>NC_092379.1:93649844-93966629 GCF_030028105.1 Mobula birostris
TGCAAGAGTTCAATGATTTAAAAATCTTAAGCCCTCCCTCTAACACCAACATCGTAGCCACTTCAGAAAGAGTAGCGGACCGCACGACCCAATTTACATCAGTGGTGCGCAAGTGGAACAGGTCAAAAGCTTTAAGTTCCTCGGGGTCAATATCACAAATGACCTGATTTGGTCCAACCAAGCAGAGTTCACTGCCAAGAAGGCCCACCAGCGCCTTTACTTCCTGAGAAAACTAAAGAAATTTGGCCTGTCCCCTAAAACCCTCACTAATTTTTATAGATGCACCGTAGAAAGCATTCTTCTAGGGTGCATCACAACCTGGTATGGAAGTTGTCCTGTCCAAGACCGGAAGAAGCTGCAGAAGATCACGAACGTGGCGCAGCACATCACACAAACCAATCTTCCGTCCTTGGACTCACTTTACACTGCACGCTGTCGGATCAGTGCTGCCAGGATAATCAAGGACACAACCCACCCAGCCAACACACCTTTCGTCCCTCTTCCCTCCGGGAGAAGGTTCAGGAGCTTGAAGACTCGTACGGCCAGATTTGGGAACAGCTTCTTTCCAATTGTGATAAGACTGCTGAACGGATCCTGACCCGGATCTGGGCCGTACCTTCCAAATATCCAGACCTGCCTCTTGGTTTTTTTGCACTACCTTACTTCCCATTTTTCTATTTTCTATTCATGATTTATAATTTAATTTTTTAATATTTACTAATTTTAACTATTTTTATTATTTGTAATCCAGGGAGTGTGAAGCACAGAATCAAATATCGCTGCGATGATTGTACGTTCTAGTACCAATTGTTTGGCAACAATAAAGTATAAAGTATTAAACTGTATAATTTTCCTCACCAGCCTCACCAGCATGTGTTTTAGGTAGCAATCCTGAGTACTCGGTGGGGGGTGCAGATGCTTTTTGCTGGTGGGGCGGGGGCCGTCATTTTGCTGCTGCTTATGCGTGGGTAGGGGGAGCTGAGGGGGGGGGCTTTAGGGTTCTAACATTTAACTGTCATTCATTCTTTGGGGCACTCCTGTTTTCATGGATGTTTGCAAAGAAAAAGAATTTCACGATGTATGTTCTATACATTTCTCTAACATTAAACGTACCTATTGAAATTCTCGATGCAGAATCTCGTTACTCATCCTACCCACGTCATTGGTACCTACGTGGACCAGAACTTCTAGCTGTTCACTCTTCTAATTGAGAATGCTGAAGAATTCATGTTTTTATATTTTGATTTTTTTGAATCACTTTCTGATTTGATTTCTATAAGAACTCCAGTGATGAGATTCTAGCAGACTACTCATGAGTGTAGATGAAGATCAGTATTAAATACAATTTTTTTTATTTTTATATGCTGGTTTTGAAATTTCTCCATCCAATATCTTTGTTCTATTGCCCACCTGAGTGGGCATGTACTATTTACATTTTTAGAAATGTAAATGCTGATCTGAGTTAAGAGTGTGATTGTAGGTGGATTTGATCTTTGTCGTGCAAGGATTAGTTATTTGCTATATAATTTTTGTCTTCTGTTTTGCAGCACCTTTTAAGAGGAGCTATGGCTATCTTGTTTGCGGTGGTTGCAAGAGGCACTACAATACTTGCAAAAAATGCCTTGTGTGGAGGAAATTTTTTGGAAGTAACTGAGCAGATTCTGTCAAAAATCCCATCAGAAAATAATAAATTGACCTACTCCCATGGAAAGTAAGTGTCAACATTTTGCTCTGAGGAGGCTGCTTGCGCTAGAACCATCAGTCAAGAGAGTGATAAAACATGCAATCTTTTCACTTCTGAATCGTGTGTATATACTGGAAATTTGCTTCTTTGTGAACATTATTTTACATAAGTCACAGTTCCTTTCAAGTCACTACTTATCTCTGGGATTAATTTCTTCAATCCTGTCTTGACTAAGATTGCCTTAGTTTTATATCCTCATGCTCATTCAGGGGTAATGACATGATTTATGACCATTGAGTTAAATATATATAATGTTTATTTCTTGGGCAGCAATTGTAGAAAAAGAAATAGTTAATGTTTCAGGTTCAAGACCCTTTAACAGCATGAAATGTTAAGTTTCTGCCACTTACTACTTGATCTGCTGTGTTTCTTTTAAAAAAAAAGCACTTGCTCGTGCAGGAAGTCATTTTTCTTCTTTCTAACATGCTTTACTTGTGAAGGTGGGGGTTTTGAGTGCTTTCCCATTTTAGTCAGCTAGTAGCTGAGGCCCTGATAACATTCCAGGTCAGGTTCTGAAAAACTCTGCAGCCCAGCTAACTGAAGTACTGACAGATATTCAACATCTTTGTGGAACAGTTCATTATCCCCTCAGTTTTCAAGGCAGCAACCATCATTCTGGTGCTAAAGAAGACACCAGCAACCTACTTAAATGACTATCATCCTCTAGAATTAACAACAACAACAAGGAAATGCTCTGAGTGACTGGTTATGGAGCACATTAAAGCCTTTCTCCTTGCTACATGGGACCCTTTCCACTTTGCTTATCACTAGAATTGAATCACTGATATGCCATTGCCTCTGCTCTTCACTCTGTCTGTCCTACTTGGAAAATGGGATCTCATATGCCAGCCTGTTTATAGACTTTAGTTTGGCATTTAACACAGTCATGCGTCAGAAACTGTTGGGAAACTGTCCTTGCTGGGTGTCAATACTTCCCTCTGTAACTGAATCATGGACTTCTTAGCAGTCAGGCCACAGTCAGTCTGTGTCAGTAGCAATGTCTCTGGTCCCATTACAATGAGCACTGGCGCTCCATGGGGGCTGTGCTCAGCCCACTACTTTTCACAGTGCTAATGCATGACTGTTGCAGGATTCAGCTCAAGCCGTGTCGTCAAGTTTGTGGATGACACAACAGTATTTGGCCTCATCAACAACGATGATGAGTCAGACTACAGTGGCTGGTGGACTGGTGTGAGAACAGCAACCCAAGTCTGAACATGGAGAAGACCAAAGAAATGATTGTGGACTTTACAATAGTGCAGATAAACCATCCCCTCTGCGCATGATTTCTCCATTGAGAGTTCAGTGCATCAAGTTCCTGGGAGTTCACATCATGGGTTATCTCACCTCTCTGAATTAAAGGCACAGCAGCGCCTCCACTTCCTGAGGAGACTGAGGCAAGCGAGGCTTCTTCCCTCTTCTCCTCGCACTCCCCCACCCCAAGTCTTTACTGAACTTTACAGGGGCACTATTGGTGCATCCTGGCGAGCTGCAGCTCCATCTGCAATGGGAGCAGTAGAGCATAGGACTGGAAGTCCCTACAAAGGACCATGAGCACAGCCAAGAGGATCGTAGGGTTCTTTCTACCATCCATTGGGAACATTATCAGGGACGCTGCATATGCAGGCCCCTTGGTATTGTCAAGGATCCCACCCAACAATTTAGCATCTTTTTTTGACATTCTACCATCAAGCAGGAGACTCAAGTGCATAAAGACAAGAATAGTCAGGATGCAGAACAATTTCTTCTCTCAGGCCATTAGGCTTCTGAATTCCCTGCTGCATTGCATTTGAAATGTCACTGTATAATTTGTACTGTACTCTATATTTATGCACTTTGTTTATGTATAATTAATTTAAAATTTAACTTTCTTTCCTAAGGTTATGTGTGCTTTACACCCTAGTCTGGAAAAACATTGTCTCATTTGACAGTACATGTGTATATAGTTAAACGACAATAAACTTGACTTGGTTTGAGACTCAGTTATAAAGCTGAAATTTCTGTTCTGCAGCATTAGTGTTATTCAATGAAACACCATACTTCATCTAAATCTTACAAATGAGCTAAAATCAGAAGTATGTTGTTTATGAAAGGAAGGAACAAGGGTTAAAAAGCCAGATATTATTAGAGATGAGCACAGCCAGACAGTGAAGAGGCATAGGCATGTATTTTTCATGTTCCTTTTTCTACTTCGGCTTATCTGTGTCTTTTGCCATGTCTCTACTGAAAATGCTGCATTTATGCAATGAATCCAAGTTAATTTTTAATGAGCACCAGGAAAGAGAAACTTTTTCATCTGAACTCATCCAAATGCTTGATATCGCCATTTAAACTTTTTTTACACAGTCTGTTGTGGAAGGAGTATTAACTATTTTGGGACAGACTCTAAGGGAAAATGATAAAATTTGGTTGTTTGTAAAATGTCTAACCAGAATGGTTGGAATAACAACTAGCAGTTCGGGCAATTTGTGATAGTGAGGAATAAAAACAGAATACTAGAAATGCTCAGCAGGTCAGGCAGCGTCTGCTGAGCTGAATCTCTGCTGAAATATTTGATGTTTTTCACCCCATGCTGGTCAACCTGGATAGTTTGACTAATTTTCTATTTATTTTTAGGCTTCCAGCATTTTTAATCTTTTGTATTACTGAGAGCCTGTGTTATTTGATTCACCAGAACATTGCTTTTGTAGTTGGTCCACTTCTAATATTGTAATCTCTTAATGGAGTCCCTACCCATGTTTGGTCTATCACTAGAACCATTGTAATTTGCACATGGAAATTTAAGTACATGCAGTTCTTTGCTTATCTATTGTATCACCTTTTCATATTTTTTTCCAATTTCTATCTTCATTGATTTCAATTGAATGTCAAAACTTTATTTGAATTTGCTGTTTAGTGCTATATGAATTTGCTTCTGCTCGTTAACTCTGCTTCCAAATAAGTGCTGGTGTGCCACAGTGATTTTGAATTTTTGAAATCAAATTGTATTTTGAATGTTTCACTACTTAATGTTACTGAGCTATTTGAACATGTTTTCCATTATGTCTCCTGCTTTCGTGGGGTGGGCAGGGCAGAACAGAATGTAATGGAGGAGTGGTGCTTATTCTTCCCTCTCCCAACCTCCTTCCACCATCAAATATTTCTTTTAAGTTGTTTCTCTGCAAGTATTTCACACTCCCTTCTCTGCCATCAAAGTCCCAAGCCCTCAATCTCATTTCTGACTGCATTGGCAATATCCATATGCACATTCCTTATTTTCTGCATAACACTGCAACTCTTGCTTTATCGGCAAAGTATTTTGGGGCAATTTACAATGTTTAGAGCAACCACAATGTTCTACAGTTAGTGATCTGTTACATAAATGTTGTATTTCTATTATTTCCCTCGGCTATCACACTGCAAGTCGTTAATTACAACATGTTAGTATCATTGCTAAAATTTTGTAACCTGCTTAATTAGCCATTTTTGCATGCCAACGGTTTTCTTCTCTTCCACAGTTACCTATTTCATTATATTTGCCAAGATAGAATAATATACCTGTGTATCACAGATGATGTAAGTATAATTTTTAAAGAAGTCTCCTTTTAGGGGGAATTTGTGATTGGTTAAATGTGTTATGTGTGAAATATATTACAGGCAATGCATGTGGGATACATGTGTTCACTTCTGGTGAAACCATTAGTTGGTTGTGTAGTTATTTTGGCTGTTACAAAACTGTATTTTTATCTTTATATTACTGTTAAATACTGGGCATGTTTTTTAATGTCCTGGCCAACTTTCGTTAATATTGAAGGAAATGTTCTTCCTTTAGTTGGTGTTGCAAAAGGATTGATGTTGCTTCATCACGGGACAGCTGTAGAGTCCTTTTTAAATGTTTTTGTTTTCAATGCTTAGTTTCATTCAAGATGTTGAAACTATTCTCTTTGTTTTAAGGATTTTGAACGATCAAGAGCATTTACCTTTCTAAATGAAATAAAGAAACGATTTCAGACCACATATGGTTCAAGGGCACAAACTGCATTGCCTTATGCAATGAACAGTGAATTTTCCAGTGTTTTGGCTGCACAAATGGTGAGTGTATGTCCACCTTCTGTAATCGTTCAGAAACTAGTAAAGGACAATTGTATTTCAATTGAGAAATAGTCTGATTGGGGAAAAAAGCTGAATACTCAGTATATTTAAAACATGGATGTGGTTTATCATCTAGTATCTAACTGTCATTTATTCCATTCTATCCATTCTTGTCACTGTCTAAATAATCCCTCTGGATCGACGATGACTTGTTTTTGCCCCAGTTCTGTGGGTTCTCAGATTGCTGATGAGACCAATGTGGGAGTTGCAAAATCTACCATATGTTGAGCACAAGGTTCTCAAAGCAAGCAGGCAAATAGTTAGGAAGGTGGTGCACTCCTTCCAGTTGCATAGACGTACTGCTTCCAAAAAAAAGCTTGAGGTTCTTCATGCCATCTTCTCTTGGGCATTGAGGGGGCCGGGTGACATGGTTGTTGGATAGGCTTTGGTTATTCTAGCAGTCGTAAGTACTTGTCCTGGATATTTTTGCTGAGGTAATGGGAGTGGAGGCAGGCCGTGATGATCTCCAAAGTGGCTACAGAAATGGTGGATTCTCTTGATACCGTCTTTCAAAATACAGTGTTCTGGAATGTTTTCATGCAGATTGGAGGATAGCAAATCTTCCCCCACCAAGGAAGAAAAATGGTAATTTGTTAATGTAACATCCATGGTAGAAAGATTGTTGAAATCTATAATAAGCAATATGATATTAATACACAGAAAATAATACAAGTTGGCATTGTGAATGTGGATTTATAAAAGGGAAATGTTTGTCTAATTAATTGAAATTCATTGGGGACAGATCTACCAGAACAAAATGAGGGGGATTCAGTGAGTGTGGTAAATTTGGACTTTCAGGAGGCTTTCAATAAAATCTGACATGGCTAAATATAGTTAGAGCACCTGGAATTTGGGGTGTTGTATTAGCTTGGACTGATCTGGTTAACTGGAAGAATAACTGCATCTCACTTGAAATGCAAGCTATAAATATTGAGGTATCAGAGGTTAGTGCTTGGATCCTGTTAGCAATCTATGGCAACAATTTGGATGAGGAGGTCAAATTTCTAAATTTGCTGATGGTATAGAACCATATGTGAGTGAGAGTAGTGATGAGGATGCAAATGCAAATGTGCTTCAAGAGGTTATAGATAAACCAACTGAGTGGGCATCACCATGACAGATTGTGGGGGGGGGGGGGGGGAGGGGCAGCAATGGAGGTTATCCACATCAGTTTAACACAAAATTGATCTGCCTGTCAGTCAATTCTCTGTCTATGCTAGTATCTTTCCTGCAATGCCATGGGCTATTGTTTCATAGCCTCATATGCAGCACCTTGTCAAAGGTATAATTTAGATGTGGCCAAATTCATGAATGGCCTGGGCTCTTGTGTAGTGTCTGGACTCATTGTCTAGTACTGTACATTCAAAGTGAGACCAAATGCTATTGCCTCTGAGAGCTGTGTGCTTTATAGAGAATGAGCAGCCAACGTATAACTTCTCCCATTCTGTGCATTCTCTTTTCCCCCACCCCCACCTCCACTGGACAGCAGATGCAGAAACTTGAAAACACACACCATTAGACTCGAGGATGGCTACTATCCCACTGTTATCAGACTATTAAATGAACACCTTGTACACCAAAGATGAGCTTTTGACCCAACCATCTAGCTCATCCTGACCCCCGTACCTTTATTGTCTACCTGCACTGCACTTTCTGTAACTAATACTATATTCTGCATTCTGTTTTTGCTTTTTGTTTTGCATGCCATTCATACAGATTTCAAAACACAAGTTTTTCATTTTATTAGTACAAGTCCAATTTGTTACTCTGTTCTGAATGTCTTACTTGGATCTTGAGTTTAATGACAGCTATTGTCAATACATTTTTGTCTGAACCTGAATCAAATAATTCAGTGAGATATTTCATACCCAGAAAGCAGTTTTGACCATTACATTGTGGGTAGGTCTGTATGTATTTTAAGGAGAATGCAATGAATTTGGGGAAGGTGGGTATTGCATTAATAGTGAGATATAAATTGTGGAGGTTGAAGTGTTAAACAAGATGTCATTGGGGGGGTGGGGGAAATTGCAGACAGAAAAGGGGTAATGATTTGCTGATGGAGCTAGAAAGTGTGCTGTTAGAAATGAACCTGTTCAGTAGTTTTGTTTGCTTTATTTCAGTAAATAGTCTAGAGGGCGTTGAACTACCTACTTCGAAGTTATTTGTACTTTTCCAATAACATTTCAGTAAAATGTTGGGTTTTCTTTTAAATATATAAAAAAATACTCTAGTAAAATTTTCTGAAACTGCACAGACATAAAAATAAAACACATAAAATGCTGGAGGAACTCAGCAAGTGAGACAGCATCTATGGAAATGAATAAACAGTCAATGTTTTGGGCTGAGACCATTCATTGCCCTGATGAAGAATCTCAGCCTGAAACAGCGACTGTTTACACATTCCTATAGATGCTTCCTGACCTGAGTTCCTCCAGCATTTTATGTATGTTGCTCTGGATTTACAACATCTACAGACTTCCATGCATTTAGGCATAAAGTTGAGACTTTTACTGATGACTTGCACTCTGCACTGATTTTTTTATTAATCTTTTTAATGAAGAAGCAATTCTTTGCCTTGAGCAGTGTGAGAGTGACTACTCAAGGCTGATGCTGCGTTCAAATTTTGTCAGCATTTATTCAACAATGGTTCTCGCAATACTCTAAAACAATCTGTTAAATGTAGGTTAGTTGAATGTCATGGATACAAAACTGAGTATTTGATGGTGTTGAATTTGTCACGTCTGATTTCAGAAATACTTATCGGAAAACAAGAACTCCGACCGTATTTTGGAGACTCAGACCCAAGTGGACGAGTTGAAGGGAATCATGGTCCGAAATATTGGTATGTATGAATATAGAGAGCATCAATCTTTGTTTTGAAAATCGAACTTATTTTAATTCTCATGCTAACACCCAGTAATAGGTGCTCAGAAGCAGTTGCTATTATTTTTAACAGCTCAGAAATATTCCTAAAGCCGGGACTCTAAAGAGCAGCATAACTTGCGAAGTGATCCATGGATATTGCCGGTCTGTGGCACTGTCATGTAACACTGTAATCAGCTGCTACTGCATTTGTGCTATATAACGTTGACTCTTGATTTTCATAATATTAAAATAACATTGAAATGTATTGAACTGATCGATGTTCTCATCAGTAACTCTGCTTCAAAATATTTTTGGATAGAAAACGCTGGAAATACTTTGTAGCCTGTACAATATAAATGCAGATGGGAATATGAGGTCCAATTTTCAACTTGATAATCATTCAGTAATTTTTGAGAATTTTCTATTTGAAACGTTAACAGTTTCCTTCGCCCCATTGATGAAACCGGAGATTTTTCATTTCGTATTTACAATGTGTGGCTCTTTGCTCTGAGGTCTGATGTCTTATTCCTTTGTTTTCAGTTAGTATTCCCACAAAATACTTTGCTAAAGATTTTAATAATCAGTAAGCAGCTTGTACTCTACTGGTATATGTATTAAAACAGGGCTTTGAAGTATTATGACCACATCTGAACAACTGAAACTATTTACTTTCCTATTGCTTAATTTTATTGCCCTTGAAGGAATCCTGACCTTCTGTTTTTAAAATGCATGAAAGGTGCGTGCTTTCTTTGAACTAATCTTCAGTAAACACTTAGTTCAGGGAATGTGTAAATATAGGGGGGGGGGGAGGGAATAAAGAAACTACTCTCAAATTTCTAACGTTCATTGCTGATATCCCAAGTTCAACATTGAATCCATATGTATGCACCATAAGCAAGACTATCATGTATTGCCCACCCGTAGATGACCTTGAGAAACTAGTGGTAAACTACCACGTCGAGTTGTTGCATTCCTTCTGGTGAAGTCAACTGTGGTAATATCTATAGGGTTTTGCACCCTTCAGGCAGGACCATGGTTCTTTTTATGTCACGTCGCATTAACCCAAGCTTGAATAGAGTATTATACAATGGCACTCATATTTTTCTCACTTTTCCCGGTGGAATCCTGTTTAACATGGTGATCTTGATAAGGTAGTCTTTATATACTTTAGAGTAATTACATGATGCACTACCACGGGTCTCTGCTGCTCCCAAATGTGTTATTTTGTCACCTCTAATCTCCTTGCGGCTGCGTCCCCACACATCCCCTCACTGTTAATTTCCATCAGTCTGTAACATGTTTGTTCCAGTGCACCCATTGTGACCTATGTTACTTCCCACATTACCAGCAGGTTGAATGTTAGTTTTCCTTCTCAAATCCATCTTTGTGCTTGTTTCGCTGTAACTTTGCAATTCCTGATGAATGGTTCAATTTTCTCCTGTTGTATCCACTAAGTGTTGTAAACCTGAACTCTTCACAGCATTTAAAGCAAACTAGTTGAATTTGAAATCTGTTAATATCAGAAGTTAGTTGTAAACCACCTTGTGGAAAAGGGCATAAAAGGTTCTGTTCTGTTAATGGATTTCATTAATCTCATGTCACCTCATGTTGTCAAACTTGACCTTGCAATTTTCCTGTATACAGATTTGGTGGCACAAAGAGGAGAAAAACTGGAATTGCTAATTGACAAAACTGATAATTTAGTGGATTCTGTAAGTATTCAGTACTTTGTAGCTAGCGCTAAAATACAAAGTTAACATTTGATCACATTTATCTGGTCAAGATCTTGTAAAACACGTTTAGAGTTGAGAAAGGCAGAGGTGTGGGGAGAGGGGGATAAATATTCATCCACTAATATCATGAGTATGTGATCTAACAGCTTGAAATAGATGAATACAATGCCCAAATGTTAGTTTGGACATTAATCCTACAGTTAGGCAAATTCCTATTTAATATTGGCCTTTTAATCAAAGGGGGGGGCAGATTGGAATGTAACGTGATCATTTGCTTGGAAAAAGTTCATTTTCATTAATGAATCCTTTTATATTTTGCCAGTCATCTGAAGCTTGTCTGAGATGCCAAGAATTATTTCAGTGTAGTTACCTACCACCACTGGCATCAATTTAAATTTTTGGCTTGGTATCAACAGATCTTCCCTTGAACTTTGGGAATCTTTGTGTCCAGAAACCTTGGGGGAAGTGAGGGGTGTGGGGAATTGTAGCTACTAGATTCTACCTTCTAGATTTGTCTGATCACTGCCTTTCTAATTGATAGATAAATAGTGAAGATGAGGAAATTTTTCCTCTTGTAAAATGTACATCTGTTAATGGAAACTTTTTTTTGCACTGAGTTTCTTAGAATCAACTAAATGCAATTTTTTTATTTGTAGTCAGTCACATTTAAAACCACCAGCAGAAACCTAGCCAGAGCAATGTGCATGAAAAACCTCAAGCTGACCATTGTTATTGTGATTGTAGCAATTGTAAGTATTTCTCAATTGTTTGTCATGTAGTTCCTTGGGTATTACAATGTTAATGAATTTTCACACCTTGATAAATGCTTCTATCTCTGTAATATAAGTCATCTCCAGCCTGCTGACTGAGGCTACGTCTACACTACACCAGGTAATTTTGAAAATGAAGCTTTTTCTCTTCATTTTGACCCTCTGTCCACACTAAAACGGTGTTTTCAGCCCCCGAAAACGGAGATTTTCAGAAACGGTCTCCAGAGTGAATAAATCTGAAAACGCCTAATATCCGTTGTAGTGTGTGCAGGGTAAACGGAGAGATTTAAAAACGCTGTCATGACTACACCACAACAACAATGCTTTTTCTGCTTCTGCTTGGTACTGCACAAGCACTGCTGTACGGCTATTATAACGTGCAGTCTGTGTGAACGGCGTGAGAGTTAAATTGTAAAGTCAGCTTTTTTGACTATTTAAAAACGCTGTCATGACGTGCCGGAACAGATGGCCGCAGCGCGGCATTTCATTGTTTTCTTGAACGCAATCCCCCACATAACCTAACAATTTCAGAACAGACGGCAACGAGACTGAAGCCAGAAGAGTTAGAAATGTACTCACCAAATACTTTGACCCATAGCTTACTGAATAAATAAGTATACTCACTTTGCCCTGTTTTCTGCCCTTGCTTGTATGAAGGTGGTTTACCTACTTATGCAAGTAATTCTCTGACAATAGATGTGTAACAGCCTAATGTAACATTGTATGGAAATACAAGATAACACTGATGCAGAGATGTTTTATACATTTAACAAGGTGCTTTATTAATGCAACAGAGTTAGTCAGTTTTTCAATGTTCGTCGTCAGCCGGGTCATACTGTCCGTAAACTCCCTGTTGGTTGCCTCCATACGCTCCAGTATTTGTTTTTTTTTAGTTTTAAGTCCTCCTGCGCGAGAGCCAAGAGCAATTCCTTTTAAGTTTTTCTGCTCTGTAGCTGGACAAACGCGCACCAGGTATACCATTTCCTCTTCGCTTGTTTTCTTTGTGTCCTGCGCATGCCCAGTAGGAGGAGATTCGCCCAAACATCCGTCTAATGTGGACAGAGATATTTTGAAAAACGCTTAGTGTGGACGCCTGTCGTTTTCACTCGAAACCGGCGTTTTCAAAATTATCCGGCGTAGTGTAGACGTAGCCTCAGGTGGTTGGAGTTTTAGGGGATAAGTTTAGTTTCTCAGCTGCATTGCTAAACTTTTAATGATTCATTATCCCCTTGTGGCTCATTGAATTATTGGCAAAGAGAAAGGAAAGGTTTAACTTGAATTGTTGAGTCAGCTAGAAGTTCAGTTTCAACTGACCAAATAAAGGAAGGAATCTGCACTTGGCAAACTGAAATTGACTAAAGAGCCTCTATCATAAACATGGGTTGTTCTGAGTTCGTAAAACATAATATCAATGCACATTTTCTATCTTTGGTGCTTTCTTTTGGTGTAATTGGTTACTTTTAAATTGAATTTATGGGGAGAACTTCAACGTTTTATGCTCTGTTGACAAGGTGCTAATTGTAATTTGCATCTTCCCATTGAGAAACTCCACTTTTTCTAAAATGGTTGTTTTTGAATGTGACCTTCAATGAGTGCACAATATTGTATAATTTGTATTGATGTCCTCCCTTTGATTTGGGTTATTTTGAACTATCAAAATGTTTTAATTCCTCCGAACAAGGGTTGGTGTTTAAAGAACGACGCAATGAAAAATAAATAATGGCATCAATCATGTCCTATCAGTGAGTTCATTCATTTATACCATCAACAGATTTGCTATGTAATAGAAGTATTAGGGGTGCTGAAAGATTTCAATTATTTAATGTTAAGCCATTTAAGTACCAATGGAAGACCTGTTCAGGCTATTTGGCTTAGACTTGCAGGAACTATAGAATAAATCATTAATACCACAGTGCAGTGGTGATAGTGTGAACAATTTGTGGCTACTTGTTTTCCTGCTCTTGGCTTCACCCGTGTGTTGCTCGTCTGTATTTAGCAAAAAGCAGGATAGTATATGGGGGGTGGGGGGGAGCCTGTGATTAAAACGTGCATTTTTATCAGTGAAATATTTTGTATTGCAGGTTGTCATTTACATCATAGTTTCAGCAGCTTGTGGCGGTCTCTCATGGCCAACCTGCATGAAGAAGTAGGAACCAATCTTATTAGTTGGAGGGAAAATCTGAAAAAAAATTTTAACCACTGCAGGAGGATTTCATTAGAGATCTATGTGTAATAGTTCATCTCAGCCTCCAAATATTATGCATTGAAAGGCTCTAGTTTCTGCTTGCCTTATTTCTGACATTTTTATACTTTTCATATTAATTGAAGAACTTGCTGCACAAAAACTGAAACACAAATCCATATTTTATTCAGTGACTGTGAAATAAAATTGTAACTTTTTTTTTAAGTAGTTCATTTTGAATCAATCGGTTGAGCACTTTTCTAAAATGGTGTGCAAAGATTTACATATTGTCACTATCCTTTAGAATACACTGAGATAATTGGGATCTGTTCTTTTCCCTTGCACCACCTCTTTGTCCACCATCACTTTCACCCAGTGAAATCTGATGCAAAATCTTGAATTATCTGGATGGAAGTGGATAATGATAATATTTCTCAGCCTTCAAGAGGGTGCTAACTATTTGGTCACTTCTAACTACAAAATGGGAAACCATATTGTTAAATAGCTCTGTTTCACAATTGGGAAAATGTATATAAAGTGTCGCATAGCTTCAGGAACAGTTATAAAGCATTTAGAACTATTAAGCAGTCATTTTAGTTGTAAATTAATGGCAATTGTTACTAGCCTAATGTAAAAATGTAAATATTTCTTATGCCAATCACATAGCCAGTATTTATGTACAGGACACCAGCAAACAAAGTATAGCAGGTGTAATACAAGTACTGTAGTGATTGTGTACACAGCTTACTTGTAATGCTGCTGAATGCAAAGCTTTTGCTAACTGAACTTGTTTGTAAATTTTTTTATGGTCTACATTGTGTACTTGTGCTGTTTTGATCCTTATCTAGGCAATGACAGTGCCAATGTTTAAAATAAACTTTGAACCTGAACTAGCTTCAACCTTTCTAGAATGACTTCAGGATGCAGTTTTTGCATGTTTCTGGACTGAAAGGCATAAAATTCCATTTTGTAACAATGAAAGAAGTTCATGGGCTTGGACAAATCACTGACCTTTCAGTGGATGGAGAACGTCCAAGTGCTTGTACTTGATATTTTGGTTTTGTGGGGGGGGCGGGGAGAGACTGCCTCTTCCTTTAAGGTCTAGGTTTGCATCATTTTCATGTGAAGATCACTAATTTTCCTCTGCCCTTGGGAGTGAAAAGACTGGGTGGTTGTGGATGTGAACAATTTCCTTTGCATGTGAATTAAATGAGCAATCTGAGTTGGCTCCTAGCTAAACTTTGCTTATTTTAATTCCTTTTCATTGCATAAATTAACACCACTGTAATTCCATCAGATCTCAGATTACAAGAAGGACCTTTATTAAATTATTAATTTGTATCAACAAAATACTTTTGCTCAGTTATGCCAGTCAATGAGTAAACACATTGGAGGAAATGATGGTTAATTGATCCATGTTGGGCTCAGAAATGTGAATATTGTTTTGCATCCAGCTTAAAATAACAATTCTCAAACTCTTGGTCCATACTTTAGAAGCATTGTTTGAGAGCTTTGCGAAGTATAAATAATAAAGTTGCAACTGTTTTCTGAACATTTTCCACAATACAGGGTACATTGAGCTTGTATATTAGCTGCATGTTTAACCGTAAGAACTATCTCCTTTTTGAATCATCAGCTATGTCACAACTTGTGAATGAGCTCTCATCCTTGCCTTTTGATAAGCACAAATTTACATAGAGGGGTTAGAAATCTCAAGTCAAGAATATTATTTAAATCAGTAACTATTTGTTTTACCCAGACTCGTGCACTGGTTCCTCTTTATACTTCTGAATAGATTTTAAATAGGGTGTAGAGCAAAGGAACCTGAGGTATAAAGCATTTTTAAATTGTAGGATAATGTGTTCATGCTATTATACTTTAAATATACTGTAATTTGTGTCATTATGAATTTACTATTAGCAAAAAAAATATTGCATCTCCCATCCCACACCGGCCTTAAATGATAAGAATTCAGGTTGCTGTCCAAGTTATAAAATTGCACAAAATGTGAATGTATTAAATGAAATTCTAGAATCTTACTATTGTTAACATATTAGATCAGTTGTAATATATAAAATTGTTTCCGCTCTGTATAAGATGCTGTTGCACTTTGCATTGTATCAAATGGTTAAAAATAAATTATTTAAACATAACAGTTTGCGTTGTCATATTTTTGGTAGAACAACTGAATTAACAAATACAACTGCAGCCAATGTCAATGTAAACATGACTGTACAGCTCATTTCTCCGGAGAATTCATTTCAAGTGTTGTCCAGTGCTACTGTCATTAACGTTTCGATGTTTTCATTGGGTGCCAGGGTAGCATAGCAGTTAATGTGGTGCTCGTACAGCTTGGGTCATTGGGGTTTCGTTCCAGTTCCATTTGTAAGGAGTGTGTGGTTTCCCTTGGGCATTCAGGTTTCATCCTGCAGTCCAAACACCCACTGGGTAGGTTAACTGTTGTAAACTGGCCTGTGATTAGGTTAAGGTTGAATCAGGGTTACTGGGGCAGCGCAGCTCGAAGGGCTGGAAAGGCCTATTCTGTGCTGTGTATCATCATTGTGTGCTGTATCACATAGTCTTCCTTCTCTATCCATGACCATGATTGTCCTCGGCAAGTTTTCAACAGAAGTGGTTTGCCATTGCCTTCTGGGTAGTGTCTTTAAAGGCGGGTGACCACCGCCACCATCATGCTCTTCAGAGACTCTGTCTGGTGTCAGTGGTTGCATAACCAGGACCTGAGATAGGCACCAGCTGCTCAGAAGACTATCCACCTGCTCAGTGGCTTCATGTGACCCTGACTGAGGGCTAAACAGGTGAAACATCTTGCTCAAGGGTGACCTGCAGTTAATGGAGGGAAGGAGTGCCTTACACATCTTTTGGTAGAAATGTATCTCCACCCTGCCACCCATCTGAATACTGCATCTGAATAACAATTTTTAATATACTGATTAAACGCATTTGAAATTCTGCACTAATCAGTGATGTTGAATGTTTAGGTTTTTGTGTTTAAGACTTTGTGGTCTGCTGTTGAAATGGATTCTAATTTAAATTGTAAAATGTATGATCATTGATCGTGGAAGTATCAATTTTAATGTGTGGTTAATATTTAGGTGGTTAAGTTTTGAGTAATAATTGAGCTACTCTCAGTTGTCTATTTAAATGTGATAAACCAATTTCATTGGGTCTGTAATTGCAGTATCAATGTGATTACAGTTTTGTTTAATGCTCAGAGCTCTGTGGATGCCCGTTTTCATGGCTTAACAGATCTCTACAATCCTCAGTGTGCAAATTGTTTATAACAAACTTCACTTTTTAAGAAATCATTTTTGTAAGAAGACCTGTACCCAGTTGTGTGGCTGGTGGCTAAAAATTTGTTCAGTTCATGATGCCATGTCAAATTTCCCTTAATCTGAAGATGTTTAAAATTGCATTGAAAGGTTAAACCTTTGGCACTATATATATTTGTTCATGTGCTTATCTTGCAACTTTTGCCTCAAAAACTTCATTCTGTGGCACATTGGCATCACATCGATTTTTATTTTTGTAGCTGGTTTAAACTCAGTGAGTAATAATGGTGGAAAATTGATGCCTTTCTGAGTAAGGTGCCAAATAAAAATATTAATTGCAGTGCACCAATATTTAAAGCTGCTGTAAGAATCTCATCAGTTTCTTAGCAACTCCACCAAGTTAAACTTGGAGTGAAGTGAAACTGACATTGAAACACTGTAACACACATCAAAGTTGCTGGTGAACGCAGCAGGCCAGGCAGCATCTCTAGGAAGAGGTACAGTCGACGAGGTACAGAGACCCTTCATCAGTCCTGAAACGTCGACTGTACCTCTTCCTAGAGATTCTGCCTGGCCTGCTGCGTTCACCAGCAACTTTGATGTGTGTTGCTTGAATTTCCGGCATCTGCAGATTTCCTGTTGTTTGCGTATTGAAACACTGTCCTAGTTGTAGGCTAAAAGTTTCTGGATCTAAGAGCTAAAGGAAAAATACCCAATTAGGATGCAGGAAAATATAGTGGAGGTAGAGGGGATTGACAGGAAGAGAAGTCCTTAATATCATTGTAGGAGCCATGTGTTCATTTTCTGTCTGTATTGTATTTTGTAGAATGTTTATGGTAAACTGTAAAATATGGGTTGGGGCATGGTAGAGGCAAATGAGTAGTTGTGTATACAAGCTTTGTCTTAGTTTAGCTTAGTTAGAGACAGCTAGGAATGATTTTTTTTGTTGACCACTTAAATATGCTAATTAGTTACATTGTTACTTCACTAACTAGATCACTAATGCTTATTTTGTTAATTTGAATGCTTATGCTATTGGACCGCAATTTAAACCATTATATTGCTAACTTAGTTTTGTTAGATTTTTATTGCTACAAGATTGTTTATCTTTACTGGTTTCATAATAAAGGATCGAACGTACCTTTTGTCAATTTGGAAATTTGTTATTTGGAAATGGTGCTGAGTACCCTGGCTTAGTGTCTCAGCAGTTTCGGTTTGTTTTCAAGTAACCACTACATTTTATCGACAAAAAAGTGATAGTTATACCAAATGAACACCAACCTATAGCCAAAGATTGCCTTGGACCTGTTCAAAATTGGAATCACAACAGTGACAACATGTCAGAAACAGGAGCAGTTTGCAGCAGGATTATCTGTGACCTTTTGTTGACTCATGCTGTGTTTATGGTTTAAACAGTTTTAAATGGTCAGTGCTGCCTGCCAATTGAGGACAATTGCTTGATCATGTGGTGTTTGCGTAAGTGTTCATTGCTTTGTTTTATTGAAGTGCTGAAATATTCTGGTTACCAGCATTTGAACTGAAGGCTGTGTTTAGTCTGCTTTAAGTGCTGTGGATCTGTGGACAATTAGTTTGACCACATTTATTAAATCTAACATCATTGGTGCTGCAGGCAAACAATGAGTTAATTGCATTACACAACTAGAGAAAGTAACATGGGTGTATCAAAGCATAGAATTAGTGCCAATGGCCCTGCAAGTGTAAAATTAAAGCTAAGGCTAAACCAATTGTAAGTCTTTAAAAGGAGTATGAAACAAATGTGGACAAAATTAAAAGTTTAATACCATCAATTAACGATCTTGCGAAAATCAAAACAAATGCCTTGTGCAATCTCATCTTGAGGACTTGACTAATTTCTGTGAAACTGTTGTTAAGCAACATCACAGCTAATCTCATCATTTCCCAAAGCCAAACAAGAAAAAACAGAACCAAGGTTTTAAAACATTGATCATCATTGCAGTGCATTCATAGAGGATGCAGAGCAATGGTTGAACCAAACGTGTTCCAGTGAAGGTCACTTTGCTGCAACATGTGAATGCGTCTCAGGTTCCATCAATGTTTCTCAAATTCCAAGGCATTAGACAATGTGTCTAATGTCAGCACTTGAAGCTCTGCTGTAGGAAGAAAATCTTTATCTACTACTACCTCCTCTGCATGCATTAAAACGGGCTTATTTCAGTATATTAATTGCACGAGCAATTATTGAAAGACAAACGTGTTGGAAGAGCAAGATAGCATCTACAGAAAAGGAAGGAACAGATTAAGTTGGAGGAAGATGCTGCACATATGGCTAAAGTTAATGTGCTAAGGACTTCAAGTATGGTGATTGTTAAGTGCTCCAGCCGAGCAGCCCTATGGTGAGTTTCTATATTGAAAAGGCACAAAAAAAAAACCCCAATGACAAGCTGACTTATTCATTCCTCATTTGTCTGTGAAGCATAAACAAGACCCTCCAGAGATAGGTCCGGTTGTCTACTATCGGCCTGCATTAATGAGGTTCTCTGAGCCTATGTCATATCCAACAGCTCGATGTGCTTATGGAAGCACTCTTGTTTTAAACGATAGAGGTCAAAATTGTAATATTGATGTTATGAGGAAGCAAAATAAAACAGCAGCCTTATTGGTACAACAGTGCATTTCATCTTTGCCTAAAAGATTGAAATTTTCAATGGAGATCTATTGCTGTATCATGTTTTCATGAGAGTTTTTGTAAGCAGTAAAAGCAAGAATGACAGCTATAGTGACTGCCTTTATTTCCATGAACAGTACACTAGAGGTCGCCCTAGAGTACTTGTCAGAAGTTGCCAGCATGCTGAGCCTAAGAAAGGATATCAAAAAGTTAAGGTTTCAGTGCAGGAACATTTTGGTAGAGAACAGAAATTGCATCTGCCTACATTCAAAAGGCTCTTGTGTACCTAACAAATGTAAAGATGTGAAAACTCTTCAAGACTACAGTCTTTTAGGCTGTTGCAATGCCATGGAAGAAGTGAAGTACATGCATGAACTGGACATGCCTGTAAATATGCTGATTGTCGTAAAGAAATTGCCTTGTATGCTTGGGGATTAATGGAGAACTGTGGTCTGCAAACTGCAAAAAAAAAGCCACAACAGTAAGATTACTTGCACTTAAGTTGTCTTTTAGAGAAAGGCAGGCAAAGATTGCTATACACATGCCATTTGGGAATATACAGGATGCTACATCACTGGCAATAAACAAGGGTGTAAACAAAAACAGGTCACAATTTTGTTTTAAGGCTTACAGGAAGCAGTTTTGCCAGTGAGAAGTAAAGCTAAAATTGAACCTGGAACCAATGGAAGGGAAATGATCTCATCAGTCAAGTGTTGGCCTGTTCTGCAAGGGTGAACATACACTAGATTCAGACCCGCACTTGAGAAAAGAGTTCATAGTGCAAAGATTGCCTTCCTAAAAGAGAATGGTCTCTGCTTTGGCTGTTTGTGTACAGGACACACCAGCAAGGGTTACAGGAGGTGCCTTCTGTGTAGGGTGTGCAGCAGCAAGCATCCCAGCATACTTCATATTCACTCTGATGAAGAGGGTGCAGAATCAAAACCAGAAACAGGCACAGCAGTGAGGGGTGCTCTGGTATCTAATGACTTTGCAGGGACAGCAATCATGGTTGTGAACTTCCTATAGTTCCAGTACAAGTGGAGCCTAAGAAGAGTAACAATTCAGTGGTTACTTAATGCTTTCCTAGATCAGCATTTTTGCACAGTGAGCCTTGTGAACAAGCTCAAAATCTCAGGAAAAAGGACAAGCATTTTGTTACGACCGTGGGTCGAGATGGCAGTGGCCTCTTGGGGACCAACCAAAGATGTGTTTTTTCTTTGTTAATTTTTTTTTTAATGATTGCAAGACTACTGGACTCGAACAACTTCAGGTACAGCAGGTCTACCACATCAGTGAGCTCCTAGTTCATCAGAGGAGCCAGTCAGCGTGCAGACTGAGTTGCCTGTAATTCAAAGGCATCAGAGTTAGTGCACAAAGGCAGCATGCAGTGTAACATGGGTAATTGTCTTTGACATTTCTCTTGGGATCACAAGACTCTGGATATTGATAATAAAAGTTGCTACAGGCCTGCTTCTCTTTGGGGAGACAGGTGGCGTGGGAGCTGTGTAGCTTCAGTTACGGCGAGGACGAGGCCTCAAGTCACAAGCTTGCCTGCTGCTGTAGTCCACGTGAGGAGACACCAGCGGCAGTATAGTGCTTGGTTGGGGAGCGGCCTCTTCTGTCATTGCTGCCCCCAGTGTTCGATTAGTGGAATAATGGGTTGATTCATTGGGAACTCTACTACCAATTTGTGGGACATGTCACTCAGGGTTTTGTTTTTGATTGTGTGACTTGTCTTTTTTTTTTCTATTTTGAATATGCTGTATAAGTTTCTGCACCTTGGCCCCAGCAGAACGCTGCTTTGTTCAGCTATATCAATGAATAGTTGAATACTAACCAGACTTGATTTGAAGAGAGCATAGGTTCAGGAGCGGAAATGGCTGGACTAGATGGTGAAAACTATTGTGAGCTACCTAACATCTCTATGCAAAAAAAAAAACGCCTGTCCACAAATGGAACATTTCACGACAGAGGGATTTCCAGTATGGTCTCACCTGACTCGTGTCCATTTGCCAGAGGCTGATTCAGAAATTGAGCTGCTATAGGAACAAATGTGCCTAAAGTATCGGAACCGTTGCAAGTAGTTCAGTGTTAATGATGGACTCTATGCCAGAAAGAAAGGGTCTCAACCCAAAACAGCAGCTGCTTACTCTTTTTCAAAGATTCTGTCTGACCTGCTGAGTTCCTCGAGAATTTTGTGTGTGTTGCAGTTAGGACAATGTTGGGTTGAACTGTGAATGGACCATTGAAAGGGGACCATGGTGATGGAAGATTCTGTATGCATAATCAGAACTGACAGGTAACAGGATCTCAGGTTTAAAGTTGAATGAGCTTTGACAACAGCAGTTCAAGGCAGACTGCCCTGAATGCAGTCAGGATGAACAAGCTGGTTTGTCAAAAGATCAGAGTTCATGGAACCAGTTATGAATTCTGCAAACCTGGTGGATGGCCACTACTAGATTAGTTTATCTTTGAGCAAGAAAATTATAAGTAATGCTAAATAATAGGAAGGTTGCTGAATGGTGTTCTAAATCTAAGGAAGAAAGGTCATCTCCAAAGGTTATGTCAGAAGAGCATCAGCAGAGTATCTGGCAAGCGGTGATATTCCACATGGTGCTTATCACCCCAGATGTTGACTTTTCAGGGAATATCATTTGCTGCTCAGCTTTTACAGTAACAAGATCTTATCAGCTTGCTGATTGGAGTCTTAACCAGATTCAGAAAAGAACCAATGGTGATCATGGCAGATATCATGGCATTTGGATTTGAATCAAGATAAATCTTCAGTAGAGAGAGTACTGAGTGTGAAATGGTGCATTCAGTTTGATACTTTCAAGTTTAAGATCATGATCCAAGATAGACCACTCAGCAGAAAGGGTATCCTCTCCATAGTTACATCTTTGATCCTTTCTGAATCTTGAGTCTAAGATCCTACACAATTTACGTAAGAAAGGGTTTGGCTGGGTTTACACTGCCAACATCAGCTGCTCATGGGTTGACAAGCTGGCTGGAAAAACTCTGCCAGTTGGAAGACTTCAAGGTTGTTAGATGTTTGAAACCATTGGATTTTGGAGAAGTTATTGCTGCATAGTTATACCACTTCACAGATGCAAGTGACCTACCTAGTGTTGAACAACCCATGCATTTACCTTGGGAAAATCTAAGGTACCTCCATTGATGTTAGTTTCCATCCCTCGTATAGAGCTCACTTGCTGCTATGATTTCAAGCCATATCGGCACATTGTGGAGGAAGGAATTGCAGGTGCAGCTTCAGACTCTGTGTTTCGGACTAATAGTACTTCTGTACTGAAATATGTCCAGAATTAAACTTCTGGGTTCTGAACCTTTGTTGCAAACAGTTTCATTACCTGTTAAAATTTTATTTATTTATATATATATATATATAATTTTTTTTTCTTTTACACTATGTTTATTTAATATATATTTGGTGTGATTGATTTACTTATTTTTCTTTCTATATTATCATGTATTGCATTGTACTGCTGCTGCTAAGTTAAATTTTATGATACATGCCAGTGACAATAAACCTGATTCAAAAAGTCTCCCAAGCATCTCAATGGAGGTAGCAAACATTTCAAACAACCCCGATGTAGACCCTAGACAGCTGAAGGTGAAAGCATTCCTGAAGAATGAGACCAGGGCATCAGGGATTCAGTATCTTCAGCCTGAGAGTAAATGGCCTGTGAATCCTGATTGTTCTGGAGAACTTCCATGAGATGATCTGGAAGTCAAGAGGAGTGTTACAATGAATGCCATGCAGATTGAAGAGGTGGACACAGTAATGCATATAATCCATTACTGCTCTCCTATGACCTGTTTGAAGAAGACAGTGGCCTGGATTCCTAGATTTATGAACCTGCTCTTGTTTCTTAGTTAAAAGAGGAAGTAAGTGATCATTGCTCTTGCTCAGTCTGACTTGGATGAAGAACAAGGATATTTTTGGAGAGAGAGAGAGAGATAAAGATTGAGAAGGCCAAAGGTCAAATCAGCCAAGATTGTGTCTCAGTGGAGGAGCTCAGAAAGGCTGAAATGGAGATCACTGGATTTTGCCAAAGAAAGATTTCCAGATTAATTTTCAAGGTTGCAAAGTAGAGGTGTTGTGAAATGGAACAGCCATGTTTTCAAGCTCAATCTTGTACTTGAAGATGTCTTGGGAGTTGATGGATGGCATAGTAGGGCAGTCATGCCTGGAGAGGGTAAACATCCTGTTAAACTGGCAAAGGGTCTTCATATCTCATATCTCATTCCGAAGCATAGACATCAAGAGGTGGGACAATATGGCTGTAACCATGTTATCCAGGTTGTGTCAAAAATACTGGATTCCCAGTACTAGTACTGCTAGAAGAAGAATCCTGTCTGTTTGGCGACCATTGCACACAGCTCCAGGATGCCAGCACTCTGGCAGATCTACGTCTGGACAGTTTCTTTCCAGATGAACCTCCGTTTAAACAGAAGTGGATTACTTTGGACCTTTTGAGGTGAAGAACAGGAGGAGTACTGTGAAGGGGAATGGATCATATTCTAGCAATGTGAGCTATTCATCTTGAAGTGGCATCTTCAGACACAGTTCCTTTGTTAATGCACTTCAATGCTTTATAGCAAGACAAGGACAGGTTTGTGAACTGCACTCTGATAAGGTGATGAGCTCAGTGTGAGTTGCAAGAATCATTCGCAGATCAGTGATGTCATCCTTTGAAAAGGAATTAAGTGGATTTTTAACCTGTTGGCTGGTTCACATCTTGGAGGAACATGGAAAAGATTGATCAGGTCTGTGCAAAAGGTCCTGTGCAGGAAAGTACAGAATCTTGGCGAAGAGGGTTTCCACACAGTTCTTTGAAATACAGGCTAATATCAATGGTCATATAATTACTAAATCATCCTCTGATCCCAATGATTTGGAAGTACCAACATACAACTGTCTGTTGTTTCTGAAGACCTCACCATCCTTGCCATTAGGAAGGTTCCAAAAGTGGGACAGTTCTGCTCGCTATAGATGGAACCAGGTCCAATGGGTCAAAGGACCACTTACAGGAACATCAGATATGGTCAGGTATAAAATGCAATTTCCTTCCAGGAGACATTGTGCTTATAGTTGACGACACAGCACCTCGAAACTCATGGATTGTGGGAAGAGTTATTCGAGTCTTTCCAGACAGAAAAGGATTTGTGCAGCAGGTAAAGGTTTGAGGAGCTACAGCTCTAGAAGTTTCATAACTTTCTGACTTCAGAGTGGTGGTAAAGATCACTCTGTACTGGGTTAAGTGCTGGTAACCTTTGGCCTAGATGGCTGTTACATGACTCAACTGGAAGAAGAAAGAACATTTGTGTAAATGTTAAGATGTTTGTCCCTGAAGTTTTGCGTCTCCTTTTTTTAATAGTATGTGGCTGCAATTATAGTGCAATAATTAAGAGGCTGGGATGTAGGAGTCGTGTGTCTATTTTCTGTCTGTCGGAGCCAAGTATCCATTTTGTGACATGTTTATTATGGGTAATGTCACATAGGTTTGGGCATGGTAGAACCAAATGAGTATAGTTACCTATTCACACTCTTTAGTTGGTTAGAGGCAGATGGGAATGTTATTTTTTTTATTGACCACTTGAGTATGTTAATTAACTATACTAACTAACTGGATCGCTAATTGGAACACTAATAGTGCTTAGACTCTAGTTATACAGTTATATCACTAGTTTAGCTAGTTTTTTTATCACTACAAGATTTTTCGTCTTAACTGGTTTCACAATAAAGGATTGAATGTACCTTTATTGATTTGGAAATTTGTTATTTGGCAGCATGTCACACTGTCAAATATCCTGGTTTAGTCTCTCAGTGGTTTTGTTTTTTTTTCAAATAACTGCTACAATCACTAAAGAGAATTTAAGAGCACCACATCAGATAAATACTCTTGACTAGAACTAGTCCACTGTTAATGGCTGGTTTGAGTTTGTTCACTTAATATGAAATGTATCCAAAATAAATATATCTCTGCAATGATATCATATGATTACAAGATACATGATTGTTAAGAAAAGGTGGAGGATTTGTTCATGCAATTCTGAGGTATTTCACAAATTCTGGAAGCTGAGTGCTTTGAGTGAAGACACAACAATACAAGTACAAAGATAAGAGTGGCAGCTACAGTGGACCCTCCACCAGCAACCACACAAAGTATAAAAGGAAAGTTACGGGTTTTAAAGATAAGGGAAGTTTTAATATACATGGACTGCATAAAAGCAGATGGACAAAAGTGAACTGAAAGGGAGAATTCATAATACTCTGAAAATAAATTGAGGTTACCAGAACTGCTACTAAAATTTAAATGCAAGTAAGAGCATGGACACAGATCTAGCTAAAGTAAAGCAGCACGACACAGTCAATTAAGATGTAATGGTAACCACTGAGGGATTCATTATGCATGGATTATGACTCATTGAGAAAGGAAAAATACAAGGGAAGAAAGCAGCTGTTATGATTTAAGTATGAAATAAAAATTGTGAAAGATGGGTGATGGAGTGAATAATAAAAAAATAATAACTAGGAAACAGCCAAAGTCAGCCAGAAGTAAATAATAAATGAGACTCTGGAGATGCCGGAATAAGAGGGTGGTCTACCTTATTCTGGAGAATTCAGAATCTGGATAGCATAGCCTTTTGCCCTTAAAAATAACAGTGAATACTTCAAACTACTTCAATCTTCCCAGCAAAGCTACCCCTGCAGTGCTGGGGAAAGTTCTGGAGTTTAGACCAAGCAACACTACACAAGTCAAGGTAATGTACTGCTTGGTAAGGAAGCTAAACCTTTCCTCAGTGGTAGACATGGTTTATTAGTCATCGAACATGGAAACAGGCTGTTCAGCCCAACTCATCCATGGTGTCCACCAAGCTATCTCATTTGTAATCACCTGTGTTTGCCCCATATCCCTCTTATCCATGTACATACCCAAATATCTTTCCAAAGACACTGTGCTGTAGGAAGTTGTCACCTGGTCTATTTTTTTTTCGGTCTCTCAGCTCTCATCTTAAACCTCAGCTCTCCAGTCCCTTCATGGGACAGGGGGGTGGGAAGAGAGGTTAGCAGTCACCCACTCTATCCCTCATGATTTTGTATGCCCCAAAAGGGTTACCCCTCAATCCCCTACATTTTTCTTCCTGTAATTTAGGCTGAAGTCCTGGCAGCGTTTCAGTGGAATGCCTTTCCTATAAATGGGTGACTAAAACTGTATACAATAATCCAAATGCATTCTCACCTACACCTTACACAGAAAGCATACAGCACAATACAGGACCTTTGGCCCACAAAGCTGTGCCGAACATATTCCTGTCTTCGAACTACCTAGGCTTTACCCATAGCCCTCTATTTTTCTAAGCTCCATGTAGCCATTCCTATCATTTCTGCCTCCTCCACTGCCGCTGGCAGCCCATTCCACACACTCACCGTGCTGTGTAAAAAAAAAACTCTGTACCTACTTCCAAGTACCTTAAAATTGTGCCCTCATGTAACAGCCATTTCAGCCCTGGGGAAAAGCCTCTGCTTATCCACACAATCAAAGACTCTCATTATCTTGTACACTTCTGTCAGGTCACCTCTCATCCTCCATCACTCCAAGGAGAAAAGGCCAAGTTCACTCAACCTATTCTCATAAGGCATGCTCCTCAATCCAGGCAACATGCTTGTAAATCTCCTTTGCACCCTTTCTATGGTTTCCATGTACTTCCTGCAGTGAGGCAGCCAGAACTGAGCACAGTACTCCAAGTGGGGTCTAACCAGGGTCCTATATAGTTGCAACATTACCTCTCGGCCCTTAAACTTAATCCCACTATTGATGAAGGCCAATACACCATATGTCTTCTTAACCACAGAGTCAACCTGCGAAGCAGCTTTGAGAGTCCTATGGACTCGGATCCCAAGATCCCTCTGATCCTCCACACTGCCAAGAGTCTTACCATTAATGCTATATTCTGCCATCATGTTTGACCTACCAAAATGAACCACCTCGCACTTACCTGGGTTGAATTCCATCCGCCACTTCTCAGCCCAGTTTTGCACCCTATCAATGTCCTGTTGTAATCTCTGACACTATCCACAACACCCCCAACCTTTCTGTCATCAGCAAATTTACTAACCCATCCCTCCACTTCCTCATCCAGGTCATTTATGAAAATCACAAAGAGTAGGGGTCCCAGAACAGATCCCTGAGGCACACCACTGGTCACCAGCCTCCATGCAGAATATGACCCATCTACAACCACTCTTTGACTTCCGTGCGCAAGCCAGTTCTGGATCCACAAAGCAATTCCCCTTGGTTCCCATGCCTCCTTACTTTCTCAATAAGCCTTGCATGGGGTACCTTATCAAATGCCTTGCTGAAATCCATATACAGCATATGGCTTTATCTTCATCAATGTGTTTAATCACATCCTCAAAAAAATTCAATCGGGCTCGTAAAACACGACCTGCCTTTGACAAAGCCATGCTGACTATTCCTAATCATATTATGCCTCTCCAAATGTTCATAAATCCTGCCTCTCAGAATCTTCTCCATCAACTTACCAACCACTGAAGTAAGACTCACTGTTCTATAATTTCCTGGGCTATCCCTACTCCCTTTCTTGAATAAGGGAACAACATCTGCAACCCTCCAATCCTCCGGAACCTCTCCCATCCTCATTGATGATGCAAAGATCATTACCAGAGGCTCAGCAATCTCCTCGTTTGCCTCCCACAGTAGTCTGGGGTACATCCCAACCAGTCCCAGTGACTTATCCAACTTGATACTTTCTAGAAACTCCAGCACATCCTCTTCCTAAATATCTACATTCTCAAACTTTTCAGTCCACTGCAAGTCATCCCTACAATCGCCAAGATCTTTTTCTGTAGTGAATACTGAAGCAAAGTATTCATTAAGTACCTCTGCTATCTCCTCCAGTTCCAGACACACTTTTCCACTCTCACACTTGATTGGTCCTATTCTCTCATATCTTATCCTCTTGCTCTTCACATACTTGTAGAATGCCTTGAGGTTTTCCTTACTCCTGTCTGCCAAGGCCTTCTCATGGCCCCTTCTGGTTCTCCTAATTTCATTCTGAAGCTCCTTCCTGCTGGCCTTACAATCCTCTAGATCTCCATCATTACTTAGTTTTCTGAACCTTTCGTAAGCTCTTCTTTTCTTCTTGACTAGATTTACAACAGCCTTTGTACACCACGGATCTTGTACCCTACCATCCTTGGCATGTCTCATTGGAACGTACCTACTCAGAACCCCACACAAATATCCCTTGAATATTTACCACATTTCTTCTGTGCGTTTCCCTGAGAACACTTGTCTCCAATTTATGCTTCCAAGTTCCTGCCTGATAGCCTCAGATTTCCCCTTACTCCAATTAAATGTTTCCTAAACTTGTCTGTTCCTATCCCTCTCCAATGCTATGATAAAGGAGATAGAATTGTGATCACTATCTCCAAAATGCTCTCCCACTGAGAGACCCGACACCTGACCAGGTTCATTTCCCAATACCAGATCACGTACAGCCTCTCCTCTTGTAGGCTTATCTACATATTGTGTCAAGAAACCTTCCTGAACGCACCTAACAAACTCCATGCCATCTAAACCCCTCATTCTAGGGAGATGCCAATCAATATTTGGGAAATTAAAATCTCCCACAACAACCCTGTTATTATTATTCCTTTCCAGAATCTCGCTCCCTGTCTGCTCCTTGATGTCCCTATTACTGTTGGGTGGTCTATAAAAAACACCCAGTTCGGTTATTGACCCCTTCCTATTCTTAACTTCCACCCACAGAGAATCCGTAGACAACCCCTCCATGACTTCCTCCTTTTCTGCAGCCATGACACTCCCTGATCAACAGCCCCCACCTCTTTTGCCTCCCTCCCTGTCCTTTCTGAAACATCTAAAACCTGGCACTTGAAGTAGTTATTTCTGCTCCTGCACCATCTAAGTCTCTGCAATGGCCACAACATCATAGCTCCAAGTGCTCATCCACGCTCTAAGCTCATCTGCTTTATTTATGATACTCCTCGCATTAAAATACACATCTCAAACCATCAGACTAAGTATGTCCCTTCTCTATCACCTGCCTATCCTTCCTCTCGCACTGTCTCCAAGCTTTCTCTATTTGTGAGCCAACCTCCCTTTCCTCCATCACTTCAGTTCGGTTCCTACCCCCCAGCAATTCTAGTTTAATCTCTCCGCAATAGCCTTAGCAAATCTTCCCGCCAGGATATTGGTTCCCCTCAGATTCAAGTACAACCCATCCTTTTTGTACAGGTCACACCTGCCCCAGAAGAGGTCCCAATGAGCCAGAAATCTGAATCCCTGGCCCCTGCTCCAATCCCACAGCCACACATTCATCCTCCACCTCATTCTACTCCTATACTCACTGTCATGTGGCACAGGCAGTAATCCCGAGATTACTACCTTTGATGTCCTGCTTCTCAACTTCTTTCCTAACTCCCTGTAGTCTATTTTCAGGACCTCTTCCCTTTTCCTATGTCATTGGTACCAATATGTACCACAACTTCTGGCTGTTCTCCTTCCCACTTCAAGATAGCATGGACTCGATCAGAAACATCCCGGATCCTGGCACCTGGGAGGCAAACTACCATCCACATTTTTTTTCCTGCGTCCACAGAATCACCTGTCTGACCCGCGAACTATGGAGTCCCCCATCACTGCTGCCATCATCTTCCTTTCCCTACCCATCTGAGCCACAGGGCCAGATTCTATGCCAGAGGCACAACCACTTGCTTCCCCCAGGTAGGCTGTCCTCCCCAACAGTACTCAAGCAGGAATACTTATTGTTAAGGGGGACAGCAACTGGGGTACCTGCTTCTTGCCCTTCCCTCTCCTGACTGTTACCCACTTCTCTGTCTTCTGTGGTACCGGAGTGTCTACCTGCCTATAGCCCCTCTCACTCCTCACTCTCCCTGACCAGACGAAGGTTGAGCTGCAGCTCCAGTTCCCTAACACGGTCTCTAAGGAGCTGCAGCTTGATGCACCTGGTGCAGATGTGGTCATCCGAGAGGCTGGGAGTCTCCAGGACCTCCCACATCTAACACCGAGCACAGAAAACCGGCCTCACACACATACTCTGTCTTTATTTTAAACAGGTAACCTACATCTTATACAACTGCAACATAATGTCCCAGTTCCTATGATCAATGGCCTGATTGATGAAAGTCAGTGAACCAAATCCCTTCACTAGCTTATCAACCTGACACTGCTTTCAGACGTTGGAATACTTGTACTCATAGGTCTCCCTGTTCCACAACCCTCACTAGGACCTGAACATTGTCCCCACAAACCCTACCCTAGTTTGACTGCCTGAAATGCACCTATCCAAATTGAAAGCTATTTGTCAATTCTTGGTTCAGTTACCTAGCTGATTAAGAGATCATAATTTCAATGCCACTTTCAATGGCTACAATACAACCCATCATCTACAAGCCTACTAACCACATCTCAATTACATAAAGAATTTGAATCTAAATGTATTAAGTACCAGCACCAACTCCTGTGGCACAGCTGGATGGGGTCACACTTCCTGAGTTTTTGGAGGTGCACGCACAGGCAAGTGGAGAGTATTCTATTACATTATAAAGATTTAGATGGTAGAAAATGCTTATTGGAAGGAGATGATTTGCTAATCAGCATTCCCAACTTTTTACCTAGGAATATTTGGCAGATGAATGTGTGGCCGAGGAACTGGTGCAGCAGCTTCAGCTTTCTGGATCATTGGGATCTCTTCTGGTGAAGGTACAAAAGGGATAGGTTGCACCTGAACCTGAGGGAGGAGGCAAAATTCCTGTGGAGTGGTTTGCCAGAACTGTTGGAGCAAATTTAAACTTAATTTGGCAGGGGAATGGGAATCAGAGTAATTGGGAAGATGTTGGGACAGTTGGTGTAAAATTAGACGTAGTGTGCAGTGCGATTGTCAGGAAGGATAGGCAGATGATAGGGCAAATATACAGTCAGCAGGATGAGTTACAATGTAACATGGGGACAAAATCATAAAGGTTGATGAAGACAGGACTGGAAGTGTTATATTTGAATGCAGTCAACAGAATAAGGTAAATGATACTGTAGCACAATTATAGATCAAGTAGGTATGATGTTGTGAGCATCAATGAGTCAAATCGAAAAGATCATAGTTGGGAGCTTAACATCCAAAGGTACACATTGTATCAAAAGGACAAATAAAAATAAGGCAGGGACAAGCAGAGCAGCCAGTGTTAGAGTGAAGATCTGAAGATTTAGCTCTTTGGGGCTTCAATGAGCCAAGGCTTGAGTGAGAGGTGAGAAGCTGTAGGTAGAATTTTTTTTGAAAGTTAATTTATTATTTGACTTTATTTTTGGAGTTAGAATAGGGATAGTTGAATGCTCCTCTTGTGGGATGTGGGAAGGCAGGGAGACCTCCATTGTTCCTGACGACTTCACCTGCTAGAAGTGCATGCAACTACAGCTTTTAACACTTGGTGTGAAGGAGTTGAAGCTGGAACTGGATGAACTTTGGATCATCCGGGAGGCTGAACGGGGGTGAGGGGTGTGTGGGGAGAAAGAGGAAAGTACACCAAGGTGCAGGACACAGTCAGGAGGGTGAAAGGGGTTAAAAAGCCAGCGCAGAGTACTGTACCCCTGTGGCCATCCTTCTCAACAACAGAAAGGAGGGCCTCGGATTTTTGGATCATTGGGCTCTCTTCCAGGGAAGGTGGAACCTGTACGGAAGAGATGGATTGCATGTAAACTGGAGGGGGATATATCCTATCAGGAAGGTTGGCTAATACTACATGGAGGTGGGGTGTTAAACTAGAGTTGCAGGAGGATGGGAACCAGAGTGCCATTACAGTTAGTGGAGTAGTTGTGGAGACATGTTGCTGACAACTCAAAGTCAAGTCAAAAGACTGAGTATGGTGGGATTAATGTTTTTAAGTTGCATATATTTTAATGCAAGATGTATTACAGGAAAGGCAGTTGAGCTTTGAGCAAGGATCAAGACATGGAATTTTAATATTGTAGCAATTAGTGACACTTGATTACGGGGGGGGGCAGGACTTGCAGCTCAATATTCCTTTATTTTAGATATGATAGAGTGGGGAAGGTTTAAAGGGGACAGATGGCATTACTAGTTGGGGAAAATGTCACAGCGGTGCTTAGTCAGGACAGATGGGAGAGATCATCTGTGAGGCTTTATGGATGGAACTGAGGAATAAAAAAGGGATGACCACAATATTGGGGCTCTATTATAGATCACCCAACAGCCCACAAAATTTAGAGGAACACACTTGTAGAGTGATTGCAGACTGTTGCAAAAAACATACTGATTGGAACTCCCATAGTTTGTTAAATGTAGGAAGAGGTGCAGTCGACGTTTCAGGCCGAGACCCTTCGTCAGGACTAACTGAAGGAAGAGTGAGTAAGGGATTTGAAAGTTGGAGGGGGAGGGGGAGATCCAAAATGATAGGAGAAGACAGGAGGGGGAGGGATAGAGCCAAGAGCTGGACAGGTGATAGGCAAAAGGGGATACGAGAGGATCATGGGACAGGAGGTCCGGGAAGAAAGACAAGGGGGGGGGGGGGACCCAGAGGATGGGCAAGAGATATATTCAGAGGGAGAAAAAGGAGAGTGAGAGAAAGAATGTGTGCATAAAAATGAGTAGCAGATGGGGTACGAGGGGGAGCTGGGGCCCTAGCAGAAGTTAGAGAAGTCGATGTTCATGCCATCAGGTTGGAGGCTACCCAGACGGAATATAAGGTGTTGTTCCTCCAACCTGAGTGTGGCTTCATCTTTACAGTAGAGGAGGCCGTGGATGGACATGTCAGAATGGGAATGGGATGTGGAATTAAAATGTGTGGCCACTGGGAGATCCTGCTTTCTCTGGCGGACAGAGCGTAGATGTTCAGCAAAGCGGTCTCCCAGTCTGCGTCGGGTCTCGCCAATATATAAAAGGCCACATCGGGAGCACCGGACGCAGTATATCACCCCAGTCGACTCACAGGTGAAGTGTCGCCTCACCTGGAAGGACTGTTTGGGGCCCTGAATGGTGGTAAGGGAGGAAGTGTAAGGGCATATGTAGCACTTGTTCCGCTTACACGGATAAGTGCCAGGAGGGAGATCAGTGGGGAGGGATGGGGGGGACGAATGGACAAGGGAGTTGTGTAGGGAGCAATCCCTGCGGAATGCGGGGGGGGGGGGGGGAGGGAAAGATGTGCTTAGTGGTGGGATCCCGTTGGAGGTGGCGGAAGTTACGGAGAATAATATGTTGGACCCAGAGGCTGGTGGGGTGGTAGGTGAGGACCAGGGGAACCCTATTCCTAGTGGGGTGGCGAGAGGATGGAGTGAGAGCAGATGTACGTGAAACGGGGGAGATGCGTTTAAGGCACGAGTTGATAGTGGAGGAAGGGAAGCCCCTTTCTTTAAAAAAGGAAGACATCTCCCTCGTCCTAGAATGAAAAGCCTCATCCTGAGAGCAGATGCGGCGGAGACGGAGGAATTGCGAGAAGGGGATGGCGTTTTTGCAAGAGACAGGGTGAGAAGAGGAATAGTTCAGATAGCTGTGAGAGTCAGTAGGCTTATAGTAGACATCAGTGTATAAGCTGTCTCCAGAGACAGAGACAGAAAGATCTAGAAAGGGGAGGGAGGTGTCGGAAATGGACCAGGTAAACTTGAGGGCAGGGTGAAAGTTGCCACACCCCGCACTTCCCGTTTCTACCTCCTACCCAAGATCCACAAACCTGCCTGTCCTGGCTGACCTATTGTCTCAGCTTGCTCCTGCCCCACCGAACTCATTTCTGCATACCTCGACACTGTTTTATCACCCTTTGCTCAATCCCCTCCGACCTATGTTCGTGACACTTCTCACGCTCTTAAACTTTTCGATGATTTTAAGTTCCCTGGCCCCCACCGCTTTATTTTCACCATGGATGTCCAGTCCTTATATACTTCCATCCCCCATCAGGAAGGTCTTAAAGCTCTACGCTTCTTTTTGGATTCCAGACCTAACCAGTTCCCCTCTACCACCACTCTGCTCCGTCTAGCAGAATTAGTCCTTACTCTTAATAATTTCTCCTTTGGCTCCTCCCACTTCCTCCAAACTAAAGGTGTAGCTATGGGCACCTGTATGGGTCCTAGCTATGCCTGCCTTTTTGTTGGGTTTGTGGAACAATCTATGTTCCGTGCCTATTCTGGTATCTGTCCCCCACTTTTCCTTCACTACATCGATGACTGCATTGGTGCTGCCTCCTGCACGCATGCAGAACTCGTTGACTTTATTAACTTTGCCTCCAACTTTCACCCTGCCCTCAAGTTTACCTGGTCCATTTCCGACACCTCCCTCCCCTTTCTAGATCTTTCTGTCTCTGTCTCTGGAGACAGCTTATACACTGATGTCTACTATAAGCCTACTGACTCTCACAGCTATCTGGACTATTCCTCTTCTCACCCTGTCTCTTGCAAAAACGCCATCCCCTTCTCGCAATTCCTCCGTCTCCACCGCATCTGCTCTCAGGATGAGGCTTTTCATTCTAGGACGAGGGAGATGTCTTCCTTTTTTAAAGAAAGGGGCTTCCCTTCCTCCACTATCAACTCTGCTCTTAAACACATCTCCCCCGTTTCACATACATCTGCTCTCACTCCATCCTCTCGCCACCCCACTAGGAATAGGGTTCCCCTGGTCCTCACCTACCACCCCACCAGCCTCTGGGTCCAACATATTATTCTCCGTAACTTCCGCCACCTCCAACGGGATCCCACCACTAAGCACATCTTTCCCTCCCCCCCCTCTGCATTCCGCAGGGATCGCTCCCTACACAACTCCCTTGTCCATTCGTCCCCCCCCATCCCTCCCCACTGATCTCCCTCCTGGCACTTATCCGTGTAAGCGGAACAAGTGCTACATATGCCCTTACACTTCCTCCCTTACCACCATTCAGGGCCCCAAACAGTCCTTCCAGGTGAGGCGGCACTTCACCTGTGAGTCAACTGGGGTGGTATACTGCGTCCGGTGCTCCCGATGTGGCCTTTTATATATTGGCGAGACCCGACGCAGACTGGGAGACCGCTTTGCTGAACATCTACGCTCTGTCCGCCAGAGAAAGCAGGATCTCCCAGTGGCCACACATTTTAATTCCACATCCCATTCCCATTCTGACATGTCCATCCACGGCCTCCTCTACTGTAAAGATGAAGCCACACTCAGGTTGGAGGAACAACACCTTATATTCCGTCTGGGTAGCCTCCAACCTGATGGCATGAACATCGACTTCTCTAACTTCTGCTAGGGCCCCACCTCCCCCTCTGCTACTCATTTTTATGCACACATTCTTTCTCTCACTCTCCTTTTTCTCCCTCTGAATATATCTCTTGCCCATCCTCTGGGTCCCCCCCCCCCCCTTGTCTTTCTTCCCGGACCTCCTGTCCCATGATCCTCTCGTATCCCCTTTTGCCTATCACCTGTCCAGCTCTTGGCTCTATCCCTCCCCCTCCTGTCTTCTCCTATCATTTTGGATCTCCCCCTCCCACTTTCAAATCCCTTACTCACTCTTCCTTCAGTTAGTCCTGACGAAGGGTCTCGGCCTGAAACGTCGACTGCACCTCTTCCTACAGATGCTGCCTGGCCTGCTGCGTTCACCAGCAACTTTGATGTGTGTTGCTTGAATTTCCAGCATCTGCAGAATTCCTGTTGTTTGTTAAATGTGTTCTGCAAAGTTTCCTTAATCAGTACATAGAAGTCCCACTGATATGAGATAGGTCAGGTGACAGAAGCTTGTGTAGGGAAACACTTTGTATCTCAGTCCTGCTGAGTTCCTCCAGCATTTTGTGTGTTGCTTGGATTTCCAGCATTTGCAGATTTTCCCTTGTGTTAGGGTGGTTAAGAAAGCTTTTGCCACATTAGCCCTCATAGAACAATATTGAGTACAGGAATTAGATGTTGCATTGAAGATCTACAAGATGTTAGTGAGGCCTAATTTATAGTATTGTGCACCATTTTGGTCACCTACCTACAGGAAGGTGACCAAAACCTCAGGTGATGTGGCTCTGTTGGTAAAGAATGAAAACAAATCCTTAGAAAGAGGTAGATGTAGATTGCTTGGGGGTAGAGTTAAACTACAGGGTAAAAAGACCCTAATGGGAGTTAGATATAGGCCTCCAAATGGCAGCCAAGACAATGGTTGCAAATTACAATGGGAGACAGAAGAGGTTTGTCAAAAGAGCAATATTACAATAGTCATGGGGATTTCAACATGCAGGTAGGTTGGGAAAGAAAATTTGGTGCTGAATCTCAAGAGAGAATTTGTAGAATACCCATGAGATGGCTTTTCAGAGCAGCTTATGGATGACACCACTAGGGGAAAGGATATTCTGGGTTGGTCTTGTGCAACAAATTGGATTTGATTAGGGAGCTTAAGGTAAAGGAATTTTTTTAAGGAGGCAGCGATCATGATACTTTAGCTTCTCTCACTCAAACTCAGATCTTTCAGTATTACAGTGGAGCAAAGGGAATTACTCCTTTAATCCACATGAAAGAGGAGCTAGCCAAGTTGACAGCAGAACAGCAATGGCTGGAGTTTCTGGGAGAAATTCAGGCGTATCCCAAAGTAGTATTCTACAGGCAGGATAAAGCAACCATGGCTGAGAAGTAAAAACAAACATAAAAGAAAAAGAGAAGAGTATAACAGAGGACTAGGAAGATTTTAAAAACTAACAGAAGGCAACTAAAAAGCCGTAAGGGAAAAGATGAAATTGTAAGGTAATCGAGCCAATAATTTCAAAAAGTGTGCCATAAGATTTTTTTCAGATAAGACACTAGCTGTATGTCAGAAGTTATGAGTGCAATCGTTAATACTAGGGAGAAGGTGCTAGGGAAGCTGAAAGATCTTAAGTTAGATAGTCACCTGGATCAGATGAATAGTTCCAGAGGACTGGAAAATTGAAAATGTCACTGCCATTCTACAAGAATGGAGGAAGGTAGAAGGTGGAAATTATAGGCCAGTTAGCCCAACCTCAGTTGTTGGGAAGTCAATTGTTAAGGATGAGATCTTGGGGTACTTGGAGGCACATGATAAAATAGGCCAAAGTCAGCATGGTTTCCTGAGGAAAATCTTGCCTGACCAATTTGTTGAATACTTAAGAGGAAATAAGCAGGATAGACAAATGAGCATTGGTGGAGGTTTGTGGACTTTTTATTTTCATTAGTCCTTTGACAAGGCAAGAGGCTGCCTAACAAAAGCCAATGGTATTACAGGAAAGATAATAGCATGGATAGAGAATTGGCTGATTGGCAGGAGACAAAGTATGGAAATAAAGCCTTTTCTGCTTGGCTGTTGGTGACTAGTACTGTTCCATAGGGAACAATGTTGGAACTGCTTTTTACAGTATGTGTCAATGATTTGGATGATGGAATTGATGGCTTTGTGGCCAGGTTTGCAGATGATATGAAGGTAGGTGGAGGGGCAGGTTGTGTTGGGGTGGCAGGGAGGCTGCAGGATGTAAAATTAGGAGAATAAGTGGCAAATGGAACACAACGTCAGGAAGTGCAAGATGATGCACTATGGTAGAAGGAACAAAAGCGTAGTCCATTTGGCCAAAAACTTAAAAATGGGGAAGCACAGTAGCATAATGGTTTACAGTACGCAGACCCGGATTCAATTCCCACTGCTGCCCACGAGGGGTTTGTACATTCTCCCTGTGACCGTGTGGCTTTCCTCCCACATTCCAAAGGCTTACCAGTTGATGAGAGTAATTGTTCATCCTAAACGGTCCTGTAATTTGGCTAGGACTAGATCAGGGGATTGCTGGACAGTATGACTCAATAGGCCAGAAGGGCCTATTCCACGTTGTACATCTATAAATAAACAATCCGAGATGCAAAGGGACTTGGGAGTCATCTTGCAGGATTCCCTTAAGATTAACGTGCAGGTTGAGTTAGTGGTGAAGGCAGCATATACAATGTTAGCTAGCATTCATTTCCAGAGGCCTAGAATACAAGGATGTATTGCTAAGGCTTTATAAGGCACTAGTGAGGCCTCACTTGGAGTATTGTGAGCAGTATTGGGCCTCTTATCTAAGAAAGGATGTTGGAGAGGGTTCAGAAGAGGTTTATGTGAAGGCCTATACACACTGGAATTTAGAATGCGGGGGAATCTCTCTGAAACCTAATCAACGTTGAAAGGCATAGACAGCATGTTTCCTAGAGAGGGAGTCTAGGACCAGATGGCAAAGCCTCAGAATAGAGAGACATCCATTTAGAATGAAGATGAGGAGGAATTTCTTTAGCCAAAGGGTGGTGAATTTGTGGAATTCTTTGCCAGGAGGCCAAGTCAGTAGGTGTATTTAAGGCGTTGCTTGATAGGTTCTTGATTAGTCACAACATGAAAGGTTACAGGGTGAAGGCAGGAGGATGAGGTTGAAGGAAAATGGACCAGCCATAATGAAATGGAAGAACAGACTTGATGGGCCAAACCACCTAATTCAGCTCCCAATGCCTATGACCTTCCCTTATGCACACTATTAATGTAGTTAGTCCAGGTGAGTTTATTTACAATGGTTACCTCCAGTCTATTACAAACAAAAGAAAACCTGCGGATGCTGGAAATACAAGCAACACACACAAAATGCTGGAGGAACTCAGCAGGTCAGGCAATATCCATAGAGAACAATACAGTAGACGTTTTGGGCCAAGACCCTTCAGCAGGACTCACTGAAGGGTCTCAGCCTGAAACATCCACTATTCTCTTTTCCATAGATGTTGCCTGGCCTGCTGAGTTCCTCCAGCATTTTGTGGGTTACCTCTCATCAACTGACAGTATGGAACTCTTTACAGATAAAGGGTAAATGATTAAATTCTCTATTGAGATGGCCTTGCACTTATGGCCCAAGTGTTTCTTCCCAATTGTCAGTCCTGACTTGAATATTGTCAAGGTCTGCTACAAGTACACATGGACTGCTTCATTTGCTAAGAAATGAGTACAGAACTGTACAGCATGCAACCAATAAATGAATATACTCACTTTTGACCTGGTGATAAAGTCATTGAAGCAAAAGGAAATAGCTGGGCCTTGGACACTGTCACATCCTACTCTTGCACGATGGTCTGTGATTTGAGGGAAATAACCTAATTACCCTAATTTTCTTTTAATACATTGCTGATGGGAGTAAAGCACGTTTCACAGCAATATGAACAAATTTTAATACAGAGCCACATAAATCATCACAAAGCTTGGTTAAGCAAAGTAGATTTAAGTAACATTATTAAAAAGATGAAAAGGTGGTGAGCTTGAAGTTGACTTTGAGATTAAAAAGACATTGCTACAAATCAAGTGGTTAAGAACTTGCACAGAATATAAAAAAAAACTTCATTTAACTGAAATATTCATTGAATGCCTTTTACATTTATTACCCCATTATTGCAAGCAAAGTAAAGAAAGAAAAACACGACTTCATGCTGGTGTACAACTGAATAAAAATCAGACTTAACACCATCTTATAAAGACTCCGCGATACACAAATTCAAAGATCCTTCAGTAACGTCCTGTAAGAACTAAAATAAAGTAAAAATTGGTCATGTAAATCAGCTGCTTGAAGACAGTAATAGTAAAACCCACAACACAGCACAGACTAACACTAACTCAGTGTTGTTGTACATGAAACATTTGAAGACTGAATCATACAATCCTATCAGTTTGCAACTAACCTTTCTACATCTGAAATTTCTTTCTTTAACCCAAGATGGTGCAATTGGGGTGCTCTACCCTCCAAATCCAACTAGGGGAATTGAGTGTGAACATGTCATGCTGATTAAATAAAAATCACTCATTGCATCAAACTATATACTCCTACAACATACATCTTCCTCGCCCTAAAGCTGAATAAAAATCTGAAGCAAAATGCAGAAATGTTTGCCTGCAGCAATGGCTTGCTGTCTTGTACATACCTACAGTGCTTTTCATAAAATAATGTAACTTTTTAATATTCATTAATTTTAAAGAGGTTGAACAAATAAGCCTATGGCTGCAGGAGGAAGAAAGATGAGTAGGGCTTTGATTAAGGGACTGTTCTGCAAAACCTTTAAGTAAAACATGACAGCACGTAGAGTGGTACAAGGAAGTGAAAATGGCAGGGAAATTTTCTAACTAAACTGAATAATTCAGATGAGCCAAATTAGCACAATTCCAACAGACTCAAATGATGATTGATACTGTTCACCTCAAGTAAACAGTAAAACATTTAAGCATGCTACTTCAGTCTGCCATAGTAAACAATAAGGACTAAATGAATTAAATTTAACTTCAATTTCATTCTGAAACAATAAGACCGATAAATTGAATTTGTTGGTCAGCCCTCAAGTTGGTTCGAGATAGCAAGTGATCCTGGCGCAATTTGCCCTTGAGTTGAAAATTCAGAATGTGATACAAAGCCACTTTTTGCTCTATATACAATGCATGCCTACAGTAGTAAAACTGCTGACAAATTTAACTTCTGCTCTAACAAAATAGTTAACAGCCTGGAAGTGAGAAATAATGGCCCAGACAGTTTGGTCCCCTAAATTCAGAACAAAATCATTTTAAGCAGACACTCCACAGTTCAGTCATGCTGTGAGTTTGGAAGCCTGTGGTACAGTTACAGCTGATTAACGTTTATGTAACACTAGGAAATACGACATCACATTTCTCCTAATGAGTGCTGTCTTTCAAGATTTCACTTCACAGCTAAATCTCTGTACTTAGAAATGTAGTCAACAGCTTTCTCAGCACTGTGACATTGTAAGGATGTTATTAAACACCCTTGAACATTGTGGTGGTTGCTTTCACAGCCGCTTGTGGGGCACAGGAGTCAAGCTGTCCATGCAGTTTATCCTGATGGCAACATTAACACAAAATGTCGCTTTATTGAAAACTTTACATTAATTATAAACTTAGGAATATAGTCAAGCAAAGGAATCTTCAAAATACTCCAAGCATTGTTCCCATTTTGTGATACTCATTTAAAATAGGAATGTAAAAAGGTTTTAAGACAACAAAAACATCAAGGCAAAATGTGATTGCTTTTACTATTTAAAGATCTTTTACATAATTCCACCTTCATGTTCTATGTCAGTTTGGGGTTGCAATGCATAAATACGTAAACTAGTAAATTTAAGGTACCTAATGGCACAACCTGGCTTTACACAACTGGGCTGACGATACAATCAACACGAACCCTGGAATCAAAACCCTGGAACAGATTGCCACTAATATTTAAAACCTATCTTTACAAAATAGTTCCATTTTCAGAAACTGGACTTTGCTCTCCTGTTTATTTGAAGTTGGCCCAGCCAGCTGGGCTTTCAAATGCCAGAAGTTTGCAAAACTTTGTGCCTTCTTCAGTAACAGCCTTCTTTCCATTTCTCTTCCGTCACAGTGCTGTGCGCCTTCGGTAGTTGCAGAGTTCTGATAATAAAAATATTAATTTAGTAATTTAACATTTAGAAAGAAGTTGTAGTCTGCAAATCATTTTGTTTGCTTAAATGAGTGTTCAGCACAAGTGTAAAGATAACCTTAACCATCCCCACATACCCTCAGTAAATGAAAGCCAAAAACTGCTGGAAATCTTAAACAAACTAGAAATACTCTGCTTGTCAGGTGAAGATTATAATATTAGAACCGTGGAAGAGAAAGATTTGCTAAATTGAAGACAAGGTCGGGAAAAGAATGGATTTGTCCCAATCCACCCCTCAGCTCGACAACTTAAAGCTATTCTTTTTCTTTCATTGTTTTGACAATTGATGCTCAATCCAAAACATTAGGTGTATAGAATTATAAGAGACATTGATAAAATAGACAGCTAGCATCTTTTACCCCAGGATGACAATCGCCAATGAGAGGGCATAACTTTATACTTTCTTCCAAACACGTTAGTGGGGATGTCAGCAAAGCTGATTATTGACTTCAGGAGAAGGAAACCGAGGTCCATGAGCCAGTCCTCATTGAGGATCGGAGGTGGAAAGAGTCAGTGTTCTCTAATGGATCAATTTGAGGGTCCTTGATGCTGCTTTCACAATAGGAATACCTCTAACTACCACATCCCATCTCAGTCTCACATACAGCATACTTTATTGGTGGGGGGGGGCAATGTTCTCACCATTCTGTTCAATATAACAAAGATGAACTCGATCTTAATTTATTTTGTCATGGCTTTTGCACTTTTCTTGTAACTGTAACACTATTCTGAATCATTATTGCTTTTCCCTATGCACTACCTTAATGTACTTTATGGCTTGAAATGATCTGTGTGGTAGGCACGACAAACAAGGTTTTTTCACTGCATCTCAGTACATATGACATTAATAAACTAGTTACTCAACATGCTAGCACTCATCTGTCAGTGCAAGTTCCATAAAACTACACATTTTCAAATCTTTCCTCCAATGTGATGATTTCAATCTCCTTCACAATTCATGTTCACCCTTACTTTCTATCCTCTCATAATCCCACCATCCATAAAAAATGTCCAAACCACATTTAAGGACTCTTTCACCCATGTTCCTAGATCCAGTATCTCATCTAGTCACACTACATCCATCTTAACCATAACCAATCCTTTACCACTATTTAATTTCACCCAAGACCCGCAAAGTCTGCCAATAAAGTGATACAAAGAATAAGCATGCACTGTCAAGTTATCCCCTTAATTCAAAAATCAATGATACATTAGACTTGCCTCCTAGCAGGCTGCAAGAGTTTGCTCTTGGAGACAGTGGTTGTGGCAGTGCAAGTAACTCGTGATCTGGTTGGGATGCTCCTTGGTACAGGTGCTGAGCTGGAGGATCTTCCAGTGGAGGCAATACTGGTTGAAGTGCCTGAACAAGTGGGAGACTGGATTCGACGAACAGTACTGGCAGAGCCTGGGTATCCTGTTGGTTTCACTGAATGCCTTGTCGTTAAGGGAGAGTTACTATTAGCAATTGCTTTCACTGGCTGTCTGTTAGAGAACGAAGTCTGATTGCCATTACCAGTAAACCTGAGCTTTCCAGCAGGTGGACCTAGATGAAGCAATAGTAGAAATGAATAAGGCACTAGTTATTCTCTCTCCCTACCATCCCCAAGGTACAGTTTCTATGTAAACAAATTCTGACCACAAGTTATATTTGAAAAACTAGTAATTTTTCAATAAAATGAACAGTATTACCTTAAGTTTACTAAGCCCCAAGCACAGCCAAATCCATTTTATACTACAAATAAAATTCCATTGAAAATCTATTTAGTCTACCAATAAGTAGCTTGCAGTGCTGCAGCACAATTTAAAACCTCTCAATTTGAGCAGTTTCCTTTTTGAATAACCTTGGTCAAAACCAGAAAACAGTGTCTTCTTCCACTCACCTTTCTTTTTGAAAATATACAATCCATGACCTCACTAGACCACTGCAAGCTAATGTCTACTTTTGAAAAAACACATCTCTAAATAGAAAAATGATAAATCCACTTATACATCTGTCATTCTTCTGTTCAACTAGAGTGAGGCTTAGAAGGAATGATAGTGCCGAACGGCGACTCCTTTGCTTACATCTTCAGAAACAGCTCTATTTCTACCTTTAATATCTTCATTTTTCCCTTTCATGTTATTTTGAAGACCCTGACCTGGAGTTACACACAAGCTTCGGTTCTTTGCGGGAATGGGACCTGCTCTCAGGCCGCTATTCAACATGCCAAAGGTTTGGCCTGAGAGTTTCAATCACGTTCAGAAGCCTAAGATCTTGGGACTCTGGAGACGAGTGGATCAAGGGTCAGTGTCACGTCAGGAGACTCATATCGCCAGGGAGGCCGGAAAATCTTTCACTATGGGCCTGAAGACCTGAGGTCTTTGCGATTTTCGGACACAGAGCTCAGAAAAAGCGACGATATGGACTTTTAACATCATGAACCAGCGGGTTGTCATTATGTCTCCCGCTCGCTGTGAAAATGGGGGACACCCCCCTCTCCCTTGCCAGGGAGAGAGAGAACCTGCGGTTTGTCGAATTTCGGATGAAATGCGATGCCTTTGGGGTAACTTTGGTCTGTGTCTTTGCTATCACTTAGCTCACGCCTGGGCTCGGTAGTGGGTGCGCTTTTTTTTGCCGGTGGTGGGGGGTGGAAGGAGGGAGATTGTTGCTCGCTGCCACTTACGTGTGGGAGGGGGGAGCTGGTGGGGGGGGGGGGTGACTTTGGGGTTCTGACATTTAACTGTTGCTCATTCTTTGGGGCACTTCTGTTTTCATGGATATTTGCGAAGAAAAAGCATTTCAGGATGTATATTGTATACATTTCTGACATTAAATTTGACCTTTGAAAGTAGTATCAGCACTTTTTCCACCTTTCATTACAACATGGAGCTCAGGCTTGGATTTTTCCAATTTGCCACAGAAATCCATGTTACTGTCTGAGCTGGTTCAGGTGGCTAAGTCTCTTAGCACTTCATTGCTCTCAGTTACACAAATGGTTGAAGGCTCAGAATTTGATCAAGTCTACATTTGCATATTATAACTGCATGCTCTATGATCTTTTTCATGATTTCCACATTAGTTACTTGTGATTGAGCTTGGCGAAACATCCACCTCAAAGTTTTTTCAAACTAATTTCCATTACAGTGTCAACCAGCTATATAAAATCTGAGGGCACAGTGGTCTTCCCTCTCCCCAGGAGTTATGGAATCCAAAACTGAGTACATAATTACAAGGTTGGAGTTACAAGGTTCAATAAAAACATGAGGTAACTTTCTTTTCCCTCCCCCAAAAGAAACAGCAGGTGGTAGATAGGAAACCAACTGCCAGAGGAAGTGGTTGAGATGGGTACAATGGATACATGTGGACAGTTAGATACGCAAGGTCCAATGCCACATACCTGCCGGAGACTGTTGCAACCTTGAGATTCGACTGTTGGGCATTTGCAAATTAGATTCAAAGCTTCGACTGCTTCTACCAGAATCAGAGCATCGAATTCCAGTTTTGGCCAGATTAGGCATACTACGACGCATTTCCTCTGTCAGGGAAAGTAACAAGACAAGAGTTTAAACCAAACAGACCTACATACAATTCCACTCTCACATTCCTGTGGTCAACTCAAATGCTCTTAGAGTAGCTAAGGATAAACAATATATTATACCTTATTGGAATGCAAATATTGATATTGCATATACAAAGCAAAAACAAAAATGCAAGAGCACTTGGGCAGAATAGCACTCTCCAACCTCGACAGAAATTATATTCACAAAGATTATATCCATGCTCATTTTGTACTCTTAAATAAAAGCTCTTGGAGCCCCTCATTCCATTTACCCAATGATTAAAATTGATATCGTACCTTGGTTTTTTGTATAATTCATCAGTTCAGATACACGACCCTGCAAACAGCGTCGCGACGGCCGAACTCTTCCTGGGATTGCTGCTCCTCTAACTGGAGATTGTGATCGAGGTGAATTTCGTGGCGAAGGTGAGTATCTGTGCATGCTGCGCTGAGATAAAGAGTAATCATACTCATCTTCATCATCTAGACTATAAGTGTCAAACTCCTGATCACTATAGGTACCTCTTCTCAAGGAATTTAGAGAGGCACTGGAACTACGGCGAGAAGCTGATGCTGAACTGGAGGCGTAGTCCTGACGAAGACCTAAAAACAAAAAATAAAACAAAAAAAAAATCAATGCACAAGATCTCCAATGCCAGCCTATTCCTCCCCCTCTCGATTACCTTCAGTTTCAAACCTCAATGAACTTCAAACACAAAAGACTACAATTGCTGGAATGTAGTGCAAAAACGAAACTGCTGGGTCAGACAGCATGCATAGAGGCAAAACATTTGCAATTTGAGTAGAAAACCAGTATCTGGCCACACCAAAGTTCTATCAATATCTATTACCAATATCTGTTATTAATTCACTGTTGCAACTGGGTTGCACCACAATAGAATATATATTAAATGTCACCATGTAATATAATTCTACTTACTTTCTTCTTGCAAACGAGCCATGATCTGGACATCTGTCAAATCTTGCAATTTGTAACCCATGGAAATAGAGTCATCAGAAGTGCTTAGTTCACTATCAATGGATGACTGGGAACTTAGTGCCGAGTGAATGGATGGATAACCTTTAGGACCAAAAAAGATAAATGAAGAACAGAGAAAGAAGATTTCCAAAGGCAGCATTACAGGAAAGGATACAAAGGTAGCCAACTACCATTGACTGCATATGAAAGAACAACAAATACTTGGACCGTACTAGAACAGTCAGCTATTGAACTCTCAACATCACTTCATCAGCCAGACATGCAAAAAAACACAAAGCAACTATATCAAAGTTGAAATACTGTTTTGTTTAAGCCTACAATAGTCCCTCAATGATCTAATAAATCACTGCTTGAGAGAGTTCAAACCTCATGCCAGAAATCAGTGCTCCAAGCTCTAGGTTGACACCCACTGCAGTATTCCTCGTTGCTGCACTGAACAGTTTCTGACCTTTGAATGTTAAGCTACCCTGCCAAGTGAGCACAGGGACTCTGCAACAACTCTTTTGAAGAGCAGCAGGGGTGTTATTTATTTCAAATTAAAAAAAAAATCTGCTCACTGCCATTTGAAAACATTACTGAATTCAAATTGATTTGTGTTGCTACGTTACAGCAACTACACTTTACTTCATTAGCTGTAAACTATTTTGGGATAACCAAGTTACCATTTTTCTTTCCTTTATTTCATTCACTGGTTTGGCATTCCTATACTTGTTTAATAATGACTACTTCTCCATCCCCCAGCCTTAAACCTATATTAGCCTTTTTAAACAATATACTACTAAGTAATCCAACAGAGCTCAGAGACTTTCATACAATAGGAAAGAAAGTGACTTTCATAATGCCTTCTACAACCATAGCCCAATACAAAAAAAATGCATAAAACCTGAAGTAGTACCTTTTGAAGTGGAATTGATGTAGGAATGTAGGAAATTTGGCAGCCAAGTCACACATGCCCACAGATAACAATGAGATAATGACCAAATAATTTATCAAGGAAACTTTTTTTTTGGGTGGGGGGGCTACAGAGCAAAGCACCATGAATAACTCTCCAGCTTAAGTAGCATCAACCCACCCAGGAGTGTACAGCATCTATCTAACTTCTTAATGGAATGTAGAAGGCCAAACTTACAGGTTTATAAAGTTACATGGAACATAGAAAGGTAGTATTTTCCCCCAGGGCAGGCAGGTCTGGAACAAGAATGCACAGGTTTAAGGTGTGGGGGAGAAATCTAAAAGTACATGCGTCCCACCTCCCCATACAAAAGGTATCAAAAACCAGCTGCCAGTGGAAACAGTTGTAATATTTACAGCATTCGGACAGGTACTTAGATATGAAATGCAGAGAGATACAGGCCTAATGCTGGTAAATCAGATTAGCATAGATAAGCATTACCATCAACTTGGATGAGGGGTCAGACGTGCCAATTCCTGGGCTGTATGACTTAGGTTCTTTATGGAAGAAAGGCCAAGACAGTGTAGCACACCCTCTGCACTATGCTCGGACATCAGCAAAAAATCTACCAAATTAGTCGACATGTCTATGGAGAACACACCAGCTTTTGAGTCTGTGGAATAGTGTATCGAAAAGCTGCTGCTAGAGTTAATAGATAGGATTTATTCCTTCAGACAGAGGAAAAAACTGGAAGTCAAAGATTTTAAATCCTTGGTAAAATATCTAAAGAAAGATAAGAAGTGGCTTTTACTCAATTGTCAGTATCAGAAAGACCACGCAACAGGTGAAGAAAGGTTATTCTATAATAATTGCATAAAGGAGAGAGAGTAAACTGCTTTCAAAGAACAAACATCAAGTGCTTTAAAATTTCTATACAAGCCCTTACAATTCATCCCATTTCATCCTTAACGTACAAACCTTTGAACAAGGCCTTAATTAAAATAGCCAATCTGCAATGTGTAATTTTTCTGTTGCTTTATGGTAATCAGACAATTGGGTTCTTGGTTGCACAAACTACATTCAGTTCTTTGTTCTAGATATTGACAGGACTCAACTGATTCCAGGACAGAACAATAATGTAGCACACTGCGATAGTTTCCTACCACGAGTCACCTATCAAAAACAGAAAGCTAAAAGCCTTCTCTCTCTCCTTTTTCTCCCTCTGTCCCTCTCACTATACCCCTTGCCCATCCTCTGGGCTTTCCCCTCCCCTCTTGGCTCCATCCCTCCCCCTCCTGTCTTCCCCTATCATTTTGGATCTCCCCCTCCCACTTTCAAATCTCTAACTAGCTCTTCTTTCAGTTAGTCCTGATGAAGGGTCTCGGCCCGAAACGTCGACTGTACCTCTTCCTAGAGATGCTGCCTAGCCTGCTGCGTTCACCAGCAACTTTGATGTGTGAAGCTAACAGCCTCGACTTCCGGCATCTGTACTACATGGATTCAGTATTTAAAAATGATCATGGGACCATAATCCAATAAGAATTAGGACTTCAAGAAAGGAAGGTAAGTAATTATTACCAAAAAAAGACTCAGGACCCAAGTACTACATCAGGAAGTTGATTTAACATGCAAATTAAATTAACCTGTGCTCCACAGAACATTCTTTAACAAATTGATATATTTTAGAATGTTTGACAGATCAGGAGTGAATAACAAATGCATCACGTATAGGTACAGGTACAGCACAAGAACAGGCCCTTCTGCTCACAATGCTGTGCAGAACCAATTAAATTAGTAATCAAATGGCCAATTAAACTAATCTCTTTTGCCTCCACTAAGTCCATATTCTTCCATTTTCCTAACATTCATGTGCCCATCTAAATGTCTGTGATTCTGATTCTAATGCATCTGTCTCTACCACCACCCCAGACAGCACATTCCAGGTACCCATCACTCTGTAAAAAAAAAAACATGCTCCTCACATCTCATTTGAACTTACCCCGTCTCACCTTAAATGCATGCCCCCAGTATCAGATAATTCAACCCAGGGAAAAAGATAATGTCTGCCTTTATCTCTCAATCTTATAAACCTCCATCTGATCACTCCTCCGCCTCCACCACTCCACAGAAAACCACCCAAGTCTGCCCGAACTCGCATTATAGCACGTCAGTCTAATCCAGGCAGCATCCCTGTAAACCTCTTCCGCACCAGCTCCAAAGCCTCAATATTCTTCCTAAGTGGGTTAACCAGAATTGTATGCAATACTCCAGATGCAGCCAAACTAAATTTTTATAAAGCTGCAACATAACCTCCTGATGTTTGAACTCAATAACTAAACTAATAAAGGCAAGCATGCCAGATGTCTTCTTAACCACCTTATCAACCAGTGCAGCCATTTTGTATACCTAGATTATTTGAATTTGCTGTAATCTCTCCAGGACAGAGGTTAAAGAAACTAAATTTAAGTTCATGTTATTAAGTGGTAATGAACTTGCATGGACTGATAAGTTAGCAGACAAAACAACAGGAATAAACAAATCATTTTTCAGGTTGATGACTACACTTACTAGTGATAAAGGGGTTTGTGTTGGAGCAGTAGCTGCTTACAATCTCAGTGACTGGGCTGAGGTGGGGGGTGGGGAGACAAGTATAATATACACAAATTCACAGGTGGCACAAAGCTAGGTGGCAATGCAGGTTACTGAAGAATCCAGGGAAAACACAGACAGACTGGTGACTGGATCAGACATAACAGATGGAATACAATGTGGAAAATTGAGAGTTTGAACATTCCAGTAGAAAAAAGGTTTTAAAAAGTGATAAACTTCTGAGAGACTTGGATGACCATGCAGATGAATCAAAGCTAATATACTATTAGAAAAGAGCATGCTGGCCTTTAAAGATTTATGCACAGAATAAAAACATCTTACTGCAATTATATGGGACCCTGGTGAGACCCTACTGACAAAACTACGTGTAAGTCTAGTCTCCCTAATCAGAAAGTGGCTGCAGGAGAGAAAGAGGTACAAGGTAGTAGGTGATAGGTGAAACTGGGAGAGGGGTAGGGGGTGAAATAAAGAGCTGGGAAGTCGATTGGTTGAATGAGATAAAGGGCTGGAGGAGGAATCTGATGGGATAGAAGACCATGGATAAGGTGAGAGGGGGAAATGGGAATGGTGAAGTGGGGGGGGGGGTAGTTTGAGGGCAATTACCAAAGAACGAAAAATCGATGATCATGCCATCAGGTTGGAGGCTACCCAGATGTGCTTGAAGGGATTGCATTGGAGATGGCAGAAGTTACTGAGAATTATATGCTGGACACACAGGATGATGGGGTGGCAGGCGAGGACAAGAGGAACCCTGTCCCTGATGGGGTGGTGGGTGGACGTGTGTGAAATGGAAGAGATGCAGGTGAGGGCAGCATTGATGGTGGAGGAGGGAAAGCCCATTTCTTTGAAGGAAATCTCATTAGTTCAGGAATGAAAAGCCTTATCCTGAGTGTAGATGTGGCAGGAACAAAGGAGTTGTGAGAAGGGGATAGCATTTTTACTCTGACTTCTAATCTCTTTTTTCCAGTCCTGAAGTATCTTGGCCTGAAACATGAACTATTTACTCTTTTCCATAGATGCTTCTGGGCCTGCTGAGTTCCTCCAGCATTTTGTGTGTGTTACTGTAAGAACTCAGCCAGTCCAGCAGTATCTGTACAAAGAAAAACTACATCTGATGAAAACTCTATGATCCTAAACGTCAACTGGCTTCTCTTTCCATAGATGCTGCTTGACTAATTGACTAATTGAGTTGTTGCAAAATTTCTGTTTTTTCCCCACAGAACTGACCATTCATGACAGAAGAAATTTCTTCAAAGAGGAAAACAGAAGACCAGTCATTGAATATATTCAAGACTGATAAGATTTTCGGATAGAGAGTATCAAGAGAAATGAGGACAGTTCAGGGGAACGTGACACAGGTAAAAAAATTTAGCCTTTATTTTGTTGACTGGTGCAGAAGGCACAAGGGGTAAGTGGCTAATCCTATATTCTTAAATACTAAAATTCCAATTAAACCCACAACACTGATAACTTGTACATATAATTTGGCCTTAAGTTTCCAGCTCAAGATTCAAATATTCTATTTTGAAAGAAGTGTTTAACTGTACCATACCAGCAAGTTTTTTTTGATAAAAGCCATGCAAACTAACCAAAAAGCAAATTTCCATGCAATTAATCTCAAATCTTACACTGACAAAACCTGGAAGAAGGTCCAACACAACATGCATCATTCTGCATAAAGGGAAGAGCAACATTAATAATTGCAAATGGTCCATAAAAAACTATATTTCATGAACGGACAGGTATACTGTACCTGAACTGCCATAGGTTAGTACTGTTTTAGTAGATGCTTTGAGGAAACCAGTAGAGTTTAAGAGATTGCTACACGAAGTGACATCTGTATTGGAGCTATAAGCAGAGGATGAGGGAAACGAAGTGCAATAGATGTTTCTCCATCTGTTGGCTAGAGTGGAAAAGCACAAATGCATGCACAGTTAGATACAAATGCAAAATGCATGAAGTAATATTGGCACGATACTTTAAAAAAAAACTTGCTTAGGCTTGGATCCACATTTAGACGACAGTGGAGATACTCACATTGGCTTCTAAAAGGAAATGAACCAGTTTGGGTTTTTTTTTTGCCCCAAATTTTACACCAATGAGAATCTCGTGTTGTTCCTTATAATTTTGAAGCATTTAGCAAAAATGGCTATAGTCAGAAACTGTCAAATACAAGTAGATTAATCTCACCCATATCACAGGTCTGCTTAAGCACCATCAATCTACACCACACCATACTTACTGCAAGTTAAAACCTTCCCCAAATTGAATATAACAAAATTAAAGCATTCAGCAATACTTACCACAAACACTATTAGAGTAATAGTAATTCCCTACCGGCTTAATAACATTACTGCTCTTGCAAGATTATCTTGTGTCAAGAATAACCCATGAAGAACCCGTTCACCAAGGGCTCTACATGTTGAGTTAGCATCAATGACAAGATTGACAACATGCAGGCAGCGATGTTCCACCTTAATACCATTTCATTATTGCAAGCTATGGATTAGATTGCTTTTGCAGTGGTTACAACCTGCAGTGCATACAAGGCATATCATATTTGAAGCTGGCAACAATGAAAAACCCAGCATTCGAGAAATCTGGAAGAAAAGGCATAGAGTAAATCAGTAATTAAAAAGTTGAGCTAGTTAGTTAGGAATGACAAGAAAATACATTAGCATCCTTTAACACCAGGGTTAATGGTCAACTAATAGCACTGCAACAAGTTACAGATACCAACTGAAGTGTTCTGGATTGTTTAGGATATAGGATTAACAACTGGATAGCTAAGTAATCACCTTATTACTCTAAATCAAAAAAAAATCAGACCTGGCATAAGGTTTTGAATGGTTCTCTAATGCTTGCCCATCAATCATGTTCTTTCTAATATTATCTTTCAACCCATGTTTTCAACCAATCTCCTGCACAACTCCTTACTTTTGCTCTGCGCACTAGTGCTGAACTTCGACTTCTTCATCCATTTCTGCAGTTCAGTAATCAAGTCCTGTCTTCAGTTAGGTATGAGAGAAGTGTGGATCCACACTTCTTTGAATACTGTTTGGCTTTCGACGGTTTTATTAGGATTATTTTTGGGAGTTAAGCATATTATCAGGCCAATACTTCAGTGCAGTGCTAAAGGAGTTCAATTTTGTAATGGTGCCATTATTCAGTGCTCCTTCAAATTTTAATCACAGAGGGCACCTGAAGTGCTCTTTGGAGGGCAAAATTATCCTGAATTACTTACCACCAACAATACAGAGGTTAATAGACATTCATCATGATTTCACAAAACCAGACATTTACGACCAAGATAAAATTCTCCCTTATTGGAGTAAATCCAGTCAAAATTACAAATTTGTAACAATTGCTTATGGAGCTTATCCATCCTGCACACATAACCTACCTTGATCAAGTCGGCACATAAGACTGCGGCAAGCAGCTTCAGTTTCTGGGCTAGGATGATCGAGCACCTGTCTGCACCATTTCAGAGGATTTTGCACCTTATGATCTCGGTCTGTTGTTGCTGTCTTCTTTGGTGAAACATATAACCTTCATAAAAACAAAGTGAAAGCTCTTTCTCTCAGTCCATCAACTTTGGAAGAAAGTTTACTTTTGCAGCAGCTAGTATTAAACAAGGAAAGGAATGGGATTTAATTCTGATACCCAATACCCTTGTATCTCCATCAACATGAAGAATGCAGGCACTCTAGTAAATGATGTTGGACCGTGTAGAGTACTGGCTTGGCAACACACACAAAATGCTGCAGGAACCAGAGTTCCGCACCTGCCATGACACTGAGCTCTTCTTCAGCTGCTGCCATCTCCAAGCCCATTTCTTTGGCAAGGACTCCCCACACCGCACCGATGACCCTTCTTCCATCTTCAAGCCTCCTGCTCTTCCTGGACACCCCGCCCTGGTCTTCTGCCTGCTCTGAACCTTTTCATTACCAACTGCCTATGGGACATTAACAACCTACACTTTAACACTCCTCTCTCCTATTCCAGCCTCACTCCTTCTGAATGCTCTGCCCTCCATTCCCTCCGCACTAATCCTAATCTCATCATCAAACCCGCAGATAAGGGAGATGCTGTAGTAGCCTGGCGTACTGACCTCTACCTTGCCGAGGCCAACTCTCAGACACCACCTCTTACTTACCCCTCAGAAAGGGCCACACTAAGGAACACCAGGCCATTGTCTCCCACACCATCACCAACCTTACTGACTCTGGAGATCTCCCATCCACTGCCACCAACCTCATAGTTCTCGCACCCAGCGCCCCCCCCAACCTGTTTCTACCTCCTACCCAAGATACACAAACCCACCTGTCAAGGTAGATGCATTGTTTCAGCTTGTTCCTGCCCCACTGAACTCATATTGGCATACCTCGACTCTGTTTTATCCCCCTAGTTCTGTCCCTTTCTACCTACATCCCTGACACCTCACACGCTCTTGATCTTTTCTAGGATTTCAAGTTCCCTGGCCCCCATCACCATATTTTTACTATCCAGTCCCCACACACCTCTACCCCCCACCAGAAAGGCTTCAAAGCTCTCCATTTTTTCTGGACACCAGCTCCCCTCCACCCAGCAGAACTTGCTCTTGCTCTCAATTTCCCCATAGGCTCCTCCCACCTCCTTCAAACAAAAAGGGGTAGCCATGGGCACTCGCATGGGTCCCAGCTATACCTGGCTAGTCAGTTACATGGAAAAATCTATGTTTCAAGTCTATACTGGTGACCATCACGCACTTTTCGTACGCTACATCAATGACTGCATTGGTGCTGCTTCCTGCGCCCATACTGAACTCATCAACTTCATTCACTCTGCCTCCAACTTGAATTTGAACTCTGACTTCAAATTCACCTGGTCCATTTCCAACACCTTCCTTCCCTTTCTCAATCTCATTTTCTCTATCTCTGGAGACAGCTTATCCACCAATGTCTATTATAAACCAACGTCTATTATAAACCAACGGACTCTCACAGCTACCTGGACTGTACATCACCCCACCCCACTACTTGTAAAAATGCCATTCCCTTTTCCCAATTCCTCCGTCTCCACTGCATCTGCTCTCAGGATGAGGTTTTTCATTCTAGAATGAAGGAGATGTCCTCCGTTTTCAAAGAAAGGGGCTTCCTTCCTAAACCCTCAACACTGCCCTCAACCACATCTCCTCCATTTCTTGCACGTCTGCTCTTTCACCATCCTCCCGCCACGCTACCAGGGTTCCTCTTGTCCTCATCTACCACCCCAACAGCTTTCATGTCCAGCACGTAATTCTCCAAAAACTTCTGCCACCTCCAACTAGATCCCACCACCAAACACATCTTTCCCTCTCCCCAACTTTCTGCTTTCCTATGCGGCTCCCTTGTCCATTTCTGCCTCCCCATTGATCTCCCTCCTGGCACTTATGCTTGCAAGCAGAACAAGTCCTATACCTGCCCCTACAGCTCCTCCCTCACTGCCATTCAGGACCCTAAACTGTCCTACCAAGTGAGGCAACACTTCACCTGCGAGTCTGTTGGAGTCATTTCGGTGCTCCCAGTGTGGGCTCCTGTACATTGGTGAGACCCAACATAGATTGGGATACTGCTTCACCAAGCATCTACGCTCCGTCTGCCAGAACAACTGGGATCTCCCAGTGGCCACACATTTTAATTCCACTTCCCATTCCCATATGTCCATCCATTGCCTCCTCCGCTGTCGTGAGGAGGCCACACTCAGGAACAACATCTTGTATTCCATTTGGGTAACCTCCAACCTGATGGCATGAACATCAATTTTCTCAAACTTCCAGTAATGCCCCCCACCTTTCTCCATTTCCCATCCCCTTTTCCCTCTCGCCTCATCTCCTCACCCACCTTCTAGTGTTCCTCCTCTCTTTCCTTTCTTCCATGGCCTTCTGTCTCTTTTACCAATTTACTTCACAGCGCTATACTTTATTCCCTTCCCTTCAGGTTTCACCTATCACCTTGTGTTTCTCTCTCCCTCGTCCCACCTTTTGAATCTACTCCTCAGCTTTTTCCTTCAGTCCTGCCAAAGAGTTTCAGCCCAGAACACCGACTGTACTTTTTTCCCCACAGATGATTCAGCATTGTGTGTTGCTCAGATTTCCAGCACCTGTAGATTTTCTCTTGTTTGAGGGTAATAGCACAAGTATGTACTGGTTATTTACATTCCAACACCACCATCCCTATAAAAACAATCAAAAATGTTGCTTAATTTTCTTTCCTGCAGTAGATTTTAGAAACTACATGTATATTTTGTATTTTAAAAAACTGCTCAAAGTAGCAAAATGCCATCAGGAATATTTCAAGATAATACTACAAGTTTAAGTTTAGAATAGATGACAGCTGATACAGATCAGAACTACCATAGGTATCAAAAATTGAAGGTAGATTTAAAGTTGAATACAAAAATGGATTTTGATTTTAAAATGTGTGGCGTTTAAATACCGTGATTACAAGCATTATTAGCAGTATTGTACAATACAATGCAAGCTCGTCGTAATAGAGTCATAGAAACCTTCAGCACATCCAGAACTATTTTAACTGTAGTCCCATCAGCCTGCAGCTGAACCAAAGGCCTCCATACCCCTCCCATCCATGTCCCGATCCAAACTCCTCTTAAATGTTGAAATTGCATCCACCACTTGCGTTGGCAGCTGGTTCCACTCTCACCAGCTTCCGAATAAAGTTTCCCCTCACGTTTCCCTTAAACTTTTCACCCTTAACCCATGACCTCTGGTTGTAGTCCCACCCAATCTATACCCCTCATAATTTTGTATACCTCTATCAAATGTCCTCTCAATCTTGAACATTCCAGGAAACAGAGTCCCAATGTCTTTTAACTCAAGTACTCAAGACCCGGCAACATCCTTGTGTATTTTCTCAGTACTTTTTCAGCCTTATTTACAGGTGAACAAAACTGCACACAATATTCCAAATTAGGCCTCACCAATGTCTTGTACATCTTCAACACAATGTTTCAACTCCTGTACTGAATACTTTGACCTAGGAAAACTTCCTTTATGACCCTATCTACATGTGAAGCCACTTTCAATAAACTATGAACCTAAATTCCCTGATCTCTTTGTTATACCACACTTCTGTGCCCAAACTGTTCACTGTCTAAAGGTTGACTTATACTTGTGCATCAAATGTACACCACAGGTACGGCGTAGCCACGTACCCTACGCTGTACTCTACGCCAACCCTACACCGCAGCCTAACGTGCATCTCTCCCAAAATGTAACTACGCGTCGCGACGACGCAGACCGAACAACTGTGATTGGTCCGCTTGGTAGCATCGCATTTCCTCCTACGCCGTAGTAGCTTCCCATTGGGCAAATGAAGGGCAGGGAAGGACCTCTGGCTGCAATGCTTTCCGTAAAGCTTTACAGAACTCCGAAATTATGGAGGACCCTGTGCTTGACGCCAGTTTGTAGCTAGCTGCTACAGCCTGTTGACTTCCACCTGAAGCTAAAACACGAATGGTGATTGCTAGTCTCTGAGTATACTGTGGGTACACTGATGTGAAATAAATGGTTGGAGACGATGAACCAAATCGTCAAATCTACCTGTCGACATCTGAAAATATTTGAAATGCATTTCCTCGTGCGTGTCTCTCAGTGGCAGGACAAGCACAGAAAATTCACCCTCCTTCAGTTTCAGTTGCCATTGTTTGAAGTTTCAATTTCATCGTGTTGCGTTTCAACACGAAGAAACTCATGGCACAGAAACCCCACCACCAACTAGTGTTTTGGCAGTGAATTGCAGAGAGACGCTGACACACCAATGCACAAGTATAAATGCTCACAACAGCACAGCCCACTTGCGTAAGCTACAGCACAAGCTAGTACGCTCAAGTATAAATCAGCCTTAAGACTTACCCTGGTTGGTGCTACCAAAGTGCAAAACCTCACACTTGACTGCATGTACTTTCATCTGCCACTTTTCAGCCCATATTTCCAGCTGGTCAGATCCCCTGCAAGCCATGATAGTCTTCCTCACTGTCCACTACACCCACAATCTTGGGGTCATCCTCAAATTTGCTGATCCTGTTAACCACATCATCATCCAGCTTATTGATATAGATGACAAACAACAATGCACCCAGCACCAGTGCCTGTAGCAAATCCACTAGCCACAGGCCTCCAGTCAGAGAGGCAACCATCTACTACCACTCTCTGGCTTCTTCAACAAAGCCAATGTCTAATCCAATTAACTACCTCATCTTGAATGCCAAGTAACTGAACCTTCTTGACCAGCTTCTCATGAAGGACATTGTCAAATGCCTCGCTAAAGTCCATGTGGAGAGCATCCACTGCCTTACCTTCCAGAGGACCAATTTTGTTCTTTACAATCTTTTTGCCCTTAACATATCTGTACAATCCCTTAGGATTCCCCTTTACTTTCTTTGCTAGGACAACCTCATGCCTCCTTTTAGCCTTCTGTTTATCTCTCAAGTCCTCTCCTGCATTTCTTACACTCCATAAGTACCATATTTGTTCCTACCTGCCTATACCTGCAATGCATCTCCTTTCCACCCCCCACTTATTCAGGGCTTCAGTATCTCTTGAAAACCAAGATTCCCTGAACCTGTTATCTTTACCTTTTATTCTGATAGGCTCATATAAGCTTCATACTCTCAAAATTTCACTTTTGAAGGCCTCCCACTTACAATTTTGTCAGAAAACAGCCTGTCCCAAACCACACTTACCAGATCCTTTCTGACTCCATCAAAATTGGCCTCTCAGATTTAGGTCTGGTTTGCGGATTGAGATTCTATCTCTTTGCATATTTACTTTGACCCTAATGGCATTGTGATCACTGGATCCTCTACACAAACTTCTATCACCTTCCCTGTCTCATTCCCTAATAGCAGATCAAGTATCACACACTCTCAGCGGGTCTTCCACATACTGATTAAGGAAACTTTCCCTTGAACACATCTGTCAAATTCTATCCCATCTAGTCCTTTTACATAATGGGAATCCCAGTCAATATATGGAAAGTTAAAAGAACCTACTATAATAACCTTAAGTTTCTTGCAACAGTCTGCGAACTGTCTACAAATTATTTCCTACAAATCCCTTGAACTGTTGGGTGGCCTGCAACATAGCCCCATTAACTTGGTCATACATTTCTTGTTACTGAGTTCCAACCATGATGCCTCACTAGATGAGTTCTCCAGTCTGTCCTCACAGAGCATCGCCATGATACTTTCTCAGACTCCTTTAATCCCTCCTGCTCTGTTGCATCTAAAACAATGGAACCCCATAATACTGAGCTGCCAGTCCTGTGACCAAGTCTCATTAATGGTTACAATTATAATATTTCCAGGTGTTGATCCATGCCCTGAGCTCATAAGACCATAAGAGATCGGAGCAGAATTAGGCCATTTGGCCCATCAATTCTGCACCACCATTTCATCACGGCTGATCCATTTTCTCTCTCAGACCCAATTTTCTGCCTTCTCCCCATATCCCTTCGTGCCCTGACTAATCAAGAACCTATCAACCTCTGCCTTAAAAATACACAGTGACTTGACCTCCATAGCCGCCTATGGCAACAAAATCCACAGATTCACCACTCTCTGGCTAAAGAAATTCCTCGTCATCTGTCTAAAAGGGCACCCCTCTATTCTGAGGCTGTGTCCACCGGTCTACATCCAGTCTATCAAGGCCTTTCAACATTCAATAGGTTTCAATGAGTTCACCCCTCATTCTTCTGAATTCCAGTGAGTAGAGGCCCAGAGCCATCAAACACTCTTCACATGACAAGCCTTTCAATCCCGGAGGGTTCGTGTACCTCCATTGAACCCTCTCCAATGTCAGCATTCCTTTCTTGGATAAGGGGCCCAAAACTGCTCATCCGCCTTTCCTACGATACTTCTTGCATTGAAATATACACAGTTTAGGACATTAGTTACACATGTTCAACCTTTGATTCCTGACCTTGTCTGAGGTCTTAACAACATCTCCACAGCTTCATCATCTATTCTGACACCCTGGTTCCCATACTCTAACCCTAAACACCCCCCCCACCCCCATACAGCATCAGTAAATCTTCCCTCTAGGATATTAGTCCCCTTCCAGTTCTGGTGCAGACTATCACTTCTATACAGGTCCCACCTTTCCTGGAAGAGAGCCTAGAAAGCTAAAAATCTGATACCCTCCCACCTACACCAACTCCTTAGTCATGTGTTAAACTGTATAATCTTCCCATTTCTGGTCTCATTAGCATATGGCATGGGTAACAATCCTGAGATCACAACCTTGGAGGTCCTGCCCTTTAACTTAGCACCCAACTCCCTGAACTCCCCATGCAGAACTTCATCACCCATCCTACCCAAGTCATTCGTACCTACATGGATCATGACCTCTGTCTGTTCACCCTCCCACTTCAGAATGTCGAGGACTCAACCTAGGTTATCCCGGACTCTGGCACTCAGAAAACAACATACCATGTGGAAATCATGTTCTCCCCTACAGAACCTCCTTTCTAGTCCCTATCACCACAGCTCGCCTTTTCTTCTCCCTTCCCTTCTGAGTCACAGATTCAGTACCAGAGACCCAACCACTGTGACTTTCCTGTTTCTTCTGCTAGGCCGTTCCCATACCACCCCCCGCCCCCCCAACAGTATCCAAAATGGTATACCTGTTGTTGAGGGGGATGACCACAGGGGTACCCTGCACTGGCTGTTTAACTCATTTCCCCTTCCTGTCACCCAGTTTCCTGTGCCCTGCATCCTGGGTGTAATTACCTCTCAATGTTTCATCCATTACCCCTTCAGCCTCCTGAATGATCCAGATTTCATCCAGCTCCAGTCGTCAAGGGCACCGGAGGACTCCCAGTCTTCCCACATTCCGCAAGAGAAGCATTCCAATATCCTGCCCGGCATCTCTACTGTTCTAACTCAGCAAATATAAAAGGAGGAAGAACAATAAACTACGAGGGGAGGGGGAAAAAAATTATCTACAGCTTTTTTGCTTTCTTTGACTGAAGCCTCGATGCTTAAAAATCTTACCACTCCAACTATGGCTGCCCCACTTGCCCCTGCCTTACTTTAATTTGTTCTTGCCAATCAATCCCAAATGCCAATTGGCTGCTGCTCAGTACACCAAACCACCGGGAGTCTCTGCCTTTTCAATTCCCTCAGCGAACCTGAGTGAGCTACGTCTTCTCAGGCCACTGCTCAAAGCGTCAAACAGCTGTGAGTTGCCTGTTCTAACTGACTTTAGAGCTCAAACCAATCTCCCAACTTTATTTTCTTCTGCCAAAGCATAACGGCAAACTAAATGAAAATATATTTCTTTTCATCAGATTAGTAATGCATTCAGCCCCATTGCTTTCCTTTAAACAAGAATTTGCTTGACAAAGCTTTTTCTAGCTTCAGTTGGAGGCATGATAGAAAGTGAAGTGAAGTGAACTATTATATTCAATACAAAATTTAGGACATTTAACGAACAATCATTGATGGTATTTATTTTGAATCAAATACAAACATAATTAGCAGCAAGCCCTTGAATCAGCTATAAAATTAAGTTGCAGTAGGTCTTGCTGTGACCCAAACTACCCATTTCCCCCCCTACCCCAGTAAACTATCAAACCCCAATGAATGAAAAGTATTCATAACTTCTACTTCCACCACCTAGTCAGGGAATGGAATTCCAAAGACTTTCTGAAAACTAAACTTCACTCATCTTTTAAAAAATAGTTCCAGATTCTTCCACAAATGGAAAGATCCTCCCTACAGCCACCTGTGAAGATCCTTCGGGATCTTAATTCAATCAAGTCCCTCTCACTCTTCTAAACTCTACAAACCTCGTCTCATGAGAGGAAGTTAGTCACATAACCCACCATTCTAGATAATAATCCTGTAAACCTTTACCAAACTTCTTTCAATGCATTCACATCCTTTCTTAAATAGGAACATTAATATTCTGCACAGTACTTCAATTGTACTCTCAACAATGCCCTGTAATAGAAGCTTAATTTCCTTGGCATTGTTTTCAATTCCCCTTGCAATTTATACGACTTTCCCAATTACCATTCTATCAGAGACTAACAATGAAATTTGGACAGCTCTACATTCTTTTGTTGATGCTTCAGAACCTCTTAAACCATCAATATGAGCTGTCAACAATACTCCGTGCTATGGTTGATTGGATCAGAGTATTCAATGGATGGGTGGGGTGGGAATGCAAGCCCAGAACGTTTTATCAGGTGTATGTATTAATCCAAAGAAAAGTAAAATCACCTTTACAATGTTTGAAGATTTATGAGGTCATTGATGTCAAGACACCTTAAATGGAAACAGCAGGAGCAGACAGACAGATTGACATATTGGGACTTTTAACAGGTGAACAAAAATGGGATGTTGATTTACGAGGTACACAAGGTCACTGATTGCCGCAGTTATTTACAAAACACTGAAGGCAGCTTAGTGCAGTCATGCACTGGTGAATTTTTATCTGATTTGTTGTATTAATATGTAACAACCACCTGAGCACATAAAATGTTCTGTGTAGCCTATCGTGTTAGTTTTCTCTCGTACATCATTCTTTCCACCAGTTACTTAAATTTTTATAAAATAGCTCCTGGTTGGAAGACCACAATCTGTGCGGCTTGGTGATAATATCTCCTGCTCGCTGATGATCAACACTGGTGCACCTCAGGGGTGTGCGCTTCATCCTCTGGACCCATGACTGTGTGGCTAGACATAGGTCAAATAAATAAATTTGCTGATGAAACGACCATTGTTAGTAGAATCTCAGATGGTGATGAGAGGGCGTACGGGAGCGAGATAAGCCAACTAGCGGAGTGGTGTTGCATCAACAACCTGGCATTCAACATCAGTAAGACAAAAGAGCTGTTTGTGGACTTCAGGAAGGGTAAGACGAAGGAACACATACCAATCCTCAGAGAGATCAGAAGTGGAGAGAGTGAGTAGTTTCAAGTCCTTGGGTGTCAAGATCTCTGAGCACCTAACCTGGTCCCTACATATCGATGCAGCTATAAAGGCAGTACAGCGACTATACTTCATTAGGAGTTTGAAGAGATTTGGTATGTCAACAAAAACACTCAAAAACTTCTATAGATGTACCGTGGTGAACAATGACAGGCTGTATCACTGTCTTGGGGGGGGGGGGGGGTGCTACTGCACAGGACCGAAAGAAGCTGCAGAGGGTCGTAAATTTAGTCAGCTCCATCTTGGGTACTAGCCTCAAAGTGCCCAGGACATCTTCAAGGAGGGGAGTCTCAGAAAGGCAGCATCCATTATTATGGACCCTAGCACCCAGGGCATGCCCTTTTCTCACTGTTGCCATCAAGTAGGAGGTCCAGAATCCTGAAGGCACACACTCAGCGATTCAGGAACAGCTTCTTCCCCCTGCCATCTGATTCCTATATGGACATTGAACCCATGAACACTACTTCACTTTAATATATATTATTTCCATTTTTGACAATCTTAATCTATTCAATATACATATATTGTAATTGATTTATTATTTTTCCTCTTCTTCTATATTATGTATTGCATTGAACTGCTGCTGCTACGTTAACAAATTGCAGGACACATGCCAGTGATAATAAACCTGATTCTGCTTGTGCATCAGGCTGAGCATTGCTGATTTTTATCCTGCTCACAGACACAAAAGATAACATGCCCCAGGTATTCCGATAACAGCATGCCTAAACTTGGAAGCTCAACCATCAAAGGAAGACTGATTGCAAAATACAGAATATGATTAACAGTATTATAGCACCAGGTAAAGAATCTTTCAAGTCAAGTCACTTTTTTATTGTCGTTTCGACCATAACTGTTGGTACAGTACACAGTAAAAACGAGACAACGTTTTTCAGGACCATGGTGCTACATGAACGATACAAAAACTATACTGAACTACGTAAGACAACACCAAAACTACACTAGACTACAGACCTACTCAGGACTGCATAAAATGCACAAAACAGTGCAGGCATTACAATAAATAACAAACAAGACAATAGGCACAGTAGAGGGCAGTAAGTTGGTGTCAATCCAGGCTCTGGCTATTGAGGAGTCTGATGACTTTGGGGAAGAAACTGTTACATAGTCTGGTCGTGAGTGTCTGAATACTTCAGTGCCTTTTGCCAGATGGCAGGAGGGAGAAGAGTTTGTAAGAGGGGTGCGTGGGGTCCTTCATAACGCTGTTTGCTTTACGGATGCAGCATGTGGTGTAAATGTCTCTAATGGCGAGAAGAGAGACCCCGATGATCTTCTCAGCTGACCTCACTATCCGCTGCAGGGTCTTGCGATCCAAGATGGTGCAATTTCCCAACCAGGCAGTGATGCAGCTGCTCAGGATGCTCTCAATACAACCTCTGCAGAACGTGGTGAGGATGGGAGGGTGGGAGATAGACTTTTCTCAGACTTCGCAGAAAGTAGAGACGCTGCTGGGCTTTCTTTGCTACGGAGCTGGTGGTGAGGGACCAGGTGAGATTCTCTGCCAGGTGAACACCAAGAAATTTGGTGCTCTTAATGATCTCTACTGAGGAGTGGTCGATGTTCAGTGGCGAGTGGTCATTCCGTGTCTTCCTGAAGTCAACAACCACCTCTTGTTTTATTCACATTCAGAATCAGGTTGTTGGCTCTGCACCAGTCCGTTAGCCGCTGCACCTCCTCTCTGTGTGCTGACTCATCGTTCTTGCTGATGAGACCCAATACCCTTCACATTCTCTACAATACAGCCAGCAAATCAATAACTTCTGAGCAGTCACCACTTTGCAATTCAAATAATAATTTGCACACATAAAGATCTAATAAACAGCCAACAGATGAAGTGACCAGAATTGGAATACATAATCTGCCAGATGAATGCCAGATATCAAATGAAAACCATTTTAAAAGTGACATCTCTGGAAAAATACACACAGCCATAATCAAACAGCAATTTATAATCATATAAAGAGCCCAAGTCATTCACAAGAGCATTAACAAGCAAAATTGAAAACTCAGTGTCAATAGATATTCAAGACAAATGGTGGACAACTAAATTCAAGAATGACAGCACAACTAACCCAAGATTTGGGACAGAAAATATTACACAAATTAGGGGAGGGAATGGTTCAAATTTCAAATATCAAGGAATTGCTTTAACAAAAGGCTAAGTCGGTCATCAAGCTCTGGGATGATGGATGAAGGTGAGGATGTGGGCAGTTTTGGATGACTAAGTTTATTGAGGAGGAAAAAAAGTGAGGGAGCTCAGCTGCAAGAATGATAAAATACAGAAGTCCAGAAGTTGAGCTGGATGTCAAAAATACAATTGGAGAATTGAAGTAGAATTTTGATGTGCACTGCTGAAAAAGTGGGGGAAGGGGTTCTTTTAATAATGGTGGGAGGCATCAAAAATCTTTGGAGATTGAGTTAGATATGCATTTGGGAGGCTACAACATGCACTAGAATACCGGAAGGAAAAATAAAGCCAAGGCATTAACTTGTTTTTTTTTTGGGAGGGGGTGTATGTTGAAGATTCAAAGGAAAAGGGGCATACTCGAACAAAAGAACTGTTAATATTGTCCATGAAAATGAGAACTAATCAGATAACACAAACATTCTGGCACAATAAGCTCGTTGTAACCTTAAATAGATGGAAGAAAATAAACCCTTCCGGCATTATTTTGAAAAGAGACTACCCAATGAATCAAAAAAAACTTCTACCACTTTGCAGATCCATTGATTTTTAATTACGGTAACCTGATTTTCATCATTGCCTTTAACTTTACAGCTTACAACTTAACATTAAAGTAGCACCCTTTTCAAGGCCCATTCCTCTATTAGTTTCGACACCCGTATTTACTCAAAAGAAGGGAATTCTAAATTGCGGAAGGATAAATATGCAGGGTATTTCGAGAATCAACTACCCCAAACTACTCTCCATATCTGACCAATACAATCCGGATACCGGAGAAATGCTCCATAACTAACGTGGTAGTTCATAGCAGCAACTTTCCTGAACCGGACAACAGGGATGAAATAACACAATTTAAAATGATGGCAGAGAACAGAGCGAGTTGCAGACTAACTGGAGTTAACCCTTACGGCCGTGCACCAGAAGCTCTCACCAGCTATCCTCCTCCACGGCGGACGGATCCGGGTCGAGGTCGAGGACATCCTCCTCCAGGAACACGGACTGCTGCTGCTCGTCGGCGCCATCCGGAGAGCGCAGCCAGCAGCCGGTCACCGTGCCGTCTCCGGCGAACAAGGCCTCGTACTCGTTCAGCAAAGGATCGCCCGGGCTCAGCGGCACATCAAGCCCGTCGCCGACGCAGCCAGTGGGCGCCGCTGCCCGGCCGGGCGGAGGAAGCTGCCCGATGTCGATCCCCGCCTTGGCTCCGCGGCCGCTCCGGATCCGCAGCTGCTCGTTTTGCAGCTCCAGCTTCCTCACCAGATCCTGCAGCTTCTTCACCTCCTTGTCCGCATCGGGCAGCGCGCTCACCATGGCGCCAGAGCTGCCCGGGAGGACGGGCAAGCCGGCATCGCCTACCCTGTCGGGCTCAACCGCGTTGGATCCCACCATTGGTCGCATCCGCCACCTGCAGTCACTGGCTTCGCCTCACCATTGTAGATAAAGACTACCTCTGACCCCCAGCGGCCCGCTGACATGCGCACAGCCCGAACGCGCCGTCTGCGCCTGCGCACAACCCGCCGCCCGGCTCTGGCGCCACTGGTTTCAAAAATGAATGAGAAATCGACAACGGCCAATCCGGCTGCAGATGTGATGCAGACCCACTTTGCAAAAATTCTAGCACCTTACACGCATCCCACCCTGCAAAAACTCTTTTCAGGGAGGTAGCTCCATCAACTTCCGGGGGAGGTGGGATGTCTGCAATAGAGTAGCTCCTTAGCAGCTAGCCAGCTAGTTTTAATAACGTTAGCTATGCTAATGAACGAATGACACCAAACTCACCTCCACATGTCCTTTAGAGTCTTAACCCACCAAGGGCAATAGAAAAGTCACTGTCGCAAACAGTGCAGCGAGCAACACTGTCATTATTTTTGACCCCTACTGGGCAGGGGTACACTTTGGTGTAGTCTGGGGTGACGTACGATTTATATTTTCTTTTATTTGGAACACTCTGCCATGGCACTTGTTCTCTCGTTCTCTCTCTCTCTCTCTCTCTCGCACGCGCACGCACATGCGCGTGCTCTCTTTTGCTGTCTCTCGCTCGCTTGCTCTCTAAAAAAAAATCGATTTCCAGGATATTGTATATAACTTGTGGGCATCAGGGAGCCACTACCAATATGCGGGAGACTCCCGGAACTTCCGGGAGAGGTGGGATGTCTGACCTTATCACTTCCAACATTCAGGACCATGGTGGGAAATCAAGTTCAAGGTTGTTTGTTGTCATTTACTGCCCAATTACACAAATATTTCTTCTGGACTAAGGTGTGCAGTACATACAACTGATAGACAACACATAAAGTGATGTTAGCACATAATAAGGTGCATTTACAACACAAGTTAAAAAGTAAACTGTATAATGATGGAGAAATTCTGTGTAGTGTAATGGATTGTGTGAGTATTCGTAGCGTCAGAGTGCATATGACGTCAGGACGTAGAGAAGTAAAAAATGGAAGTCTGGTGAATAAACGTGGTTGTTCAATCTACAGCGGTGTCTGAGTCACATCAATATTACATGGTGTCAGAAGAAATCGCGAAAAAAAAGGAAGAGAAGACACATAAAAGATGTCACAGTTACAGCCAACGTCAAGTTTAAGCCTACAGGGTAATCTTGCTGAGAACTGGAAAATATGGATCCAGAAGTTTGGGCTGTTTTGCACCGCTAGCGGCGTAGCTGTAAAGACGGGGAAAGTGCAGTGTGCTACGTTTCTGCATGTGGCGGGAGAAGAGGCAATAAAAGTTTGCAACACGTTTGTCTTCCAAGATGATGAGCAAGATAAAATTGAAATGATGAAGAAAAAGTTTCAAGATTACTGCGAACCGAGAAAAAACCTACCGTACATCCGACACGTTCTTTATGTGGGCTCAAGGACCAATAGAGACCATAGATGTCTATGTAACAGATTTGAAGAACAAGGCAAAAGACTGTGAGTTCAGACAACTGCATGACTCTTTAATACGTGACAGGATTGTATGCAGCATACGAGATGATCAAGTGAGAGGCAGGCTAATAAGAGAGGGAGATCTTACATTAGAAAAGGCGATTGATGTTTGCCGTGCCAGCGAGATCACGTCAAGTCAGGTTAAAGTGCTCAATGAAGAGATGGAAGTGCACAAAATAAAACCTGTGAAAACTAACAAGAGTAGGACAAAGCCAGCTCCACAGGATGATCAAAAGGAAGTTAACTGCAACAGATGTGGTTATAAACATGGATACAGAACATGGCCAGCCTTTGGTCAGACATGCAAGTTATGCCAGAAAAGAAATCACTTTGCAAAGATGTGCAGATCGAAGGAGACCGCAAGGAAAGTGCATGCTGTAGAACAGAGTGAGGGCAACAGTGACATGTTCATTGGCACAGTTTGAAGTGGAACATCAAGAATATTGACAATGCAGAGATGGAGATGAAGATGATTGGACTCAAGATCTGATAATAATCAGGAGGAAAGTAACATTTAAGCTTGACACTGGGGCAAAGTGCAATGTAATGTCGGCAGAAACATTCAACTCACTGGACATCAGAGGAAAACTGAGAAAATCCACCTGCAAGCTTGTTGCATATTTTGGCCACAAGATGGCGCCACTGGGAAAAAAGCGCTCACCTGTGTGTACAAAGGTCAAAATACAAGATCGAGTTTGAAATAATATAGCAACATGTTCCAGCAATACTGGGCAAAGCAACATGCACAAAGCTAGGCCTGGTAAAATGAATCTGTGGTGTTGAAAAAGAAAATGACATTCTCAAAGACTTTGATGACTTGTTTTCCGGATTAAGATGTTTACCAGGGACACACCATATCCAGATTGATCCAACTATTGCACCAGTCATTCATGCCCCGAGAAAGATTCCAGTAGCTCTCAGGGATCAAGTAGTGGAGGAGCTACACAGAATGGAACAGATGGGAGTCATAACAAGACAAATAGAACCGACCGACTGGGTGAATAGTATGGTGACAGTGGTCACAGAAAAAAAGACGAGGATTTGCATGGACCCACAAGATCTCAACCAGAATATCTGGTACAGAATATCTGCTTTGTGTGGACTACTATTCAAAATATCCGGAGATCACCAAGTTAAGTGACACACATCGAAGTTGCTGGTGAACGCAGCAGGCCAGGCAGCATCTCTAGGAAGAGATACAGTTGTCGTTTCGGGCCGAGACCCTTCGTCAGGACTAACTGAAGGAAGAGCTAGTAAGAGATTTGAAAGGGGGAGGGGGAGATCCAAAATGATAGGAGAAGACAGGAGGGGGAGGGATGGAGCCAAGAGCTGGACAGGTGATAGGCAAAAGGGATATGAGAGGATCATGGGACAGGAGGCCCAGGGAGAAGGAAAAGGGGGGGGAACCCAGAGGGTGGGCAAGGGGTATAGTCAGAGGGACAGAGGGAGAAAAAGGAGAGAGAGAGAAAGAACGTGTGTATATAAATAAATAACGGATGGGGTATGAGGGGGAGGTGGGGCATTAGCAAAAGTTAGAGAAGTCAATGTTCATGCCATCAGTTTGGAGGCTACCCAGACGGAATTTAAGGTGTTGTTCCTCCAACCTGAATGTGGCTTCACCTTTACAGTAGAGGAGGCCGTGGATAGACATATCAGAATGGGAATGGGATGTGGAATTAAAATATGTGGCCACTGGGAGATCCTGCTTTCTCTGGTGGATGGAACGTAGGTGTTCAGCAAAACAATCTCCCAGTCTGCAGGATCTCCCAGTGGCCACACATTTTAATTCCACATCCCATTCCCATTCTGATATGTCTATCCACGGCCTCCTCTACTGTAAAGATGAAGCCACACTCAGGTTGGAGGAACAACTCCTTATATTCCATCTGTGTAGCCTCCAACCTGATGGCATGAACATTGACTTCTCTAACTTCCGCTAATGCCCCACATCCCCCTCGTACCCCATCCGTTATTTATTTATATACATAGATTCTTTTTCTCCCTCTCCCTTTTCTCCCTCTGTCCTTCTCACTATACCCCTTGCCCATCCTCCGGGTTTTTAACCCCTCCCCCTTTTCCTTCTCCCTGGGCCTCCTGTCCCATGATCCTCTCATATCCCTTTTGCCAATCAACTGTCCAGCTCTTGGCTCCATCCCTCCCCCTCCTGTCTTCTCCTATCATTTTGGATCTCCCCCTCCCCCTCCCACTTTCAAATCTCTTACTAACTCTTCCTTCAGTTAGTCCTGACGAAGGGTCGCGGCCCGAAACGTCGACTGTACCTCTTCCTAGAGATGCTGCCTGGCCTGCTGCGTTCACCAGCAACTTTGATGTGTGTTGCTTGAATTTCCAGCATCTGCAGAATTCCTCGTGCTTGCGAAGTTAAGTGACACGTCCAGTCGAGGTGTCATTACCGCAATAAAGTCGACATTCGCAAGACATGGTATTCCAGATATTGTCGTTAGTGACAATGGTCCACAATATGCCAGTGGTGAGTTCAGAGGGTTCTCAGAAAGCTGGGAATTTCAACATGTTACTTCCAGTCCAGGGCACTCTCAGTCTAATGGACAAGCAGAGAGAACTGTACAAGCTGTCAAGAACATGCTCAAGATGGCACAAAGCAGCAACGGTGACCCTTACATTGCTCTGCTTGAATACCGCAACACACTGATTGAGGGTGTGGGGTTCTCTCCTGTACAGCTGTTGATGGGACGTCATCCGAAGTCCAAACTGCCAACATCCACAACTCTACTGACTCCTGAAGGTAATCCTCAAGTATATGACAAGCAAAAGTACAAGCAAATAAAGCAAGAGAGTTACTATGACAGACATACAAGACAGTTGCCAGATCTGCATACAGGTGAAAATGTCAGAATACAAAGAGGAGACATTTGGCAACCAACTGTGGTTGTGAACAGACATCAGCAACCGAGATCCTTCATAGTTCGCACGTCGGATGGAAGAGTCTACAGGAGGAACAGGAAGTATCTACTGAAGACAGGCGAGAGGGAGTTTCCACATACAGATGCACAGGACATTTCCACATATACAGACATGGAAACAAATGACACCAAGAGTGATGCAGACCCCAAAGACACAGAGGTCACTCGAGAGACTGACACTGATGAAGGACAAGCACAGTCACAGTTGTATCACACACGGTCTGGGAGACAAGTCAAACTTCCAGCTAGATACAGAGACTAGACATACAGTTTGAGGCAAAGTCACACATGTCATAAGTTCCAAGGTGTGAAATAAAAGGTTTATTAGTCTATGTTAGTAAAAGAAAATACACTGCTGTTAGTATTGTAAGATACAATGCAGAATACAGTACAAGAAGTTAAGATGTTTTAGCTTATGTCATGGTTGTTGCACTGTGAGAAGGGCATACCTAGAGGCATTGTTTTGGTAATTCACAGTGTTGTAAAAAAAATCTTGAGAAGGGGGATGTAATGTATTGTGTGAGTATTCGTAGTGTCAGAGTGCGTATGACGTCAGGATGTGGAGAAGTAAAAAATGGAAGTCTGGTGAATAAACGTGGTTGTTCAATTTACAGCGGTGTCTGAGTCACATCAATATTACATGTAGCTCTTTATTAGAGAGAGAGATAGAGATAGAGAGAGAGAGAGAGAGAGAGAGAGAGAGATAGAGAGCCTGTAGCATGGCAAATTGTTGGGTGAATGACTAGCTTTTGTTGTCTCTTGAGGGCTTTGCTACTGCTTGCTTGGAGGGTGGTGGGTGTTGATGCTATTTGCTGTAGTGAGGGAGGGGAGAGGGTGGGTTGATGCTTGCTGTTGCTTGTGCATGGGAGGGGGAATAGGGGGGCTTTAAGGGTTCTATCATTTTTACTGTCACTCGCTCTTTTGGGGTACCCATCTGTTTTCATGGATGTCTGTGAAGGACAAGAATTTCAGGTTGTTTATTGTATGCATTCTCTGATATTAAATGGAACATTGAACTATTGGATCCTTAGAATCAATTAGTAGCACAACTTCAGAAATGCTATTAAAACAAGGATAACCTCTGGATACTACTTTTTAACCCTAAGATAACCTATGGAGTTTAGTGGATGGTTCAAATGCAACAAAGGACACTTAAAGGTGTTAATTTTCATAACTGACACTTAAAGGGTATTTCAAATTTTATGAAATTAATTTCTTCCTTTATGAAATCTTAGTGTCTTGTTATTATTACTGATCCAGGAGGAGGCAATTCATTCAAAAAAATGTTGGGTAAATTTCTACCTCAATGCTATCTTCCTGCCCAATCTCCATATTTTTTGATTACTCAAAAATGCAGAAATCTTTTGATCTCAGTCTTGAATGTAATCGATATCTGAACTTTCGCGGCAGTTTTGGTTTGAGAATTCCAGAGATTTTCCTCCCTCTTAGTGAAGAAATTGCTCACATTATAGTCTAAAAGCACAGGATTCAAGATGCTTGTTGTTAAATACTCAAAAGAATTCGTTTATTGTTGTTGCGTGTACCAAGGTACAATGAAAAGCTTTTGTTTGTTATACCATCCAGATCATTCCATTAATAAGTACATGTTTAAACTTTGAAACAATGCCATTTGCCCATCCTCTTGTCCTTACCAAAGTAACAGGGTAGGTTCGTGTTAACCTAATTAAGACTGACCTGATCAAGAGAAACAGTGTTGACTTCATTAAGGCATTCTAACCACTTGATCTGTTTAATACAATTACAAAATATCACCCAGAGTTGATGTCATTACCAACAGAATGGTATAATTATTAGAAAACAATGAGGGTTGTTGGGAATTATGGAGAAACCCCAGATTTCACACCTTGACCTCAGTTTAAGGTGGATCTCTTCCAAAAGCCTTTTTTGGCTGCAATTAATTGATGTGCTTTTCTAGTTTGTAAGAATTGTACTGGTGTCTTGAAAATCCTTTGCAGATTTATAATCTCTGTTAAGAATTTATTCCTTAGATTAAAATGTGCTTCATTTAAAATAATAAAACAGTGATTAATATGATTAATTTGGAAGCACCTCCTTCTTGATTGAGCTGGGGGGAGTTCAAAGTTCAAAGTAAAACTTTTTATCAAAGTACGTATATGTCACCACATACAACTCTGAGATTCTTTTTCCTGCGCGCATACTCAACAAATCTATAGAACAGTAACTGTAAACAGGATCAATGAACAACAAACTGTGCAAATGCAAATATACATAAATAGCAATAAATAATGAGAGCATGAAAAGACAAGATAAAGAGTCCTTAAAGTGAGATCATTGGTTGTGGAAATACCAGAAGTAGAATGTTGTAGTTATCCTCTTTTGTTCAAGAGACTGATGGTTGAGGGGTAGTAACTGTTCTTGTTTACAGTTTACAGATCGTGTTCACAGCTACTTTTCTATAGATTTGCTAAGTACCCAAGCAGAAAAAGAATCTCAGGGTTGTACGTGGTGATATCTATGTACTCTGATAATAAATTTAAATTTGACCTTGACTTTGAATTGGCTGAAGACCGGCATCATGCTAGGAACCACTGAACAACTGGCTGTAGTATTGTCATTAAATGCTGATTTATTTAACATCTTTGTAACAGTTTAAAAATCATTTATGTTTGAAACCTTGCTGTGTGGTGTTAAGTGGTGATGTGAGCAAATGATAATGTGGTCCTTTGATAATCGTTTGAAAGATTCAGTTATAGCCGAAGCATACATTCCTAAGGTTCCAGTGTGTGTCTCTAACAGCCTCTGACAACCAAGTCCAACTCTTGGCCTTCATGTGTGGCTTAGCTATTAGGCCCAGTGGAACTGTTTCTACTGACAAGAGAAAGGGCAACGGCGTACCACCGGCACCTCAAAACCAGTTGCTTTGGGCAGGTGGGGCTCTCAGCCTTGGACGGCACCCCACCTAGGAGAAGGAAAACTCTGATTTTAAACCTCCGTTTCCTTGTGGCCACACCCACCCATGGGAAAGGCTTCGGGAGTAAACCTCAAGGAAGAAATCCAGAGCCGGGGTCCCTAAGGCAGTTTGATGTTGTTTACAGCTTCACTCTGGCAACCTCTGCGACAACACTGGTGTTAAGCTGTATCGACACTTGCCCTTCCCTTGGATGCGGAGAGGGGAAAGCCACAGCTTGGGCAACAGCCGGTTCTACAAATTTTCCTGCCCAGGCTTGCACCCTGGAGAGGACACAGTCCACCAGAGGCACAAACCCATGATCCCCTGGGATCGACAGTTGGCCTACTACTACATGAAGCCTGCAGAAATTTTCAATACAATGATCTCCACTAATATCATTGTAAAACTATTCACACTTGAAGGCCTTCTCTGCTGTGATTATTGACCGTGTTATATACCGGTAACGCCTAACTTAAAGCTCCAGTCCAAACATGCAGCCACTGGTTCCGGTATAGTTTCTAAATAGTAGTACAGCAGTGGGGCTCAGCAGTCTTAGGATCAATAGAATCAATTTCTTAAAGAACACTCAGTCCGCAGCAGAACATGGTTAAATCTTTGAGTGTAAGTGGGCCTCTAAATCACAGTTCAAAGTTCAAAGTAAGATTTATTATCTGTGTACATACATGTCACCACATACAACCCCAAAATTCTTCTTTTGTAGGCATACTCAACAAGTCTATAGAACAGTAACTGTAAACAGGATCAATGTAAGAGCAAGAGCATAGAAGACAACAAACTGATGAAATACAATTATAAGTAAATAGCAATAAATAACGAGAGCATGAAATAACAGGATAAAGAGTCCTTAGAGTGAGATCATTGGTTGTGGGAGCATCTCAATAGATGAGTGTAATTATCCCCTTTTGTTCAAGAGCCTGATGTTTGAGGGGTAGTAACTGTTGTTGGACCTGGTGGTGCGAGTCCTGAGGCTCTTGTACCTGCTACCTGACTGCAACAGTGAGAAAAGAGCATGGCCTGGGTGGTGAGGATCTTTGATGATGGATGCTGCTTTCTGTTACCATTTCATGTAGATGTGCCCAGTGGTGGTGGGGCTTTACCCATGATGCACCGGGCTGAATCCACGTCCTTTCGTGGGATTTACTACAATACCAGCATGCGATATAAAAACATGGGTGAGTTGTGACTGATGAACATAACTGGTTTTTCATCCAGAAACATTAATGAAGCATAGGATGAGGAATAACACCTTTCTTCATTTGATACGGATGACATATCTATAGCACATGTGACTATTCGCCAGACAGGAATGGTCCTTGTCATGGTCCACTCAGGTTAAGTGGAAAGAAACTGGTGATCAAACCATTATGATTTCTAGGCCACTTTAGGCATTGTCCCAACAAATTTGCCATTTTCAAACCACACCATCAACAAACTACTAGAAAAGGTATATGCTTTCACTGGCCATAATTTCTAAACTAACTTGAAGAAAAGTCACTTGGATAAAGGAGGGTACACAACAGATGATCATTGCTGGAAGGATTCAGATATGATCATGTAATTTGCATAAATTCACTCCTGAAAGCAACCAGTTTTAAAATGGGGCAAGGCACATGTTGGCATAGTGATATTGATCTATTATCGTTGATAAGTAGCGCTGACTGCAAAATATATATTAATATATTCAAATAGCCAAACAACATCAGGTTTTTAATGTGCAATGATGGTGGAGTTACGATAAGGAGAATAAAAGAGGATTGAGCAACAGTGAGTTTGGCGTCATGGCGCCTTTAAGATACACTATGCACTGAATTTGGAAACAAAATTGAACTTCTTTGATATGCAAGTTTACCATCAAACTGGAAGACTTTCTGACCCAATACTTAATTCACTGAAAGTACACAGGCACACATTACTGTAATGTAAAGGACAGTTAGATCTCCATCTTGGTCTCTCCAGTATTTCTTGACAAGGATTACTCAAAATAAATGAACTAAAAGGGAAAAACACTTAATGCTGTATATATTCATTTACTGCCCATTACTGTATGCTATATTAAATTTCCATTTCATTTTCAGATCATAACAAAACAAAACTGGTTGGATTCTTGTCAGGAATGTTCATTGGGCCAGATAGGCCTGTTACTGAGGTGCATTTCCAAATGAAAAGTAAAATACAAATTCTCAACAAATTTTATGCCAAATGAAGTCTTCATTTTACATTTCTTCTTTGTGTCTTGCATTGTCTTAAGGAAATTATGAAGGTAAAGATTTAATGGCATACTCCCAAATTGAGAACCCTTTCTATTGTTACTTGAAAATATAAATGGAAGGCTGTTACATCTCACATTTAATTTAGAAGATGCTTATCAAACAACCATTTTATGTAACAGCCTCAACACATAGCTTGCAAAATAAAAATTCTGTAACACGGGCATGTTTTAGCCTGAGAAGTGCAATATATCCACCCATTTTACTGCTTAGGTAGCAAACTCTATGAAAATTTCATAATAGTATTTGCTTATAACAAAAGTGTGAAGAGAGTAGTCATGGATAATAATTACACTTTGTATTTGTGCATTTGGTGATCATTTGAAATACGTAATGTAATGAGAATGGTTTGGCAGACACAAACTTTTCCAGATATTATTCAGAAGTGTTCTAATGGAAAGGGTAACATTTACCACCTTATTATTCCAGCTGTTTTGTTCCCATTTCAATGAGATCCCATCCATAATGTTTTATTTATAAATCCATTGTTAAACAATTTATTAAAAAAACATGAAATGAAGAAATTGTGCAACATCTTAAATGGAATAATTAACACATAATGCCTGCACAAAACCTCAGAACAGGTGCAATATCATTAATCTGGTCCAAGATATTTAGATAGTAAACAAATTTGGCAGAAATAATTTTTGTGAATATTTTATTTAAAAGATCAGAAATAATACATTAATTGCCAGTTCAATAATGCTAATGTTTCAAAATAAAATTCAGGTGAGTCATTCGGGGAGGTTAATTATTTTAAAACTTAATGCACCGAAACCACAAATTGTCCTTTGGAAGTATTTTAATTTAAAAAAGTTAAAGGATCACAATAAGACAATCAGTTCCTCCTCACCCTAACCCCTGCCCCAACATGGAAGACTTTCTACCAAAGTTTACAAGACCAATACAAGCAGCAATGTAGTTTTACAGTTTAGGAGTTGAGCTTTTCATTAACTTGTTTCAGTATACCAGTTGTAGTTCGAGAATTCATCAAAACACTGCACCAGCAAACATCCTCTATCTGGATATCACAGAATATACATGGTTTGGTTTGTAACCAATGGCTCTTTTACAACCAATAGTGTACTTTCATATTGGGTCTACATCCCAAAAGGACACCAGTCAGATCATGCATGGATTCACTCAAGAGTAAAGAATTTTTCAAATAGGGCACCAATCATAGCAATGGTTATTTCAAATAATTAAATCTATTTACAACTTGACTGTCAAATAGGTAATACATCAGATATTTGGCTGACTGAAACTATCATTCTTTTAATCTTTTGAGGTATGCAAAACTTTGAATTGTAAACTTTATTCCTTCACTCAGACAGATGACAGGTTTATACCCCAGATCTCTCTTTGCTCTTTCACAACTGTAATAATGGAATGTTCCTGCTAATGCCACTCTCATGGGAGTGAAGGTAGGTTTAAGGGTTAAAAATGGCTTCAGCAGGAATAATAAAATTGAGAGCAAGGCAGCCAGGTAATATGCAAACAGGTAAGGTATGTGATACTTTGGACGATCATAATTTAATCCAACCAATAGCTCCGACAAGAAAGTCCAGAAGGGAATTGGTTCATCGTTTGTGATATGATAAGCCTATTGGAATAAAAGAGAGTTGAAATCAATGAAGACATTTAAAAACTTTTCTAAATCAACTAATCATCATGACAACAATACTGCTAAATGCCAAGTTGCTATAATACTTCCCTTCTTCCTGTGTCCACAATGACAAATAGGAAAGTTAACGGGGGAGAGGGAAGAATAAGAAAGTGGGAAATTTTTATGATGGCCAAACTAGTTTTAATATTATAGGATTTTGTTTTTAAACGTTGGCCTTAGATTGATGGTGGTACTCTTGTCTGAGCCAGGAGATAAGTTTAAGTCCTATTCCAAAGATCTGATTACAAACGAAGAATGCAGTACATTGTTAGAGATAATTACTTTTGTTTAAGTTATGAAGTTGCCATTTCTATCATCTCAGGATAAATATTTCACAGCACTATGTTGAATAAGGAGCCAAAGAATTCTGTCAATATTCTGGTCATTATCCCTGAGGTATTACCCATTATCTAGTGTTTCTGGAAGTATCCAAAGCCTTGGTGCCAGTACAGCTCAGGGAGTGAGCTAGGTAATGACATCTTTTTAGTTGACTGCTTAACTACATTTAAAATCCTTTAAGTTTGATTAATTATGCTTAATTACATTAAATAAAGCTCAAGTATGTTTAATACGCTGAGACTATTTTGTTATATTGCTAGTTTAGTTTCACTAATTTTAATCACATCAAGATTGTTTGTATTCCTAATTTCTTAATTAAAGATCAGACTTTGGAGTTGAGCTGTGTTACTGGATTGGATTGGAAAGCAAGTCATACAGAATCAACCCCCACCCCGGCCCCCTCTTAATCTCTATGTGGTGTTGGTTTGTTTAAGTGGCCATTACAGTAGGTCTCCAATTATACAGATTGCATCTATTATTAAAAAAGGCAGTGACAAACTGACATAAGGCTACTGTAGCAATAGAGCAACTCAACCAATTACAGTGAAGCCTTTAAAGCAATATTACTGTAGTTTGGTTTTGGAAATAATTATGTAGACTCACAATATTAGTCATTACCTTTCCACAGATGTGTGAATTTGAGTGAAGATTTTCTGCTGCTAGGATTAGCCCATGTACGACGTTATCAACATAGGTAAAATCTACCAGGTTCTTACCATTACTGTAAAAGAAACAAGCAGTTACCAGACCATGAAATAACAACAAACACAACACTACTTACACACGCAAAGTAGCATTAGTGACAGCTATATTACCAATGACAAATGTCCCATCAATGCCCTCTGAGAAACTTGAATATCTTGAGGACATTATCTGTCCTTTTAAATAACAATCAGGATTAGGTTGATCCCAATCCTATCACAAAAGAAAACCCCTTTCCATTACAGCAATCAGTCCAGTGAATTAGCACTGCACAACTTCCAAGACAAAAACACACTTCCTTTAGGTATGGAGATCAAATCTAGGCTCAGGCCTCCAAGTGTGTTTTAAATAAGACCCTGCCGAGATGCTGAAACCTCTACCTTTGTACCCCCACCCTTATGCAATACCATTCCCATTTACTTTATGCATGTTATAAAACCACACAATAAGATCCATCTGTGCACCAACATCAAGAAGCCTCTCACCATTGAAAACAGAATGTTATCCTCAATTTTTCTCTACAATAGTGCAAGAAGCTGTTGGCATTTCACTCTGCAATTGTCATGATTTTTAAAAAATTTCTACTCAAGTATACAAAGACACAGAATCCCAAACATTCTGAAGAATGCTTGCCTGCAATTTCCCAACTACACCCCAATACTGGACATCAAAAGGTGTACAAAGGTGGAGTAACTGATTCCTGCTGTTCCTCGGAGTTACACCAGGAATTCTGCCTAGTGAATCTGTCACTGTGATCCTTTGATTTATGCAAAACCTCATGTGATATCTTAAAATCCAGAAATACCTCATTCAATTGTCCTCCACCCATTATTAATGAGCCTGCAAGTTACACCCTCAGACTAACAGGATATTATTTGCCAAACAATTTCCCTTTCATAAAAGCACTCTAATCAGTGCCATCTAAATGGATGTAATCACATACTTAACAACAGATTTCAGTATTTTGATGACAACTAATCTCAAACAAATTGCTGTATTGTTTACTACTTTCCCATCTCACTTCTAATCCACATTTTATAAATAAGATAATCCTAACTTCTGACCTTTCCCAAAAGGAGCAAATATTTATTCTGTATGCATTACTACATCCATATATTACCAACCCAATCACAAACTTCATCTTGCCACTCCTTGCAGCTTGTACAAGGACAGGTACTAAGTGTGGATCTTGTGGTCCAAATATGCCATGAGGACGAATTGCAATTGTCATGAAGTTTTTTTCCGGATCATTAGCATTGAGAACTTCCTGCAAGATAAAATACATACAAAAATCATGGATATGTGTAGAAGAAAATAAAAGTATTTCCGTTTTCACAAGAGGCAATAATCCTTAGCCCACTGTGACATAAATTGATGAACAACTAACGCAGTTGCCAAATCACCTCGAACCTTTTACAATTACTGGATGTTCAAAAATACTGTAACAGTCAAAGGGGATATAAATGTATTAAAAGAGTACATAAATTATAACAATAACTATAACCACTTTTGAACAAAATCAAATTTAACAATAAATGGCGTCAAATTCACTTAAAGGTTAATCAACTTATCATATGAAATCATTTTAGAAGTACCAAACTGAATGAGTACAGTATTGTAACTAATGCACATTTGTTTACAATTCTTGTGCAACAGCTAAAACAGCACAGTAGGAATTTGGATAGATTCATAAACAGTTTTTAGAAATGTCACTGAACAAGCTCAAAACCAGAAAAAAAACTTCCTCTGAAGAATAAGACAGTAAAACTTACGAAGTAAGGAAACAAGAAATTTACATTGGAGGCAAATGCTCAGCAATGTTTCTCCTTAATACTAGTCATGTCATCGGGAGATTAAATATGCAAGTATTACACCGTTTACTGATGAAAGCATTGAGGGAAAAAGCCTTTTCAGTTTAGGATGGGCAACGTATAAGTAAGTTTCAATTGACAGGATAAGAATGAAATTGCCCTCAAAGACAGGTTAAAAAAAAATCAAAGCGGTTGACCGACAGGTGAAAGTTAGGACTATAATTTTTAGAAGGGAGATTAAAGAAACTGAATGGCACACAAGATTGTCACAATGATTAAGAGCATCTCTGTGTAAAGTAGATAAAGCATCTAACATTTTCCATTGGTTGCTGGTTGTCATTTGATGGATAATGTAACAACACAAAGTGGGACAAATAGGCAATCTCTGCAAGGCTATAATCACAGGCAAAATGGAAAATAAAAATATTTACAACAGTGAACAGGGATGATCTCCCAAAACTGTACAGGAGACACACATTGGTGTGCTAAATGGGATAAGGTACAAATAGACCCTTCCATGTGGAGATGATGTTCTTTATAAAACACATATCTTCATCTTTACCACCAAATTAAAATGTTGTTTCATATTTCGATTCCCCACAAAGTTAGTTTCCAAGAATAAAAGTAATAATCATTACTTTCAAATTTGTGATTCAAAAGTTACAAAACTTACCATTTCCTGCAAGATCTTTGTTTGTGAATAGTAGTCAACGGGTTTTTTAGCATATGGTAGGTCCTCAGAACCATTCTTTAGGTCTCTGCCTTCAAATACAACACTTGCACTACTAGTCAGCACCAGTTTCTGTGTGCAAGAAGACAGTACAATTAAGCCACGAAAGATTTTTGTTTGGGGTGCTGACATTAAAGTGTCAGGTGAACTGATTCTTACTTGAACACCAGCTTCCTGGCATGCCTCAATTATTGTTTTGGTCCCTGTGTAATTGACCTTGTAGAACAGTTCTCTGTCGTCGCTGGAAGGTGGTGGAGAAGCACAATGAAATACGATATTCACATCTTGAATTGCTGGCAGTATATCCTAAAAAATCATAATTAATTTATTTGTAATTCTACTGCCGATTTCTTTCTTTTAAATACCTTTATTAAATAAGCTTAGGATACACAATATCAAAATAAGTTCCTCACATGTTTACATGTGGCAGTTTGAAAATGAAAATATTTCTTTTAAACAGGTGAGAATTGAAACATTCTTATGAAAGAATTCAACACTAGTTTCTTAATGACTGTGGCATTAATTTAAAGGCTTCAACTTGAATCACTTTGATATTGATGTGTGGCAGCATGGTAGCATAGTGGTCACCGCGTTGCTTTACAGACCAGCAATCACAGATTGGGGTTCAGTTCTCACCGGTGCCTGCAAGGAGTTTGTACGTTCTCTGTGCGACCACACGAATTTACTCCAGGTGCTCCAGATTCCTCCCTAGGTTAGTGTTAGTGAGTTGTGCGTATGCTACGCTGGTGTCAGAAGTGTGGCGACATTTGCAGGCCGTGCAGCACAATCCTCACCGATTTGATTTGATCCAAACAATGCATTTCACTGTATGTTTCAACGTACATGTGACAAATTAAAAAGCTAATTTAACCAACAAGCAGAAAGTTTTTTCCTCAAAAGTCAAGGACATAAATGTTACTAGAGAAGTCTGAAATCACAAACAAGAGAAAAATCTGCAGACGCCGGAAAACCAAGCAACACGCACAAAATGCTGGAGAAACTCAGCAGGCTGGGCAGCATCTATGGAAAAGAGTACAGTCGATGTTTCAGGCCAAGACTCGCCTGAAATGTTGACTGTACTCTTTTCCATCGATGCTGCCTAGCCTGCTGAGTTCCTCCAGCATTTTGTGTGTATTGCTTGGTCAGTAACTTTGGAATATCTCATTTACAAGATGGTTGCATCCACAGAACTGCCACTCACTGAATTTTTTTTTTTTTTTTTTTTTTTTTTTTTTTTTACACACACTGCTGTGTGTGAAAATCCCAGGAGATCAGCAGTTTTTGAGATACTCAAACCATCCCGTCTGACAGTCAAAGTCACTTAATCAAATTTCTTCCCCATTCTGATGTTTGGTCTGAACAATAACTGAACCTCTTGACCATGTCTGCATGCTTTTATGCATCGAGTTGCTGCCACATGATTGGCTGATTAGATATTTGTATTAATGAGCAGGCGTACTAAATGAAGTGGCTACAGAATGTACTTCTGCAATACACTTTTCTGCACTATGCCATAAAATTCCAGAAACCTTGGATTTGAACAAACTCTATGACTGGACAACTAGAACCCTCTTAGGTACAGGATTACAATTCAGCACTATCCACATAAATTATTCTTCATTTCATTCATAACAGCTTACCTCTTATACTAATATGGTGACCTCGAAGTCTAGACTCTTCAAAATGGGAGAACAAAATCTCCCTACACCCAGCCTGTTAATCCCTGTAAGTTTCAATGAACAGCTTGTGGTCCTGTGATTTCACCAGACATACCAATGGAAACAGACCCCTTGTCCAACCACAATGACAAACATCAAGTCTCTGAACTCTACCAATCCCACTTCCAGCTCACTGCAGAAATTTCTATGAAACAACATTGTGCTTATCTAATTAATACTTCACTGTGGCATTTAGAGGTGGAAATAGGAAGGAGCTGAGGGCAATACAGAGGGACCTGAAAGCCAGGATCAGGGAGGCTAAAGACAGGTACAGGAGGAAGCTTGAGTGGAAACTCCAGCAGAACAACATGAGAGAGATCTGGAGGGGGATGAGGACCATCACTGAGTTTCCGCAAACTAGCAACAGAGGAGCTGAAGGCAGTGTAGACAGGGCCAATGAACTTAACCTGTTCTTTAACAGATTTGACATTGTGGCCCCTGTCCATCCCCCACATGAGCCATCTGTTGTCGGCCCCCAACCAACAAATATTCCACTCTCCCCTCCTACCCCTCCTCACAGTCCCCCACCCTGCTCTCATGACTATACCCCATCCCCACATGAAGCCACCACGGTGGGCTTCACAGCTGAACAGGTGAGAAGACAGCTGAAACATCTCAACCCAAGCAAGGCTGCAGGACCGGATGGTGTCAGTACCAGGGTGCTCAAAGCCTGTGCCCCTCAGCTATGTGGAGTACTTCGCCATGTATTCAACCTGAGCCTGAGGCTCCGGAGGGTTCCTGTGCTGTGGAAGATGTCCTGCCTCGTCCCTGTGCGGAAGACGCCGCGCCCCAGCGGCCTCAGTGACTACAGACCGGTGGCATTGACCTCCCACATCATGAAGACCCTGGAGAGACTTGTTCTGGAGCTGCTCCGGCCTATGGTCAGGCCACACTTAGATCTCCTCCAGCTCGCCGACCAGCCCCGACTAGGGGTTGAGGATGTCATTGTCTACCTGCTGAACCGTGTCTATGCCCACCTGGACAAGCCAGTGAGCACTGTGAGGGTCATGTTTTTTGACTTCTCCAGTGCGTTCAACACCATCCGCCCTGCTCTGCTGGGGGAGAAGCTGACAGCGATGCAGGTGGATGCTTCCCTGGTATCATGAATTCTTGATTACCTGACTGGCAGACCACAGTACGTGTGCTTGCAACACTGTGTGTCCGACAGAGTGATCAGCAGCACTGGGGCTCCACAGGGGACTGTCTTGTCTCTCTTTCTCTTCACCATTTACACCTCAGACTTCAACTACTGCACAGAGTCTTGTCATCTTCAGAAGTTTTCTGATGACTCTGCCATAGTTGGATGCATCAGCAAGGGAGATGAGGCTGAGTACAGGGCTACGGTAGGAAACTTTGTCACATGGTGTGAGCAGAATTATCTGCAGCTTAATGTGAAAAAGGAGCTGGTGGTAGACCTGAGGGGAGCTAAGGTACCGGTGACCCCTGTTTCCATCCAGGAGGTCAGTGTGGACATGGTGGAGGATACCAATTGACAATAAACTGGACTGGTCAAAGAACACTGAGGCTGTCTACAAGAAGGGTCAGAGCCATCTCTATTTCCTGAGGAGACTGAGGTCCTTTAACATCTGCCAGACGATGCTGAGGATGTTCTACGAGTCTGTGGTGGCCAGTGCTATCATGTTTGCTGTCGGGTGCTGGGGCAGCAGGCTGAGGGTAGCAGACACCAACAGAATCAACAAACTCATTTGTAAGGCCAGTGATGTTGTGGGGATGGAACTGGACTCTCTCATGGTGGTGTTTGAAAAGAGGATGCTGTCTAAGTTGCATGCCGTCTTGGTCAATGTCTCCCACCCACTACATAATGTACTGGTTGGGCACAGGAGTACATTCAGCCAGAGACGTATTCCACTGAGATGCAGCACAGAGCGTCATAGGAAGTCATTCCTGCCTGTGGCCATCAAACTTTACAACTCCTCCCTTGGAGGGTCAGACACCCTGAGCCAATAGGCTGGTCCTGGACTTCTTTCATAATTTACATATTACTATTTAACTATTTATGGTTCTATTACTATTTATTATTTATGGTGCAACTGTAACGAAAACCAATTTCCCCCGGGATCAATAAAGTATGACTATGATATGGCTCCACCATCTCTTGAAACAGCAAGTTCCAGATTTCAGCATCCCCTGCACTGGAGAAAACATTCTTCCTCAGATCCCTTGCCTCCTATTCCCTTTCTTAAAGATACTGCTACAAGGGGTAAAGTTTTTCCACTAACTTTGCTCCTGAAAATTTATATACGTCAATCAGGTAACTCCGGAGTCTTCTCTATTCCAGCCTGCCCAGTCGCTGATATGAAACGTTCTGTCCCAGACAACATCCTGATGAACTTCCCCTGCTCCACTTCAGTATAATGACATCCTTCTCACTGAGTGGCAACCAGACTGCACAGTACTTCAGCCAAGTACAAGATGTTACAAGATGTTTGGAGATGTTCCTCCTTTTACATTCCCTAATGGCATTTCAGTAACCCATTTACTTTCCCCTATGCCTATTGGATCTCTCCTGCTTTCAGTTTTCAATAATTTCCTTTCTTTATGCTACCTATCATACCCATGGTCATCCATGGATTCATTGACTTATTGACCCTACCACAGTGGAAACATATTGGGTTTGAACTATCACTATTTCACTTTCGAATTATTTCCATTGGTCAGACACAGAATTATCTGCAAGACTAACTGTTCCCAATCTACTTTTGTAAGGTTCTGTTTTATCAGATTGACATCAGCCTTCCTCAGATGTACCGTGGTCAGCATTCTAACTGGCTGCATCACTGTCTGGTATGGGGGCGCTACTGCACAGGATTGTAAGACGCTACAGAAAGTTGTAAAGTTAGTCAGCTCCATCATGGGTACTAGCCTCCGCAGTATCCAAGACATCTTGAAGTAGCGGTGCCTCAGAAAGGCAGCGTCCATTATTAAGGACCTGCAGCACCCAGGACATGCCCTCTTCTCATTGTTACCATCAGGAAAGAGGTACAGAAGTCTGAAGGCACACACTCAAAGTTTCAGGAACAGCTTCTTCCCCTCTGCCATCCGATTTCCAAATAGACAGTGAACCCATGAACAGTATCCCACTTTTTACAGTCTTTGCTCTATTTTAACTATTTAATATACATATATTACTGTAATCGATTTATTTTTCCTATATTTATCACGTATTGCATTGTATTGCTGCGGCTAAGTTAATAGCTTTCATGACATATGCCGATGATAATTAAACCCGATTCTGATTCCATTTCAAAACCTTAATTTCCAGTCCATCCTCTTCTTTTAACGAAACCGCATTAAAACCAAAGAGCTATAAAAGTTCAATGCAGTCATTTTTTTCATAGTTTAAAAAAGTAGAACTCTATTTATTTATACTGACCTCTTTACAGCAGAGATCCGCACTAAAAAACGGAACTCCTTCACTCGCGGATGGTTTTCGGATATCCAAAATATTAACACGGTACCCTTTCTCCAGAAGCTTTGTCACCAGACGTTGGCCCAAAAAGCCGGAGCCCCCGATAACAGTGCATTTGTTGTGCTGCTAACAGGATAGGAAAGATTGATTCTTACCAGCTCTTGGCCAAACAGGTGATTGTCATCCAAGGTACAAAGGCTGCCCCACGAATGCATGGTTTTCTTCACCAAAAATGTCCCCGCCCCCATTCCCTACCCTACCCACTTCATTCATTCTATATCAGGCGCATCTCCATTTCCCGGCGCAAACATTGCCAATTGAATACTCACTCGCAAACGTGTAGCCATCTCTCCCGCGGCACAGCACAATGTACACAGTACTTCACCAAAACTCTCAGCCCACCTGGGACGGAAAGGTATCAGTGCGACCGCAATCCTCATTGGCCCACGGAGGTTCTCTCCCTTCTGATTGGAAAGCGGCGCGTCGTTGCTCTGGTGACTGGTCTATAAACCAATCAAATTATCGAGTGATCATGGGCCGTGATGACGTATAACAGTAACCAATTGAAATTGGGCTGAGCTCCACTCGCCGGTTGTGACCAGGTTCAATGTTCCCCTGGAACCCATTCACAAGATAAATTGATGCTGAACCTTTATGTTGTGAATAAGCGTCAAATAAAATCGATTCGTGTATCGATTGTTAAATATTTATAATGGAATGCTAACATTACTGAAACTTACTTTTTTAAAATGTCAGGGACAGTCAAAACAACACACATCAAAGTTGTTGGTGAACGCAGCAGGCCAGGCAGCATCTGTAGGAAGAGGTGCAGTCGACGTTTCAGGCCGAGACCCTTCGTCAGGACTAACTGAAGGAAGAGTGAGTAAGGGATTTGAAAGTTGGAGGGGGAGGGGGAGATCCAAAATGATAGGAGAAGACAGGAGGGGGAGGGATAGAGCCAAGAGCTGGACAGGTGAAAGGCAAAAGGGATACGAGAGGATCATGGGACAGGAGGTCCGGGAAGAAAGACAACGGGGGGGGGGGGACCCAGAGGATGAGCAAGAGGTATATTCAGAGGGACAGAGGGAGAAAAAGGAGAATGAGAGAAAGAATGTGTGTATAAAAATAAGTAACAGATGGGGTACGAGGGGGAGGTGGGACTTTAGCGGAAGTTAGAGAAGTCGACGTTCATGCCATCAGGTTGGAGGGACAGTCAAAAGAAATGTTCGAGGAATATAATTCTGGTTAATAGGCTGTGCGGCGCCTTTGAAATGATTACTTTGCGACAGAAGTCAGCTATAATACCAATTAAAAACAGAAAATGCTGGAGGTGAAGATAGAAACATGCTTCTAGTTTTATGTTGAGGATTTTTCAGCTGATCTCTTTTCAACTGATACAAACACGAGAATATATCAAGCAAGAGGAACCCACCCAGCCTACTCTGACACTCTGCCATTCAACAATATCATGACTGATCGTCCACCTCTCCATTTTCTGACTCCATCCCCAATCTACCAAGCAAAAACCCTCTGGCGCCGAGTCTGACAGTTTCGCTCAGAAAGGGTGGAGCTGGGGCGGGGAGAGGAGAGCGGTGGTGAGAGGGGATTCAATAGTTCGGGGTCAGACAGGAGACCCTATGGACATGAAAGAGACTCCAAGATGCCCAGGTTAGGGACGTCTCAACATTCTTAAGGCAGGGGGTTAGCAGCTAGAGTTCATGGTACATAATGGTACACAACGTTATAAACAGGAAAAACAAAGAGGTCCTGAAGACTGAATAAAAGGAGTTAGGTAGAAAACTGAAAAGCAGCACCTCAAGGGTAGTAACTTCTGGATTCTACCCATAGTGAGGGTAAGACTGGATGATACGGCAGATAAATGGGTGACGGCTGAAGAATAGGTGCAGGAGGTAAAGTTTCAGATTTGTAGGTCATTGGGATCTCTTCTGGGGAAGGTATGATCTGTACAAAAGGGACGAGTTACACTGAACTTAAGGGGGACTAATCTCCTAGCGGGCAGGTTTACGGGAGCTTTTGGGAATGATTTAAACTAGGTTGGCAGGGAGATGGGCACCAATGTGATAGATCAGAGGATGAGGCAGTTGGTGTAAAGGTAGATACAGTGGGGAGAGAGACTGTGAGGACGGATAGGCAGCTGCAAGATTAGAGACATTTCAGAGACTCTTCGATGAGCGCCTCAATGAAAGAAAAATGCAAGCTATACAGAAGGGAAATATTGGACTCATCTTAGAACAGGTTAAAAAGTCAGTACAATACTGTCCGCTGAAGGGATTGTTCTGTTCTGTACTGTGTGACGTTCTATGCTCAAAAGCAATTAATAACAGCCTTCCAAAGACGCACGTGCTCTACAGATACCGTCCCATTTCAATCTTAAATAACCTACGCATATTTTGAGCTCCAGTACAGTACTAGACTCTCAAGCCTTGGAAACCATCCAACATTTAGCTCTATAAATGTTTCTCTCAACAAGTCTGAACGTTCTAACCTACTCAATTTCTCCTAAGGTGACAGGCCCGCCACCTCATCAACCAGGTTGGTGAATATTTACTCCGTAACAAATACATCTTCCTAGATAAGTAAATCAAGACTATAATTTTTCAGGTATGGTTTTAGCAAGACTCTACTTGATGTAAATAAGACATCTTTACTCTTGTAGCAATACTTAGAAGGTTGGAAAGACTCAGTGGGTCAGGCAGCACCTATAGAGGAAAATAAGCAGTTGACATTTTGGGCTAATACCTTTCATCAGGACTGGAAAGGAAGTGGGCAGAAACCAGAGTAAAAGCGTTTGGCTTGGGGGGGGGGGGTTGGGGGAAGAGGGGGATGGAGAGTAGCAGGAGATAGCAGGTGATACATGAATCCAGGTGAGAGAGGGAAGGCAGGAGGATGGGGAAAGTGGGGAAAAGGGAATAATATGAGAAACTGGGAGGTGATAATTGGGGAAGGCAAAGGGCTGAAGAAAGAATCTGATAGGAGAGGACAATAGACTATGGAATAAAAGGAAGGGATGGGGTGGAGGGACCAGAAGGAAGAAGGAGAAGGCAGGTTGGGTGAGCGGGGCGGGGCTGGGTGATGCAGAGGGTATAATGGAGCCAGAGATAGGGGCATTTTGTGTGTTTTGCTCTAGATTTCCGGTATCTGCAGTCTCTCCTGTGTCTCCATCTTTACTCTTGTATCTACATGTTCACTTTTAGTGACTGATTTACAAGAGCAGCCTAGTTCTTTTTAACAGCAACATTTTCCAATAGCTCATATTTTCAAAAAAGCTCAGTTTTTTTTTCTACTCACGTGGATAACTTCTCAACTTTCTATATCATATTCTGAGTGCCATAATTTGGCTCCATGTTGATATTGAGTGCTCCCATTCTAGTGTCTCTGAGCACCCTCACTTCAGGAGGATTATTCTATATCAATCTATAATTCAAAAAAAATCTAATGTACTTAACTACTTTAGCTTATTTTCTGAAGGGGATTAGCTGTCACCATTTCAAGTGGAGGGTCCCAACCAAGGAGGAGAAACAGTAGTCTAGCGGTTAGCATGACACGATTACAACTCAGGGTGTTCTGGAGTTCAGAGTTCAATTCCACTCCCACTTTGGAAGGAATCTCTGTACGTCCTACCCATCATCGCGTGCTCCAGTTTCTTCCCACAGTCCAAAGATGTACCGTGTAAGTTCATTGGTCATTGCAAACTGCCCTGTAATTGGGTTACCTCAATCAGGATTGTGGGGGTTGCTGGGGCAGCCTGACAAGAAAAGCTGGAAGGGCCTACTCTCTGCTGTATCGCTAAATAAACAAACAAACAAACAAATAAATAGACAGATAAACAGGTAAAAAAAATTCCAGCTAATGAAACAAATTAAATAGATGTTTTAAATGGAACTCTATTTTGGGGAATAATTCCAACAGATTATAATTCTACAAAGTATTTCCAAACACAAGTATAATTCTTACAAACTAGAAAACCATACCAATGAGCTGCAGACAAACAAAATGGCAGCTCTTGGAAGAATTCCTGCTCAGGTCAAGGCTGAGAAGTGATTCTACGTCTTTATCTCTGCAACTGCCCCCCCCCCCACCCCACTACTGCCTTATAACATTTAGATTTTTTTTGCCAGTCATCTAGTGACAGCTTCACCTGCATGTTATGTTTCCAGAAGTGTTTTGATCTGACAGATGTCAGGAGCTGTGGGTGAATGGGAAATGTTCTTATTTTCTGAATAGGCTGCAGTCTCAGTCACGTCAACAATAGGCTCCCTGAGCCTGGACAATAGTGCTTCTGAAGGGGTTGGCTAAATAATGCTAGTTAAAAATAATTATAAACTTCTTGACCTTGAACAGTTTCTTCTATGGAGTTAAAGAAACAGAGTTTAGCAAAATGCCTCCTGACCCTGGATGTAAATATCCATCAGAGATCATCCACTCAGCTTCTCCATTGCCCTTAGCATCCTCACCACTACTAATATTCCCATTTAGTTCCATGTGCTCACCAAAGAGGAATTAGTCAAGGGTTTGCACGATGTGGAAAGATAGAGAGAGATCTGGAAGTATACATATATCCACAAATGCTTAAAGGTGGCCAGCCAAGTTACTAAGGGGGTTACAGTGTCAAATGCGGTGGTTTCCTTCATCAGCCGAACAAAGTTGAAAAAGTAAGCCTGAATAACAGAAAGGAGCTCGACTACTTCAGAGATCTGGCCCCGATGCCATGAGAAAGATGGAAGTACACTGAAGAGTGGACAGAGGACATTTAGGATGATATTGCCAGGATTATAAAGTTGTAACAGCAAGGAAAGATTGGATAATGTAGCTTTATTTTCTTTGGAATTGTTAAGGCTACAGAGAAACTTAAGCAAGAGTATAAATTTACAGGGGGCTCAGATAGAGAAGATAGAAAGGACTTGAGTTAATTAGAAAACAGGGGCAAAGATTTCAATTAATTGGGGAAAGAATCTAAAGTTATGATGGTAATGGGTTTGCTGACTGTGAAATTCTAAACTCAGACGAAGTCCTTAAGACCCATCTGATATGGATGGCTATAAGTACCCTCACTAAAGGGAGTAAAACCATAACTATCCAAACTTCAAAAGCTACTTCTCCACATTGAGTATAGCTACCAATACCCACTTTTTGAGTGAAGGGATCCCCCTCCCTTCCAAGGAGGAGATACTTCCAGCTAACAAAGCTACACGGTTCCCAGGTACCCATAGTAAATGCTGTGAAGCTGGCTCTTTTGAGTGTACAAACCTTCCAACTATTTGTAGATCAGCTATTGATATGCTAAGTGATAATATCAATCTGGTCAGCAAGCTTCCTTGAACTAAGCAGCTTAGCCAGCATTGTCTATTTTGAACAAGCCAAATTAAATAACCCATTATTGCAACTCTTCAGCTGTTAGTCCAGGTTCTGTGGGGCCAGTAAATCTGTGCTATGGACAGCACTTGTTTGCAAAGCTGTCATTTTAACTTCAAACTGATTACTGATTGCAATTTACATTAAGAATTGAAGACTGACCCCATGTACGACAAGTAGGTAAACAAAGAATATTAGTTGGAAGTTTAACTTACTCAAGAACCTCATAGATGTTGTTTAAGAGGAGACCTTTGTGGGCGTTTGGGCTGATTCCGGTGGCCCAATCAGTAGCTGTTGCCGGCCACAGTGACGAGGTTTCTTGCAAGTCAGCAATGCTTGTTTAAAAGGAGAGTTTCGTGGGTGTTCAGGTTTATTTTGACAGTCCAATCATTGGCTGGAGCAGGCTATAGCAACGTGATTTCTTGCAGGTCGATAATGCTTGTTTAAAAGTACAGAAGGAACATTGTTGGGAGTAGGCCAGTGCTGAAAGTAGGAGTGTCAGGCTTTGGCTCAGAGGAGGATTTGGCTCTAAAGAGTCTCCCAGGGAACTACGTCTGCATGAAGTTCATCCAGCTGCAGCTCCTCGAAGACCGTGTTAGGGATCTGGAGCAGCAGCTGGAGAGAGTGAGGAGATAATCAATCACAGTTACAGGGGAGTAGTCACTTCTATGTTACAGGAGGTGAATAGCTGAGTGACTGTCAGGAGAAATGGAAATGTGAATAGCCAGTTAGCACAGAGCACCCCTGTGGCCATCCCCTCAATAGCAGGTATACCATTTTGGATACTGTTGTGGGGGGTGACCTCCCAGAGGAATGCCACTGGGACCAGGTTACTGGCACTGAGCATGGGTCCATAGCGCAGAAGGAAAAGAGGGAGAAGAGGGGAGCAGTAGTGATAGGGGACTCCCTAGTCAGGGGAACAGACAGGAGATTCTGTGGACGTAAACAGGACACTCGGATAGTGTAGAGTGAAGGGGCTCAGGATAGGACAGATGGTAAAAAAGCAAAGATAGCATGCAGTCAGACCATCAGGAAGGGCAGTCAAATGCTAGGACAAAATTACAGCCAGTAGGTTGAGTATCAGTGCATTAGGAATACAGAATAATCAGGGCAGCAGATACAGTGCTCAAAGTGATATATCTCAATGCACGGATTATAAAAAATAAGGCAGATGATCTTGTTGCACTATTACAGATTGTCTGGTATGATGTTGTGGCCATCACTGAATTGCAGCTGAAGGATAGTTGTAGTTGGGGGCTGAATGTCCAAGGTTATGTCTTGTATCAGAGGGATAGGAAGGTAGGTGGAGGGAATGGCATGCTCTGCTGGTGAAGAATGGCATCACAACAGTACGGACATGTGACATCGGATTGGAAGATGTTGAATCCTTGTGGGTAGAGTTAAGAAACTGCAAGGGTAAGAGGACCATGATGGCAGTTATATACAGGCCTCCCAACAGTGGCTGAGATGTGGACCACAGATTACAATGGGAAATAGAAAAGGCATGTCAAAAGGGTAACGTGATAATAGTCATGGGAGATTTGAACATGCAGGTCGATTGGGAAAATCAGGTTGGTAATGGGTCTCAAGAGAGTGAGTTTGTTGAATGCCTACCAGATGGCTTTTTAGAGCAGTTTTTCAATGAGCCAACTAGGGGGTCAGCTGTACTGGATTGGGTGTTATGTAATGACCCAGAGGTGATTAGGGAGCTGAAGGTAACAGAACCCTTAGGAGGCAGTGATCACAATATGATTGAGTTCAACTTGAAATTTGATAATGAGAAAGTAAAGTCTGATGTAGCAGTATTTCAGTGGGGTAAAGGAAATTACAGTGGTATGAGAGAGGAGTTGGCCAAAGGAGTTGGAAGGAGATGCTGGCAGGGATGACAGCAGAGCAGCAATGGCATGAGTTTCTGGAAAAAATTAGGAAGGTGCGGGATAGATGTATTCCAAAAACAAAGTCGTGCATCCGTAGCTGACAAAGGAAAAAGCTAATGTAAAAGCAAATGAGAGGACATACAATACAACAAAGCAATAACTAACAGGAAGACAAAGGATTGGGAAGCTTTTAAAAACCTACAAGGAGCTTAAGGTAAAAAAAACCCTGAGCAGGCAATGAAATCGAGTTCATTTCTAATGATTGAGTTCAGCTTGAGAGTAAGCAAAGTCTGATGTAGCAGTATTTCAGTGGAGTAAATGAAATTACCATGGTTTGAGAGAGGAATTGGCCAAAGTAAATTAGAAGGAGATGCCGGCAGAGATGACAGCAGAGCAGCAGTGGCATGAGTTTCTGGGAAAATGAGGAAAGTGCAGAATAGATGCATTCCAAAAACAAAGAAATACTCAAATGGCAAAGTAGCACAACCATGGCTGACAAGGAAGTCAAAGCTAATGTAAAAGCAAAAGAGAGGGCATACAACAAAGCAAAAACTGGCAGGAAGATAAAAGATTGGGAAGCTTTTAAAAACCTACAGAGAGTAACTAGAAGAATTATTAGGAGGGAAAGATGAATATGAAAACAAGGTAGCAAACAATATCAAAGTGGATAGTAAAAGCTTTTTCAAGTACATAAAAAATAAGAGAGATGAGAGTGGATACAGGACCTTTAGAAAATAAGGCCAGAGAAATAATAACAGGGAACAAGAGATTAACGAGTATTGTAATACTAAATGAGTATTTTGCATCAGTCTTCACTGTGCAAGATTCTAGCAGTGTGCCAGGTGTTGAAGGGTGCGAGGGAAGAGAAGTGAGTGTAGTTACTATTAAAAGGGAGAAGGTGCTCAAAGCTGAAAGACCCAAGGGTACATAAGCCATCTGGACCAAATGAACTGCACCCTAGAGTCCTGAAAAAATTAGCGTAAGAGACTGTGGAGGCATTAATAATGATCGTTCAAAAATCATTGGGCTCTGGCATGGTGCTGGAGGACTGGAAAATTGAAAATGTTACTCCACTCTTTAAGAAAGGAGGAAGACAGCAGAAAGGAAATTATAGACCAGTTGGCCTGACCTCAGTGGTTGGGAAAATGTTGGATTCAACTGCTAAGAATAAGGTTATGAAGTACTTGGTGACACAGAACAAGATAGGACAATGTCAGCACGGTTTCCTTAAAGGAAAATCTTGCTTGATGAACCTTTTCAAATTCCTTGAGGAAATTACAAGTAGGATAGATAAATGTGAGGCAATAGATGTTGTATATTAGGATTTCCAGAAGGCTTTTGACAAGGTGCCACACGTGAGGCTGCTTATCAAGCAGTCCATGGTATTACAGGAAAGTTACTGGCATGGTTAGAGCATTGGCTGATTGGTAGGAGGCAGCGAGTGGGAATAAAAGGATCCATTTCTGGTTGGCTGCCAGTGACTAGTGGTGTTCCGCAGGGGTCAGCGTTGGGACTGCTTTTTATGCCGTATGTCAATGATTTTGATGATGGAATAGGTGGCTTTGTTGCCAAGTTTGCAGATGATATGAAGATTGGTGGAGGGGCAGGTAGTGTTGAGGAAACAGGTAGGCTGCAGAAGGACTTAGACAGATTAGGAGAATGGGCAAGAATGTGGCAAATGAAATAAAATGTTAGAAAATGCATGGTCATGCACTTTGGTAGTAAAAATAAATGTGCAGACTATTTTCTAAACGGAGAGAAAATCCAAAAATCTGAGATGCAAAGGGACTTGGGAGTCCTTGTGCAGAACACCCTAAAGGTTAACTTGCAGGTAGAGTTAATGTTGAGGAGGGTAAATGCAATGTTAGCATTCATTTCAAGAGGTGTAGAATACAAGAGCAGGGATGTGATAAGCATTGTTGAGGCCTCAGCTTGAGTATTGTGAACAGTTTCGGGTTCATCATCTAAGAAAAGATGTGCTGGCATTGGAGAGGATCCAGAGGAGATTCACAAGGATGATTCCAGGAATGAAAGGGTTATGACACGAGGAACGATTGATAGCTCTGAATCTGTACATGCTGAAATTTAGAAGGATGAGAGGGGGATCTCATTGAAACTTTCTGAATGTTGAAAGGCCTAGACAGAGTAGATGTGGAAAGGATATTTCCCATTGTTGGGAGAGTCTAGGACAAGAGGGCACAGCCTCAGGATAGAGGGGCATCCATTCGAAATAGAGATGCAGAGAAATTTCTTTAGCCAGAGGGTGCTGAATTTGCGGAATTTTTTTTTACCACAGGAAACTGTTTGGGGGGGCATGTCATTGGGTTTATTTGAGGCAGGGCTTAATAGGTTCTTGATTGGATGGTTATGGGGAGAAGGCTGGGGAGTGGCGCTGAGGACGGGAAAAAGGATCAACCATGATTGAATGGCAGAGCAGACTCGATAGGCCAAATTGCCTAATTCTGCTCCTATGTCTTATGGTCTTATGTTTAGAAGTGTCAGCTAGTGTTTAGAAAGCTGACCTTGGCAAAAAAGAAAAATGCCCCCTGGGCAGTAAATATCCACCACAATGTGAGATTAGGAAGGTTCTTAACTCTCAGAGCCTGAAAAATCATTGCCTGACAAATTCTCATCTCATAAGAAGTATTTGTAATTTAATATGAAGAGCCATGTCCCGCTAAAGCTAAAGACTAAATGCTATAATATAAGATTAGGCTAGACAGGTTTTGTTTTTAACAGGCATGGATGCAATAGGCCAAATTGGTCTCCTATGAGATTCAATGATCCTAGGATGTCTCACAACCTTTTGTTAATATTTTGAAACATTATAATTACTGTCTCAAATTATAACAATTGGAATCAATCTATTCAAACTACAAAAACAAATCAAAATATCAAGTCAGGTCACATTCGTGGGAAGAGGAACAGAACTAATGTTTTAAATTAATGATTATTCTTCTGAACTGCTGAAGATAAAATAAATACATTATACCACAGGGAGATGGGGAAATCTCTGATACTAAAACCAGGCTGATCATGACCAGCTGATAAGCTGTAAACAGGGTCATCTGATCAATGAGTCAACAGGAGCAGTTAGAGATTGAGAAGACAATGTAGAGACAATGTAAAATGCAGAGCAGGAAAACATGGCTAATATGTCAAATGTCAAACTGAACTTGTCCTTCATTTTCAGAGGAAGAAAGTGGTGGTGGGGGGTTGGAATTGTGAACCAATATCACAGATAGGCGATTGGTACAGGCAGAGATGTGAAGTTATCTGAAGCAAATAATTAGCCAGGTCAAGAAATCTAAAAGCAAAAAAAAAGTTCTAACAAGCTGGTGTGACAAGTGAAGAGATTATTGTGAAACACCATACTGCTTTTATCCATCTTATCACATTCTATTGTTTTACCTGTGCTTTCTACAAAGTTCCGTATACCTTTTTTTTCTCTTTTCATCATCAGTTTTAATATCGCCTTTAAAACGATAGCTGGAGTTGGGGTTGGAGTTGGAGTTATTAATTGGTGCATACAAATCTGGCCAACCAAGCTGAGATGAGGGGAGATTTCAGCCAATCAGAATCATCGGATGCTGTTAGAGGCGGAATGTGGGGTGTGAATGGCAAACACTTTTGACAACTTGCCGTCGACGTAGATGATTGGCGTCTGCGTGCCATTATATTGGCGGAAGTACAGAGCGGCTGCCGGAATTATTGTACTGTGATTGGCGGAGCGGTTGTTATGGTAGTTCGCTTTAGTTGTGGTGTCTGATGAAACGACCGCCCTCGCAGGCGTTGGAATCTAATTCTCAATACATTGCTTAGAGGGTGCGAAATGGCTGCAAAGGTGAGTGGCGGCCTTTCTGCTCCTGTGTTTTAGCCCGCGTGTATCACTGCATTGAGAGGACGGCCGAAGCCTTCTGTCAGGGGGTCACTGGACACCTGGCAGCGGTAGCAGGTGAATAATAGAAAGGGAGAATGGTGTTGAGACTGAGAATGGAGGATTTTCATAAAAACTGTAAATCAAGAGATGATAACGGAAACTGCACAATTTTCGGGCGGCGGGAGGAGGTGAATATTGAGTATTAAAAAAGACAAACACTGGATCAATGCAAGCATCCGAGCCAATTTAATATTAGCTATAAGGTCCTTGAATATGATTCTGCATTTCCTTCTCCCCCGACCCACTCACCCTCAGCACATAGACATATTGAGGAAAAATGGGCAGGTAGAAAGTTTTAAGCTGATATGCTAATAGAATTTATTGTTGCATAGAACAGTTCACTGGCATTGAAATCATCTCACATAAAATAAGTAACAGTTAAACTACTGATCTGCTATTGGCAGCGGCATGGCCCCACACTGGTTGAATTGCTGTGAGAGTCTCAGCTTACCAGACGAAGCTTAGACTCGCCACTGAACAATACCAGGAAAGAAAATGGTTAATCATTTGTTGAGGGACATAACGTTGACAAGGATATCTGCCCTTATTCTTTGAATGTTACGGGACCCCTTGTCTCAACCAATAAGAAACATGTAGGGACGATTAAACATCTCACCCCAAAGGGGAGCCTCAAGTAATCATATTAATACAGATTGAAAATCAAAACAAAAACTCCCACAGTTTCTGGAGATGTATGGGGTCTCAGCAGATAAGTCAGCACCTGTAAAAAAAAAATAAAATAAATAATTAATGTTCAGGGTATATGATAATTCTTCAGAATCTCTTTGCTTTGATGAAAGGCCATGGACGAGAAATGTTACCACTGTTTCTCTTTCAGCTAACTGATTGAGGCACTGAGTACCTTCAGTATTTCTTTGCTTTTATTTCTTATAAATATTGAACTTTGCGGCAGTCATTTATAGGATTAGGCTAAATATGTACCAAGAGTTTGATAGCTAACTATTATTGGAAGTTAATCAGTAACACAGCAAGCATATATTCTTCAGGTATATTTATTGTGCCATATTTCTTTCATTGTCCAAGTAATTTAAGAGGGGTAGCATATTTATTTGTGGATAAATGGTACACTGGATAAATTGACAGGTGTTCAAGAATAAATTACATTGTGGGTAAACACTAGGAAATCTGCAAATGCTGGAAATTCAAGCAACGCACACAAAAAAATACTGGTGAATGCAGCAGGCCAGGCAGCATCTATAAGAAGAAGTACAGACAATATTTCCAGCCAAGACCCTTCGTCAGGACTAACTGAAAGAAGAGATTTGAAAGTGGGAGGGGGAGATCCGAAATGATAGGAGAAGACGGGAGGGGGAGGGATGGAGCTAAGAGATGGAAAGTTGGTTGGCAAAAAGGATACAAGGCTGGGGAAGGGAGAGGATCATGGGACAGGAGGCCTAGGGAGAAAGAAAGGGGAGGGGAGCCCAGAGGATGGAGACCAGGCAAGGAGTTATAGTGAGAGGGACGGAGGGAGAAAAAAGGGGAAAAAATAAATAAGGGATGGGGTACGAAGGGAACAAGGGGCATTAACAAAAGTTAGAGAAGTCAATGTTCATGCCATCAGGTTGGAGGCTACCCAGAAGGAATATAAGGTGTTGTTCCTCCAACCTGAGTGTGGCTTCATCTGACAGTAGAGGAGGCCGTGGATAGACATATCAGAATGGGAATGGGACGTGAATGCCAACCTGATGGCATGAACACTGACTTCTCTAACTTCCGTTGATGCCCCTCCTCCCCTTCGTACACCATCTGTTATGTATTTATTATTATTTTTTCCCCTTTTTTTCTCCCTCTGTCCCTCTCACTATAACTCCTTCCCTGCTCTCCATCCTTTGGGCTCCCCTCCCCCTTTCTTTCTCCCTAGGCTTCCCGTCCCATAGTCCTCTCCCTTCTCCAGCCTGGTATCCCTTTTGCCAATCAACTTTCCAGCTCTCAGCTCCATCCCTCCCCCTCCTGTCTTCTCCTATCATTTCAGATCTCCCCCTCCCCCTCCCCCTCCCCCTCCCACTTTCAAATCTCTTACTATCTCTTCTTTCTGTTAGTCCTGACAAAGGGTCTTGGCCCAAAATGTCAACTGTACTACTTCCTATAGATGCTGCCTGGCCTGCTGCGTTCACCAGCATTTTTTGTGTGTGTTACGTTGCAGATATGTTTTATTTAAGGACCAAGATGCAACACTAACAAACCTTTATCATTTATTCTGTTTCTTCTGTAATTTTAGGAGACAAATGTACTGTTACTTAGCGCTGGATTTAGTCACAATTAATCAAGAGAATTTCATCTTTTATGATGTGATATCCATTTTTTTTTGTAGAGAAGTTGTGTGAACTGTCTTTGAAGGTTTTACCACACAGTTTAATATAGACATAGAATGATAGAACACAGGAACAGGACTCTTTGGATATTCAAACACCCATTTTCACTAATCCTGTTTTATTCCCTCCACACTTCCTTCATCTCCTTCTTGACTCTATCACTCACTCATGCACACCAGGGACAGTTTAAACTTATTGCTTTGCATGGTTTTTATTAAATGCTGAAGGAGACCAGAGCACCCAGAAGAAGTTAATGTGGTCAGGGAAAGAACACACAAACTCCACCCAGGCAGCACAAGGTCATTAGAGTTGTCCAAAGGTTGATGAACGTTCGTCATCCCTAAGCGTCAACTCCAATTCTCTTTCCACAGTGCAACCTGATCTGCTTTGTTTCCAGAAGTTTTTGTTTGTCTTTCATATTTTCATTGGCGTGACAGATGTTACATGACACAGGCCTTAGACGTACATTATCACCATCACTGTGCTGCTTAATTTTGTCTCGTTTGCTTAAACTTGGCTTGTTTCTTATGTTACTTGTCTCTTTCAGGTCATTTTATAGACAATTATTTTCATGATACTTCTTATAATAAAAGGATAAATATTGCCAGCTAAGTATTTGTTAGAGAATTCATGCATTCATTTCCGTGCTTCACATGAAATGAGTAGAAGTTTACTGTAGGCTAGAAGAGCCCATTTTCTATTTTACTAACAATATCCCTAAATCAAGGATCATGCAAGGATTATGTCACAGCTCCTTTCTTTGTGACTCTATGGATAACAGGCATGTACAAGAATGTAACTGGTGTAGGTAAAACTCCACACTGTGGTGAATGGAGTGAGAGGGAATTGATAGAAAAAAGTTAAGGGGTGAAAAATGCTTTCACTTCTTTGTTTCTGTAAAAGATGTCACACTCTTTGATTCCAGCTACTTAGACCCCCACAACCACCTCCCCAACGCCCCATTCCACAGAGACAGCTTCACATTTGAAACTATCATCTTTGTTTTTTAAATACGCGACTTCCTCCAGACCGGTGTCTCTCTGTTTTAGACACTCTATTCACCATTGCTCCACCATTCATGAGCTATCAATGTGCCAGAATCATCCACTCCCACTTCTTCAATCCTTCTTTAAAACTTTCCTTTAAAATCCCACACTGAACTGAGCTTCTCATTGTCTCTCTTAATCTCCCTGTATCCAATTTTTTGTTTGTGGTGCATGGGATGTTTGTCTTATATGAAATGAAGTTTATGAATGTCAGTTCATGATATTCACAGAAATATTTGCTTGCCTTGAAAAGCATTGACTAAAAATATTTTTCTAATTTAAAAGACATAACATTGCAATGTTGCAGACCCCTGTGTATAAAAAAACTCCTTTGAGTGCAACAGTTCAGCGGAAGAAGCCTGGACCAAAACCAGAAATTTCTGAAGATCAAAAGCAGGAAATAAGAGAAGCATTTGATTTGTTTGACACAGATGGTATTGGATCTATTGACGTAAAAGAACTAAAGGTATATTTCCAAATCTGCTTCAGTTGGTTCTTTAGTCCAGAAATTATCATTTCTTGTTTCCTTTGGCGGGTCATTGTTTTCTATGTTTCCCTTGTATAGCTGAACATTATGCAGTGATGCATCTAGTCACCCTGTGAATCACTGTAGCAAGTCTGGGTTTGTTATTGAAAAATGCAGTTTAAATATGCAGATGTAATATTAATGGTGAATACAATGAAGCACATGTAAGATATATTGCTGACCTGAAAGTGTCACCAATAATATACTAAAACTGCAACATCTATTCTTTTTCTACACAGTGCCCTGTAACTTTCCCATAAACATGAAGCTGCATTTTTTTTTGTTACTGTGTCAAATTTTCAAAAAAGTATTAAGGTTCAATTTTTGATTTAATCCACTTAGCTGATTGAGAAGAAACAACTATCACCTAATTGTTTTGCACTGTTCATTCCACTACAACAAATAACTGACTTTTGTTCCAATTTATGTTCCAGGTTGCAATGAGAGCTTTAGGATTTGAACCCAAGAAAGAAGAAATAAAGAAGATGATTGCAGAAATCGATAAGGAAGGCACTGGGAAGATTGACTTTAATGAATTTTTGGCTGCAATCACACAAAAAATGGTAACTTATAACACGAAGAAAGCTTTATTGTATCCTTCCTAAAAAGAAAACACTTCCATGACAAGAAAGAATTAAAGTCCGATCTGTAAATTTGGATTTCGCTTTAGCAAATATGAGAACCTACAGAAAGAAGCAGGAGCAGGTCTTTTAGCCCTGAAACCTCTTCCAACCAGTAAAATAATGACTGATTAGATTTTAGCCTCAACAACTCTCAGGTGCTCTCATGACCCTTACTTTCCCTTTATTCTGAATTCTGTATACTCAAATTTCAATTTACTATTATTATCAAAGTATGTATAAATTATGCAACCTTGAAATTTGTCTCCTTACAGGCAGCCACGAAACAAGAAACCCAAAAGAACCCATTTAAAAAAAAGACTAACAAACAGTCAATGCACAGAGAGAAAAAACCCCACAAATTGTGCAAACAATAAAAGCAAGCAACTAAACAGAGGGGTGATTGATAAGTTCGAAGCCTAAGGTAGAAGGAGTCAATTTTAGAAAACCTAGCACATTTATTTTTCAACATAATCCCCTCCTACGTTTACACACTTAGTCCAGCGGTCGTGGAGCATACGGATCCCTTCTTTGTAGAAGTCGGCGTCTTGGACCTCCAGAAAATGGTTCGCAGCAGCGGTGATTGATACGTTCGTGGCCTGAGGTGAGTTATACAGCTCTCGTTACAGGCACTTGCAGTTCAACTTTTTGAGTGATTATGCAGAAAGTTCGAAGTTAATAACTCATCTCCTTCTACTGTAGGCCACGAACTTATCAATCACCCCCTGTGGACCTCTTTCTGGAGGTCCAAGACGCCGACTTCTATAAAGAAGGGATCCATATGCCCCAACACCACTGGACTAAGTGTGTGAATGTAGGAGGGGACTATGTTGAAAAATAAATGTGTTAGGTTTTCTAAAATGGACTCCTTCTACCTCAGGCCACAAACTTATCAATCACCCCTTGTACTTTAAAAAGTTGAAAGTAAATTTTTATATATATAATGTAAATAAAATATGACCCTAAGATTCATTTTCTTGCAGTATACTGAATAAATCCATAACAAAATAATAACTATAACAGAATCAATGGAAGCCCACACCAACTTAGGTGTTCAACCAGTGTGAAAAAGACAACAAACTCTGCAAATTTAGAAAGCAAGAAATAATATAATAAACAAATAAGCAATAAATATTGAGAACAGGAGATGAAGATTCCTTGAAAATGAGTCAGTGTGGTTGTCATTGATGGGGTGAGTGAAGTTGGGTGAAGTTATCCCCTTTTGTTCATGAGCCTGATGGTTGAGGAGTAATAACTGTTCCTGTACTTGGTGATGTGAGTCCTGAGGCTCCTGTAACTTCCTGATGGCAGCAGTGAGAAGAGAGCAGGGCCTGGGTGGTGGGATCCCTGATGATGCATGCTGCTTTTCTGTGACAACGCTTCAGCTAGATGCGCTCAAGTTACCCGTGATGGTTTGGGCCGTATACACTATTGTTCCTATGCCAGGCTGCGATGCAGCCAGTCAATACACTCTCCACCACACATCTATGGAAGTTTGTCAAAGTTTTAGATGTCCTGCTGAACCATTGCAGGCTCCTAAGGAAGTAGAGGCACTGCTGTGCTTTCCTTGTAATTGGATTTGTGTGCTGTGCCCAGGGAGGTTCTCCTAAATGATAACGTGAGGAATTTAAAGTCGCTGACTCTCTCCACCTCTGATTCTCTGATGAGGACTAGCTCATAGGCCTTTGATTTGCTTCTCCTGAACTGTCAATAATCAGCTCCTTGCTCTTGCTATAATTGAGTGAGAGGTGGTTGTTATGACATCACTCAGCCAGCTTTTCATCCTCCCTCCGAGACGCTGATTCATCACCACCTTTGATTCAGCCAGTGGTGTCATCATCAAACTTGAATATGGCATTGGAGCTGTGCTCAGTCCCGCAGTCATAGGCGTAAAGTGAGTAGAGCAGGGGGCTACACATCCTGTGGTGCACCTGTGTTGATGGAGATTGTGGAGGAGATGTTGTTGCCAATCAAAACTGACTGGAGTCAGCAAGTGAAGAAATTGGGGATCCAATTGCACAAGGAGTTATTGAAGCCAAGGTCTTGAAGCTTATTGATTAGTTTTGAGGGGATAATGGTATTGAATACTAAGCTGTAGTCAATAAAGAGCTTCTTGATGTATGCATTTTTGCTGACCAGATGTTCCATGATTGGGTAAAGAGCCAATGAGATGGCATCTGCTGTGTAATTGTTGCACTGATAGGCAAATTGGAGTGGTTCCAAGTTTATGGTTTTTTATCACCGACCTCCCAAACACTTCATCCCTGTGGATGTACGTGCTACTTAATGATAGTCATTGAGGCAGGTTACCACGTTCTTCTTAGGCACCGGTAGAAGTGAAGTCTGCTTGAAGCAGATGGGTACCCCAGGCTGCTGAAGTGAGATGTTAAAGGTCACAGTGAACACTCCAGCCAGGTGATTAGTACAGGTCTTTAGTACTTGACCAGGTACCCTTTCTGGGCCCAATACATTTTGTGGGTTTACCTTCCTGAAGGCTGCTGGCATATCAGCCTCAGAGACTCAAATCACAGGATCTTCTGGGGCAGTGGGAGTTCATAATGGTTCCTCCATGTTTTGACAGTCAAACTGAGCATGGAGGGCATTGAGCTCAACTGGAAGCAAAGCCCTGTTGTCTCCTACGTTGCTTGATTTTACTTTATAAGAGGTGATAGCATTCAAGCCCTGCCACAGCCTTTGAGCATCCTTCATTGATTCAAGTTTAGTCCAAATTGCCACTTCGCCCGTGAGTTAGCTGTCTGGAGATTGTACCCGGACCTGCTGTAACTTTCTTGGTCACCAGACTTGAATGTCTTTGATCTGGACCTCAGCAGATTGCGGATCTAATGGTTCATCCAGGGCTTCTGGTTAGGGGAGACTGTAAATGATTCTGTGGGGACATACTTAACTGCAACTGTTTTAATAAAGTCCATGACAGCTATGGTGTATTCGTTCAGATCCATCAATGAGTCCTTAGGATATACTGAATATCCTTGGTAACTTGGTCTCCTCAGCTACAGGAGGTAATTTGATCACAAACTAGAGAAAATCTTGCAGATGCTGGAAATCCGAGCAACACACACAAAATGCTGGATGAACTCAGCAGGCCAGGCAGCATTTAGGAAAACAGTACAGTCGACATTTCGGGCTGAAACCCTTTGGCAGGTAATCTGAGGTGGCTGATTAACCAAGTCATTAAGTAATGGACCATTTTGCAACATAGAAAAGGACAGGTAACTCTGGAATTGCGTTCATTTTGACAAACTGTGCTTATGCTAACATTCAAATATCAGTAAATTTGCTGCAATATGTAGAATTGCAACTGAATTTGTTGTTAATACCACTTGAACAGAATCTTCGCATTTATGTAATAGTACAATACCTGCAGACCTTAACTGATGCATGACAATTATTTTTGGTTTTATCATAACTGTCAATTGAATATTTTTACATTTATTCATTTCCAGGCTGAAAAAGATACAAAGGAGGAAATTCTGAAAGCCTTTAGGTTGTTTGATGATGATGAAACTGGACGAATTTCGTTCAAAAACCTGAAACGTGTGGCAAAGGAACTTGGGGAAAACCTTACAGATGAAGAGTTACAGGTGAATTTCTTGGACATTTGATAAAAGTTAGGACATCCGTCACATACTTGACGTAAAACAGATGATCGCGGTGTACAAGAAAGAATGATGGCCAATAAGAATAAGGTCTGATAAAAAATTAAATTAGTTGATTAACTTGTTGGTCTGTTCTTGTACTGTGAGTAAGGACAGAATGTACATATGACAAATATCCTGGTTTCTTTGGGACAAATGTCACTTGTTTCATGCACTTAAATATCTTCTTCTGATCTCAAAGAATGAAACATCTCTAATCGATCTCTTTAACAGTTGAAGGATTTCAGTGTTTTGCTCCTTTTTACACTTTCTAGTTAGGATTTTGGAAGAAATGCACCAGGCTGTTAAGATTATGAAAAGAGTTTACATAAAACTTTTATACTCTGAACTTTAGAATACTCAGTCATGACTTGAATGAGCCCTTCAGATTTTGAAAGAAATTGATACAGAGAACCTTTTACCCCTGGTGGAAGAATTTAAGACCTTAAAATTAAAACCAGATAGTCTTAAGACGTGAGAAAACTTCCTCACTTTCACAGAGAAAAGTTTTTTGCTTGGATCCTGTTCTATACCAAGGAGCTTATACCAGAGTTTTATACTTGCACCATTGGCAATAACTGAATAATTTCCTTTCTCTCTCTCAAGCCAAGTTGGTGCAGTCTTTCATTGATTCTGTTATGGTTATTATTCTGTTTGGATTTATTGAGTATGCCTGCAAGAAAATGAGCCTCTGGGTTGAATAGGGTGACATATATGTACTTTGATAATAAAATTACTTTGAACTTTGAATTCTCTTTTCCCTCTCTCTGCACAGGAAATGATTGATGAAGCAGATCGAGATGGAGATGGGGAAGTGAATGAGCAAGAATTCTTACGAATAATGAAAAAGACAAGTTTATACTAATGTATGAATGCATGCTGCATGTGTTTTGCTTGTATGCATGTCACATGTTTATTCATGTATGATTCAAAGCATGCTTATTGGACAGGATATTGGATAAAGATAATTATGTATGTACTGGATGTAAGATGACTTTCCATTGCAAGCATTGAAGGAAATGGGTTACTTAAGTAAATTTCACAGATGAAAAAATATTGAAGATTTGATTTTAGGGTATATAAAAGTAATTTTAAGAGTTTTGCTTACATTTTATGCTATAATAAACAAGTACCTTTATACCATTACCATTTTTGAGAAGCAGCTTTCACTTCTGTAAAATTGTCTGTTATTTGAAGAAACTTATGGATATTGTTAAAACAGAATTTTTTAAAGTATACTTTACATAAAAGAGTACAGCACAAGGACTGGCCCTTCACGCAATGATGTTGTGCTGAACTTCACTTTAATGATTAAATGCCTAATTTAAATAATCCTTTTTGACCACATCCGTCCATTCTCTGCATATTCATGTTGCTATCTAAGAACCTCTTCAATGCACCTATCCTATTTGCCTGCACTAGCACCCTTGGAAGCACATTCCAAGCACCCACCATTCTCTGGGTATTTAAAATAACTTGCTCCATTGAATTTACCCTACTCTCTCACCTTAAATGTCTGCCTTCTAGTATCAGGCATTTCAGACCTGGGGAACCAAGACTGATTGTCTAATCCACATATGCCTCTCATCATCTTATAAACCTCTATCAGATCTCCACTTGAGCCTCCACTGCTTCAGAACAAACAACCTAGGTTATCCATACCTTCTCATAGCATATGCCCTATAATCCAGGCAGCATCCTAGTAAACATCTATTATGCCTTCTCTAAAGCCTCAATACTCTTCCCATAATGTGGCAAGTGCAATATTGCAGATGTAGCTGAGCAAGGGGTTTGTAAAGCTCAATGCCTCACCTAATATAGGCAAGTCATATACCTTCTTTACTACTCAATGAACTTGTGTAGCCTTTGTCATGAAGCTCCCAAATTTTAACGCTCAGAACAAGTACATTTGAATAGGGCAAGAAATTTTCAAAAACATTTTAAAGGTTTCCGGCCAACCTCAAACCTGCTCATTTTCAGTTTTAACGGAAGCTGAAAAGGAATATGTCAGGTGATGGATCGACTTGTAAGTTTTTAAGGAGGATAAGTATTTGTTAACCTATTTGATTGGTTGTCCTGATGAAGAGTCTGAGCCCAAATATAGATGTTTATTCATTTTCATAGTTGCTGGCTGGCCCATTGGATTTCTCCAGCATTTGTGTGTGCTGCTGTGAATTTCCAGCATCTGTAAACTCTCTCGAGTTTATTGCTCCATCAAACAAGGTCGATAAAATGAGATGGGCAGGTTCTGAATTGCGGTTACATATTGTCTGTGGGCCACAAGGAGCAGGAATGTTTCCAACTGGTCCAGTAAACATGCAAAACATGCCTACTTCTAGATTTAAAATTAGCAACATTAATCTTACTCAGCTGTCAACACCCCTTCCTACCATACCCCTTTATTCAACACAAATGTACACACAGAGACTCTGAGGACGTGAGTGTTTTCTTTCTCGTTGTGGCTCCAGTGCTTCAGACTTTTCACCTGGTGGGGTAGCCAGTGTGCCAAACATGCTGGTTGTCAAGGTAGAAACCTGCAAAAACCTTCTTGATGATGCCTTTCAGCTAAATTTCCAGGTTTCTCGTCAAAAAACACCTCCTCTTTAGGTAACTATCAAGATATAATGAAGGCTTTTAAAGACTTTGCACATATTCACATGACAGTGCACCCTGATGCCTTCCTGATCATGCCGGGGGTCTTCTACTAGGCCAGCTGTACAGTATTTATGTTATTTGTTTAGAGATACAGCACACAACAGGCCCTTCCTGCCAACCAACCCACCAATTTAACCCCAGCCTAACTGAGGAAGTCTCTGACCAATTACCACCAACATATCACCTTTGAAACCAGAGAAGCTAACACACTTGACCTCTGTTAAATCACCATCAAGAGCACTTAATATGACATCCATGCCCACACTTTGAAAAATCCAATCACATGGCTGACATTCTTCTCCCAGCATACAGCGAAGTACAATGCTATAGACCTCAATTAGGTAACCACTCAGTTTCTTAAACAAATACAGTGTTTATCTTGCCCTGAAGCACACACCCCAACAAGCTTGTTGTAATTGTTGTAAAACCTTTCCAGTGCTTCCATCACCTTTTTATAAAATGGCTACCAGGACCATAGGCATTTTCTAGATGTGATGTTGTCAAGTTTTGTGAAACAGATATTGTATACTTCTTCAATTATAGCTCTCTGGACAGCTGGGCTTGCTTCCTTTACAGTTTTGTTAACTGAGGAGTAACATTTAGCGATTGCTGGAAAATCTTTGTTCTACAATAGCTAGATATCTGTCTCCCACCAAATCTAGTGTTTACATTAAAATTCAATTACCAACTTGATGTCTTTTTGTAATTTGTTTCATTTCTCCTTTTGATTGATTAGTTACCCCAAAGTGAAGGTACAGTGTCAAGAGAACGCCAGGGAAAATTTCCTTGGATCTAGACTTTAATCATGTTGCAGTTGCATAGGTAGAGGCAGGAGTACGTAAATAGGAGGCTGGTGCAACTTCTGGAAACTGCTGTAATAAATCCCGTAGTCCAATTGGCTACTTGATCCTTATATACTTATTTATTGATGCAAATTTGTTTGATAACCACTTCAATTAAATGCTCCTATTTTACAGAAGCACGTGCTTGAACATATTTATTCATTCCAAGGAGTAAACACCAATAGCTTAGCAGGGATAAAATTGCAGATCTTTTCATAAAGAAGAGGTTTGAGATAAAGAGAATAACTTTTAAAGAGCTGGAAACGATGCATTTGGCCAAGTGATCATTATTACTTTAAAGAATGAACCTTAATGAGTCTGTAAATTCTTATATGCCATTATGCAGGCAGGATAAAATTCTGGCTCCCTTCAGGGTTCTCCAGAATAACTGCAGTTTGACATTGGTTATAATGTTTATGTCAATTATCTTCTCTATTTAATACCTAGTAAGGTAGAAGGCACTGGAGTTGGACATACATTTATTTTCTCAGTTCTTACAATGTTATTGCCCAAAATATTGTTTCCCAATATCTGTAGATGCTTGATTTATAATGTTGACTGTTTTATTGATCATTTTGGGGAAGGATGCAGATGGGGAGTGTATCTGTATACATCTCAGTAAAATGAAAAGTGTATAGATGAGTTGTTGTAACTGCAGTCGTTGTTCAGTAACCACCACAATTTGGACTCTGCTGTACTTAGTCTTCAAGATTGCTGTGGTGATATACACTGACCTTTTTAATGGCATTATGCTAAGTTTTACCAATACCTACTTTTCAGTTTATATTTGAGATGGAGTTAATTTTTATAACAATGCTGGAATTTGAATATTTACAGGATTATTCAGGACTTAAAAACAGTTTTGTGAAAATTAAAAGTAAATCTTGTTAGTTAGCATGCCAACAATACTGCTTGACTTACCGCACTATTTTACAATCCTAGGAAACTCCCCTGGATGATCCAATATAATCAGTGTTAGGTGCTGACAGACCAGGAAAATAATGTGGTATTGCACCCACGAGGAGGGTAGTTTTCACATTTGTTGTTGGCTCTGTTGAATGTCAGCTGGTGTGAGTGAAAACAGTGGACTAAGGTGCTAGATTTCCAGGCATATTTTATTTCCAAGTCCTTTTCTCAGTCAGCCGTGCTTTCTCCTTCACCTCAGCTTGTCCTGTTCTCTCATGAACAGTCAGCTTCTAACAGCCCTGACCATCAACAACAACTTACGAAATTTAATTCTTCAGTTTTATAATGAACTGCTTTAAGGCCTTTCTTACAGTACATTGGTCCTAATCTTCAATCCAAATGTTGTCTAAGTGCAATGTGTAGTCATTAGGCAGATTAAATTAGGACTACATTGGAAATAACCCAGTGTCTCGGGGTGAATTGGGATAAAATTGTGGAAACTCTGAAATGCACCAAACATACACAATAGTAGCATAATAGTAATTCTGGACAAAGCTGCTGATTTTCGGGACCATGAACAAACTAAGCCACAATGCAATGTATATTTGCTCATTGCTATCTTGTGCATGACAGTGTGACTGTATTGTATGATAACATTACGAGAATAATTATAATAGAAAATTAGACTTAACTTGCCCAAATTCAGGACATTCTAATGTATCATGCTACTGTTTTCTGTTGCGTCAGGAGAGGATGGAGTTTTGGATACCTTGCATATTGCAACAAGAAACCTTTAAGGCTATACAAATCATATCAAATATCCGATATGGAAGCAGATTAGTCTGCTGCACAACAGGCACCAGCTGACATTTTAACCCTAAACTATAAACATCTGGTTACATTTTTTTTGCTTGAGAATGTCAGTCATTTTGTAGAACAGTAGAGGGCTCTCCTCCATGGTCACCACTCTGTCATACAGGGTGTATGGTGAGAGTAGGTATAGATTTTATATTTACATTTTTCTCAGTAGGGTACTGGATAGATTAAGGAAAAGGAAAATTTATTAAGAATAAAACAATTACTAAAATGGATTCATGCAGAGTCAATGACTGTATGACCTAATTCTGGTTTATTATCATATGGTCTTTTCTTCTGTATTGTACTGTAAGGATTTGGGGAAAAGATAAGTGAACATATGATTTAAAATAGGAAATCAACCTTTCAGTTTGGTGTTACACAAATATTCTTTCACTATATAAATGGCAAATGATTTGGGCAGTTACATAGCGTTAACATGGAAGCAAATGATGCTTATTAATGTGAACACAAATTACTCATAACTTTATGAAAATAAACATTTACAACAGTGATTTGTGATGTGTGGCAAACCTATGTGGACCAGATGGCTTTGGACCTATTGTTTCCAAATCTTTCCATGAACCATTCCACAACTATCAGGGTGGTTATATCTTGGATTTCTGTTTTTAGTCGGTTAGCAATTCTCCCGTAGTCAAGGACACAACTTTTGCCAACAGAGGAACAAATAAAGACACATAACATAGTCTCATGAGCTTCAAAAGTGAAATGTAGGCATTGATCAACTTTCAGGGGTTGGCTGTGATCTCACGTATCTCATTTTGTCATATCTCCCAAAGTCTCATTGGGATCAAAATTAGCATCTACTCCAAGCCATAGGCAATGGAAATTGAGGCTCTGTCATAACCAGCCCTGATGACCTTTCAACAGCTTGTTTCTGAATCTGACTTTTTTTTCGTTGCAAATGTCAGCAACCTCTTTTGAATTAATGGAGCTGAATTGGATGATCTTTTTATGATTGGCATAAAGCTGCAGGACTCAATTCAAAATCTGTCACCTTGTTCTTTATGGAACGCCCCCTGACAGTGCACTGCGGATAATGATGATTATGCACTGAATTGTCAGCTAGCACTAAGTGTGACCTAGGCCATTACATGATGGCAAATGAAGCAATCCAAATTTACAAAATAATTTTCTATTATCAGCAATTAAATGTTTTCCAGTTATATAGGTTGTTTTAACTGAATGAAAATCTTATTGTAAATGGCAATCATAGAAAATTGTTTGCCTCAAACTGTTACTGTAAATGTATACCTAGTCTTTTAGAACATAGAATACAGTACAGGAACAGGCCATTCAGTCCACAATGTTGTATCAAACCAGCCAAAAGGCAAATCAAAAACACCTAAACACTAATCCCCTCCTACCTACACAATGTCCGTATCCCTCCATCTTCCTATCCAACCATCCCTTAAAAGCCTCTAATGTATTTGCCTTTATCACCATACCAGGCAGCACACTTCAGGCATCCACCAGTCTCTGAGTAAAAAAACTTACCCTTCACATCCCCCTTGAACCTACTCCCTCTTACCTTCAATGCATGCCCTATGGTATTAGGCATTTCAACCCTAGGAAACAGATACACCTCGTCTACTCTATCTATGCCTCTCATTATCTTATAAATCTCTATCAAATCTCCCCCCAATCTCCACTGTTCCAGAGAAAATAACCCATTTACCTCGCCTCTCATGATAGCACATGCCTGCTAAACCAGGCAGCATCTGGTAAACCTCCACTGCACCCTCTCCTAACATCCTTCATATAGTGGGATGACCAGAACTGTATGCAATACTCCAGGTGTGGCCAAACCAGTTTTATAAAGTTGCAACATAGCCTCTTGACTTTTGAACTCAATGCCTTGACTAATAAAAGCAAGCATTCCATAAACTTTCTTAACCACCCTATCGACTGGTGTAGCCACTTTCAAGGAGCTAAGAAATTGGATCCCAAGATTTCACTGCTTAGCAAAACTGTTAAGGATCCTGCCCTTAGTAGCGTACTGTCACCTTGCATTTGTCCTACCAAGGTGCAGCACCTCACATTTATCTGGGTTAAGCTCCATCTACCATTTCTCTCCCCATATCTACATCTTTATCACACTGTATTCTTTGCCACTCCTCTACACTATCCACAACTCCACCAATCTTGATATCATCTGCAAACTTACGAACCTCCTCATCTACATTTTCATCCAGGTCATTTATACACATCACCAACAGCAGAGATCTTCATTCCCCCTTTTAAAAGAAAGTAATATATTGTTAAAATCCTTTATTATTTACTAGTTTTTACATCTATGTGCAAAGAGTGCTATATAATTAATCAACAAGATTAATAAACTAGCCAGGAATATGTCTTTAGTTCAAAGGCTCTCATCAATCATCCATTATATTTTTTAAATTTTCATGCTTAATAGCAGTGTTAGCAATTTATCAGTTTTCATTTAATTACTTCTGCATTTTTACATTTTAACTGACAAAACTAATTTTGGACAAGTGTACTAACTAATTTAGACAATTATGGAGGTGTTTGTCATATTAACTAGACAATCTATAATTTATTATAATTATTCAACATCGGATTGAGTTGACATTGTACAAGTTATTTTCTTGCAACTCATGTTGATCAAAATGCCTTTCCAAATTCAATACAGTATTTGAACTGAAATTACTAGTGCTGAACCATTTGTTTCTTACAAATGCATTGCTTGTTATTTCTACTGAAAAACTATTTCTTGTGAGTACACCTTACTTGCATTTACTTAGATTCTACGTCAATTTAACGCAGTTCCTAGAAGGCTTTGCTGTAACTGATTGCTTGAACATGTAGCAAAGGCCAACATTAAATCCAGTATTGTGTTGGTGATCAATTATTTGAGGCTGCCTGACTTAAAGAGTTCCAAAAGCATTTTGTGCATGTTGCTCAAAATTTCCAGCACCTGCAGAATCTCTTCCGTTTATCATTATGTTTATGTAATGATAACTTGTTCAAACATGTCTTGGAGCCTGTAATGTTAGCTTCAAAATATTAACACCAAATAGTCACTTAAGACTTTTGCATTTCAACTATTTACGTGTAGTTTGGCCAACTTCTGCTGTGTTATTTTAGGAAGCTAGTTACCAGAGAATTGAACATAGTATACTCCTTCCTCCTCCTCCCTCCCCTCACTTCTTATCCTGGCTTCATCCCCCTTCCTTTCTACACCTGATGAAGGGTCTCAGCCCAAAACATTGACTGTTCATTTCCCCCCATAAATGCTGCCTCATAGAAACATAGAAAACCTACAGCACAATACAGGCCCTTTGGCCCACAAAGCTGTGCCGAACATGTCCTTAACTTAGAAATTACCTAGGGTTACCCATAGCCCTCTATTTTTCTGAGCTCCAAGTACCTGTCCAGGAGTCTCTTAAAAGACCCTTTCGTATCCGCCTCCACCATCATCGCCGGTAGCCCATTCCACACACTCACCATTCTCTGCGTAAAAAACTTACCCCTGATATCTCCTCTGTACCTACTTCCAAGCACCTTAAAACTGTGCCCTCTCATGCTAGCCATTTCAGCCTTGGGGAAAAGCCTCTGACTATCGACATGATCAATGCCTCTCATCATCTTATACACCTCTATCAGGTCACCTCACATCCTCCATTGCTCCAAGGGAAAAAGGCCAAGTTCACTCAATCTGTTCTCATAAGGAATGCTCCCCAATCCAGGCAACATCCTTGTAAATCTCATTTGCACCCTTTCAATGGTTTTCACATCCATCCTGTAGTGAGGCGACCAGAATTGAGCACAGTACTCCAAGTAGGACCTGATCAGGGTCCTATATAGCTGCAACATTACCTCTTGGCTCGTAAACTCACTCCCATGATTGATGAAGGCCAATGCACCGTATGATTTCTTAACCACAAAGTCAACCTGCGCAGCAGCTTTGAGAGTCCCATGGACTCAGACCCCAAGGTCCCTCTGATCCTCCACACTGCCAAGAGTCTTACCATTTATACTATATTCTGCCATTATATTTGACCTACCAAAATGAACCACCTCACACTTATCTGGGTTTAACTCCATCTGCCACTTCTCAGCCCAGTTGTGCATCCTATCAATGTCCCACTGTAACCTTTGGCAGCCCTCCACACTATCTACAACACCCCAATCTTTGTGTCACCAGCAAATTTAATAACCCAGCCCTCTACTTCCTCATCCAGATCATTTATAAAAATCACAAGAGTAGGGGTCCCAGAACAGTACCCTGAGGCACACAATTTGTCACCGTTATTATTACACCTTTCCAGAATCTGTCTCCTTATCTGCTCCTCGATGTCTCTGTTACTATTAGGTGGTCTATGAAAAACACCCAGAAGAGTCATTGACCCCTTCCTGTTCCCACCTTCCACCCACAGAGACACTGTAGACAATCCCTCCATGTCTTCCTCCTTTTCTGCAGCCGTGACACTATCTCTGATCAACAGTGCCACGCCCCCACCTCTTTTGCCTCCCTCCCTGTCCTTTCTGAAACATCTAAAGCCTGGCACTCGAAGTAACCATTCCTGCCCCTGCAGTATCCAAGTCTCTGTAATGGCCACAACATCATAACTCCAAGTACTGATCCACACTCTAAGCTCATCCGCTTTGTTCATAATACTCCTTGCATTAAAATAGACACATCTCAAACCATATTCTGAGTTCTTCCAATATTGTGTGTGTGTATGTTGCTCAACATTTGCAGGATCTCTTATATTTAATAGACCCTATTATGACAGGATTTCTGAAGTAGAAAACACAGTGAGGAATTTATCTTTTAATCAAATGCAAAACAAATATCAGCTATTTAAAGTTTTTTTTTATAAAACTTCAAAACTCTTCTAATAAATCAGAAAACAGGATTAAATACAACTTGCTCATTGCCAAGACAAATTGCAAAACGATAGAACATATAGGGAAAAAAAGACATTCTCCTCAATTGAAATTTCATTGCAGAATCACCCAGAAAGAAAGGATACAAGATAACGAAAGTATCCCACTTAGTCAGGATGGTTTTCAGTCCTTGGGCATTAATGGTACAGTAATTTTATTCATTTTTCATTAGTGAGGTGTCTTTAAAACAAATTTTGAACTCTCCAGCAAATAACCATTCCGACACACTCATGAAGAATCTGTAAATTTGCCTTTCAGAAAACTGCTTATGTAACAATTCAGCAGTTTTCTGTAAATTTAGATAAATGCAAAGCTCATAGGAAACAGGATAATTGTATAGATTTGACTCACAGCAATAAACAAAATGGACATCAATAGGAAATAGTATGTTATTGAGTTTAGTGGTTATTAATAAAGTATTCTTTCCAATTTTATCTTTTATTTTGAAGACAATGTGTCCTGCCAAGATTTGATTCCACTGGCTGCTCTCTGATGTTTTATCAAAGCAGGAATTCTTCAAAAGACATGAGCCAATGAACTTATGTTACATTTGACTGTTTCAATTATTTTCAAAACGTATCAAAAGCCAGCTGAGTATGATCCAAACAAGTAAAATCAAATAGCACCACTGTGCCCTCAAGACATCCTAAAACACATTCCTGCAATGAAGGACTTTGAAGTATAATCATTGCTAAACAAGTACTATCTAGCAGTTAATATGTTTATGGCAAGGGCAAAATAGATGATAAAATGTGTGACACGTGTCATGTTGGTTGATAAATAAATATTGGTGAAAATGTGACAGCAAATATTAGGATGTATTTGATGGCTAGGACATAAAGGTACCTGCATTTATAAATGGCTGACCTTTAAGGAGAATCATGTATGCCTGAGGGAGAAGAGAAAAATGTAGTATGGTGGTAATAGGAATTGGAAAGTCAGAAGTCTATTCTGAAGTATAAACATCACTGGAATGAAAAGCTTTTTCTGTACTGTAGTTTTCATCCAATTTTGTGTAATCCCCAGCAAATAGTAGAAGTAAATTGGCAGCAACCAGGAGTGGGCTGATTTTATCCCTGCAAGCTCATAGTCATCAAAGCAGAGTCCACTCATCCATGACAGGAGCAGCGATCAATTGATTTAACACACATCAGGATTGAATTTGGAATTTTTTTTAACATTTATATTAAGCATCAGATCTTATTCTTTTTAATTATGAAGAAACATTTATCTGCCAACTTAAACTTTGCTGAGGTGCTTCACCCATTTTCAGTATGCAGATCTGGGTAACACACAAATAATAATCACTCAAGTACTTTACATGATTGATAAGTTTGTGGCCTAAGGTAGAAGGAGTCAATTTTAGAAATCCTAGCACATTTATTTTTCAACATAGTCCCCTCCTACATTTACACACTTAGTCCAGTGGTCGTGGAGCATACAGATCTTGGACCTCCAGAAAGTGTCGTGGCCTAAGCGAGAAGGAGATGAGTTACACACATAAAAAGTGCTGGTGAACGCAGCAGGCCAGGCAGCATCAATAGGAAGAGGTACAGTCCACGTTTCGGGCCACGAAACGTCAGGACGAAGGGTCTCAGCCTGAAACGTCGACTGCACCTCCTCCTATAGATACTGCCTGGCTTGCTGCATTCACCAGCATATCTTGTGTGTGTTGCTTGAAATTCCAGCATCTGCAGATTTCCTCATGTTTGAGGAGATGAGTTATACAGCTCTCGTTACATGCACATGAAGTTCAACTCCTTGAGTTATTATGCAGAAAATTTGAAGTTAATAACTCATCAGTTAATAACCCTTCAGGGGTGATTGATAAGTTCATGGCCTAAGGTAGAAGGAGTTAAGTTATTAACTTCAAACTTCCTGCATAATCACTCTAAGAGTTGACATGCATGTGCATGTAACATGAGCAGTATAACTCATCTCCTTCTACCTTAGGCCACAAACTTATCAATCATCAACCTGTGGACACTTTCTGGAGGTTCAAGATCCGAATGCTCCACGATCGCTGGACTAGGTGTGTAAATGTAGGAAGGGACTATGTTGAAAAATAAATGTGCTAGGTTTTCTAAAATGACTCCTTCGACCTGAGGCCACAAACTTATCAATCACCCCTCGTAAATTAGTTTCAAAAATAAACAGAAAATCTCACTGGATAAGTTGAATTACAGATATTATGGAGTATTATGAGCTATTGCACATGAAATAATTTTGGCAATTCACCATTACGTGGAAGATAATATGCCATGTAAACTAACACTTGTTAGTAAATGGTTCAATACAGTGCCCACTTTGTACTAAATTAAAAAGACATTTGTAAAACTAACAGAGCACTGAGCATATCAGGTTTGTTTGAATCCATACTCTGATAGCATTGGGATATCAGAATGAATTCTCATTATAATTTCTATAATTATCATAGTTTGCTGCCCATGTTTTTTCACTTTTAGAAACACAGAGACTAAGTATACTCTCAAGTATTAAAGCTCTGTAAAAATTAATTTCTCTAAAAATACAACTTTTATCAACACAGTGCAGCTTAGCTTGTACAAACTAGAGATAATGTCCAAAATGTACTGCTAAATCAATTCCAGATATACAAAGAAATTATAATAGGGATTTTTTTCTGTCACAGATTTGTAATGTAAACAACTTATTTCTCTATATATTATGTTTTCTGAAAGATACAGTACTTCAGATCTGAATTTACATCCACAAGTCATATTTCACCTTTTTCAAACGTATGTTCCAGCATATACTGCTGTACTTTTAATACAAGCATGGACAGCAGCGCATTCTTTTCACGTTATGTTTCATATTATCTATAATGTACGGTTAGCAAACATTAATCTGTTTTTAGATCCCTCCATGTAAAGAACACGACAGTAACAATATTTTATTCCATTTAGCTCAGTCTATTGAAAACACCTTCCCTCACAGTAGATCAATATCAACAACTGATGTGAGGGCAAAAGGCATTCGCTAATTTTATAGATACATTTGCATATGATGGACTGCACTCAGTTACAGAGAAGTGCAAACCTGTGCTCTCTTACTATCATAGAGGATCAAAGCAGAAAATCTTCTTATACTATCATATTAGAAAACTTTAATCTGTCTGAAACTAACCTACCTCAATGGAAAAGCAAAGTGAAATTGTTGTTCACTCTGTTGCTTCAGTAAATTTATCTAAATTTGCTATGCAGCTGTAGATGGATTTATAGAAATGAACTGAACAGATCAAGCGTGCTCCAAGTTTAGCAATCTACACTGAATTAGCTGATCTCAGCTGGGCCAGCAATAGCTGCTTTCCTCTCCCCAGTATCCAGACGAAAAAGCGTAAGTATTTGCCAAGTCCACACTTCCAACAATCCCAATATGATTGTGCAGTTTTGTGGGTGTAATATAAAGCCAAAATTAAACATAATGGTGACACCATCACACAAACAGTCTAGTACAATTTCAGATGAAAAATTTCCAATGAAGTGCAGATACTAGAGAATTGCCAGTGTCCATGAAAATCATTGGCAGAAATGAGATAAAAAGGTGGGAATTGTGAAAAAGTCTGCAGATCTTTAACACACTGGAATTGAGCCATGGCACAAAATAAACAAATCAGTAGCTTCTGAGCAACAACTTCTGGTTTGTAGTAGTTGGCTGATTGATGGATGGACACAATATCTGTTTTTATTTTTGATTCCTACCAGTATTTCAAGATAAGAGCAATTGGACCAATACAAACAGCTGCAAATATGTTAAGAATTTGATGGAAAACATTTTTTTACTTTACAAAAATTAAAAGCGACTGGATATGTATTCTAATATTGAGATGGAGAGGTGAGGCACAAAGATCTAACTAATGGGGGAGGGTACACAAGCCTAGGAAAAGAATGCCAGCATTTTCTTCATGGCTTAAGTTGTGACTTTTCTATTTTATGTCCCATGACTATAACTTGACTTATGCTACATTTTAGCCTTGAAATCTCCCATTTTCTAACAAAACTGTGTTGTGCAAGTATCAAATGCCCAGTATTTAGGGATGATAAATAAAGTTCTGTTAAAAAGCCTGTTTTCCAAGTGCAGCTCAAATTGCACAAGCCTGAGGATTTCTCATATTTTAAAAAATATCACAGAAATCAACTCTTTAAAAAAAAATCTTGTAACTATTTAAGGGAGAAACAGCATTACAGTGTGTACAGTAGTCCTGTAATCTTGTGAATGTTCACTTTGTTACTAGTTTTGCAATGTCTTGATTCCATCAAAACCACTAAACTTCCATCGCTTTTCCAAACTTGCACCAACTCCACTTATTTCCTGCTGGAACACATGATGTAGTCGTGTCATCAGGCCTTCTATTTCACCAGGAGAGATCTGCATGGAGAATACACACAATATTGCCCAATGAGTGAGTGAATAATCATCCCCGCAGCAAGAAAATAATCCTGAACTCAGCCAATGTTCTGGGTTGTCACTCACTAATACCATCTAACTGCTCTTCAAGTTTTATTGCAAAAGGACAGATAAACCAACACTCTGTGTGAGTTGATGTGAACCATAAGTGGCAAGTGGGTCACAGTTGTCATATCCTGGGACTTGATTTAAAGGAGACTGATGCAAACAGCCCCATAAATTTGAGACCACAGTGCCCATGCTTTACATTAAAACAACTTCATTTGATCTCTTCAGTCTTTCCCTTCCTTGTCCAAACAAGCTACATCAGTTCTGCTCTCTTCCATATAGACACACCGTGTCTTGAGTAAAGCTTCACATTCTTCTTTCATATTTCACTTTGAGTGTCATTAACCTGCATGACAAATAATCCCAATATTCATCCAAGTCAACTAGCGTTACTGAAACCCATGAACAGTGAGTAATAATTGAAGTTAAGACGTGTCAAAAAGGACTCAAATCATTAATGCTTACTAAAGGCCTACTACTGTTTAGAATTTATTTGTTTTTGGCGAGCTAAAACATTGTTATGCTGTGGGCTACTCTAACTTTCGACCCCATGAGAAGACTGCAATATTTTTTCCAATAGTGTGCAACAGCACTGTTGTTTTGGTGGTAAATGCTTATTTATGTAACAACAAGTATAGGGTCTGAATGACACACGATGAATCCATTCAGCTGTTGACATTTTGCTACGTATGGTATTTAATCCTCAAAAGCACATTCTTCAAGGCAGCCAGATAGTCAAACACACATGAAAACTTTACAAATACTGACAATGCTAGAAACCTGAAACAAAAAAAAACAGAAGATGCTGGAAACATTCAAGCAGTTGTTTGTCTGTCTTGTGTACGTTTTTTCATTGATTCTATTGTGTTTCTTTATATTTACTGTGAACACCTGCAAGAAAATTTATCTCATGGTTAGAAATGGTGACATATATGTACTTTGATAATAAATTTAATTGTAACTTTGAAGGCAGCATTTCAGAGGGCCTGCCAGGAGGTGACTGATGGCCTGTCTTCTCAGAATAACATCCAAGTACAATTTATCCTTCTTGTATTAGACTTGTGTGTCATCCTGGGAAGTGTCATGGGAAACGCCACAGTGTTATTTTGTGCCATACTGCCAAATACTCACACCTGTCTACCCTCATCCCAACACACACACAGATCAGACTTATAAATCTCAGATGCTATAGATTTGAATACTCCATTTTAGTTAAGCCCATGAGGAGTAACAATAAGCTATTCCTTAGCTCAATGCCTAAAAGGAAGTGTCAAGAGCAGCAACAGCATTGAAGCCCAGATGTATTTCAAAGTATAGGCGCAATCTGCCAGTATGCACATGCACCCTGAAAGGAATTCCATCTCCTTTTGATTGATCAAATATAAACACTTTCATTATTATGTGATATTCTATTCCCACTAGACTAGACTGACTTTGATAAAGACTGTTTATGCCTCTCATTCTTTGATTTTGTAAACTACGAAGAGAAGCACTGCCCCTTTTCTATCCTGCATAACCTTTCTTCCTTTCCATAATTTTCCCTTATTTACCTGAATATGTGGTAATATCTCGTACTCTCAGTGGCAGGGTCTCACCTATTAGGTGACCACCACTTATTATCCCAGAGATGAAAGGCATTTGGGTATACTGGCAGAGTAGCCCTCCTCTGCAGAGGCAAAGCATGTAAGTTTAAGAGGGATTATTGGTTTCCATATTTGCATATACTGTAAAGACCATTTGACCAATTAAGTCCATATCAGCTCAAGGAGAAATTTCTCTACATTGCCATCAGCTCTATCACCCACACAACACTGGAGGTAATTCAGATGGCCAATTAATCTTCTAACCTCACACACCTATGGGGTACTGGAGTGAACTGGAACACCCAGAGCATCCCACTTGGTCACATGGAGAACCTGTAAACTCCACGAGGTAGCAACTGGTGGTCACAATTCAACCAGGGATGCTGGAACTGTGAGACAGCAGCCCTACCAGCTGCCCCACTCTGCCACCTCTACCCTCGTGTGCTATCCTGTTGTAGTATGTGGCATGCAAATGTAACTAGGCATGAATTTACTTTTTTGAAATGGTGTGAGTAATCAAGACATACAGGGGTGATTGATAAGTTTGTGGCCTAAGGTAGAAGGAGATGAGTTATTAACTTCACACTTTCTGCATTTTCACTCAGAGTTGAACTGCACGTGCATGTAACAAGAGCTGTATAACTCATCTCCTTCTACTTTAGGCCACGAACCTATCAATCACCCCTGCTGTGGACCAACTGAAGATCCAAGACACTCTCGTTACATGCTCGTGCAGTTCAACTCTTTGAGTGATAATGCAGAAAGTTTGAAGTTAATAACTCATCTCCTTCTACCCTGGGCCACAAACTTATCAATCACCCCCGTACTTCCACATCTTTGCATCCAACAGTCTTTACAGAATTCATGTAGATACAGTGGATTCCAGTTAATTGGGACACATTGGGATCAGTACATTTAAGCAGCTGCCCCTATTAGCCGAATTTTTTATGGAAATAGTTAAAAAGGTATATAAAGACAAAATGAGTAACAAATTATGTATTTAAATGAAATACAAAACAAATTAGATCACTACCAATAGTGCTACAGTACTATAAAACTGTGGATTTGTTCCTAATAGCTATTGATGGAGAAATTAATCCAGTGTACACAATGAACAAAATCAGCACAGACTGCCTTCATACAACACTATTGACAATTGCATCTTCCAAATCTTCATTTTCATTGTAACATTCAAGATGATTATCAAAACTTTCAAATTCTTCACAATTCCTCATTTGTTGAAGTGAAATTGGTTCATCTTCACTTCTGGCCATTTCTGACATCTTCAAGCATGAATGTTTGAAACCGCAGTGAGCAAAATAGTTAAACGAATTATCTTACTGCTTAGTTCTTGCCAGCTATCAGTGAAAAAAAATCACAGCTTTTTGAACACAAATACACACAAGTAATGCTACTTAAAACCTGTTTGCTCTAAGCACAGAGTAGAGTCAAACAGTCACACCAGTGTGTGGAACCGACATTGGTTAGAACTTGTTCGGCAACAACCTTATGTCCCAATTAAGCAGCAGAAGTCCCAAATATACAAATACAATCCTTGCCATTTTCTCGATTTGATTTTGTTCTTTCGGAGTTGTCACAAAAAAAGTGGCTGCCCCAATTAACCAATGGCCCAATTAACTGGAATCCATTATAATGTTATGTCACTAATCAGAGAATAAAAGTAACAATTCTGATTTACCTTAGCATCCAGTCGCTGTAGATAAGAACATATATAGTCTATACTGGCACCAAAAGGGTGGACATGGAGAAATGTAGAAATAATACCTGCAATTTAAAAAGTATGCTTTTTAGGGTGAAATGTTAAAATGACAAATATTTTGACATTTCTAAAAAAACTTCCTCAGAGAGGCAAGTCATAGGTTGTACAAAACAGTGCTACTTTAAAAGAAAAGCTTGTTCTTCATTGTACACCTGCAATTTAGCCCAGCAGTTATGACTAGAGCAGTGACCCAGAGCTCAAGCTTAAATCATGACAGCTTATTGCACTAAATTCAGTAGACTGGGTAATTAGGGAACTAGCAGCTGAAAATGGTGAAAAGTAGCCAGGTTGCTGGAAAAGCTCGACTAATCCAGTAAGAGCTTCCAGAAAAAGGAATATGCTGACTCTAATTAAACTATCAACATGATGATCCAAAGACATTCTACCGCATGCTATTGTCAAGGACAGTTAGAATTTGTAATATTCACAAATTCACTGATATTCACAATTTTCAAAAAACAAATATACTTGGTGACCACTTTAATCAGGTACAAGTGCACACATGCTCATTAATGCAAATATCTTATCGGCCAATCATGTGGCACTAACTCTGCATGAAAACATGTAGACATGTTCAAGAGATTCAGTTGTTGTTCAGACCAAACATCAGTTTGGAAAAGAAATGTGATTTAAGTGACTTTGACCATGGAATGATTAGTACTACTAGGCTGGTTGGTTTGAGTATCTCAAAAACTGCAGATCTCCTGGGATTTTCACGCACACACAGTCTCCAGAGATTACAGACAATAGTGCGGTAAACAAAAAACATCCAGTGAGCGGCAGCTCTGTGGGCAAAAACACCCTGTTAATGAGAGAGATCGGACAATGGTGAGAGTGGTTCAACACAACAGGAAGGTGACGGTAATTCAAATAACCACACATTACAACAGTGGTATGCTGGAGTGCATCTCCAAATGCACAACAATGGCCACTTTATTAAATTAATTATAAAGTGCAATACAAAAATAAGACACATTTGATTAAAGAGATCACACACCAAATATCTATTACTTGTGGTGGAAGAAGTAATCAAGTTACCTATTCAAAACTTTTATACCATGACCCAATTAAATGGTCTATCTTATGAAAAGAGTTGTCATAAATTAGTATGATATGGGTTTGATTGGCATGTCAGAGAACAGATCATGGCTGTTTACTGGCTCATTTCTAAAAGCTTCACAGTAGTAATGGCATGCTAGTCACCCAATTAGAAGGAACACATTGCAATGAGGACAGTGATGGAGATGCATGTATTTTCTGAGTCACATTAGCTAACAGAGTGCAAATACAGAATCAGAACTATAACTCCAGAAAGTTACTATTGATATCTTCTAAAAATGACACATTTGATTAAAGAAGTCACACTGCGTTATGGCATATCTAGGCAAAGCAATAATGCCAGCACATTAAAAGGATCTTGCACATTTCAGTCTGAGATCTCATACACAAAGAACAGTCATATGAACGACATAACAGAGATTACAGCTGCACATGGATACCACTAGAAAGGGCTTGACTCTTTCAAGAGAGTAGATGGCTAAATTACACTGAAGACAAATTGTAGAAGGGTGATTAAGATCATCTTCTAAATTGTATTTTTAAATCCCCTCTCTAATACCTGCATCCATCTCTCAATATGCAGAGCAAGTCCTTATTTTAAACATTAGCTTGTTGGATGATTACAAATTTGTCATGCAACACACATCAAAGTTGCTGGTGAACGCAGCAGGCCAAGCAGCATCTGTAGGAAGAGGGTCTCGGCCTGAAATGTCGACTGCACCTCTTCCTACAGATGCTGCTTGGCCTGCTGCGTTCACCAGCAACTTTGATGTGTGTTGCACAAATTTGTCATAGTAGTTATAAATCTATTTTTAATTTTTAGGGAGATGTGTTGGGATTACATTGAAATGGAGGTAAAATATTTATGTCAAGTTATCTGCCAATCATATTGTCATAAAATAAATAGAAAAGATAGAAAAACATTTTTGTAAACAAATGATAGCTTAACAATAATATTACAGATGATAAGAATTAAGAGATGCTACTTGCAGTGCATCTTCAATTACACCCAATATATTAAAGAGAACTTATGAAATGCTAGAATATTTTGGAAAAGTCTCAGCGAGACCCCGTACAATCATACTAAGATATCATTGCTACTGCAGCATCAATATGTAACCTGGCCAATCTGCAGAAATTTCTTAAACATAGACCACAATATTCTCTTTTGTATTTTTTACTCCAGGAACATGCTGCTAAACAAAATGATCATCCAGATATTTATCACAACATACTATTTTTATACTGCTATTTATACTACTATTTTTAATACTGCTAAATACGACCCGGCTGGTAACGTAGTGGCATCAGTGCCAGACTTCGGGATGAAAGGTCCTGAGTTCGAATCCAGCCGGCTCCCCTGCACGCTTTCCATCCGTGCTGGGTTACGAGCTGGTGGAGTTGGTACGAGTTGGAAACTCATCCGGCAGAAGGCAGTGGCAAACCAGTGCTGTAACTTGTCTCTTATGCAGTTCCCCACTACGTCAGAGAGACGTGGAGGGAAATCGCCCGCTAACCGGAGAACCTCCGGATGCGACATACGTTTCCTTCATAAATACAAATGAATTTATAAATAGATGAAGTATTGTGTTAGGCTTATTAAAATAAAACATTTCCTACCCACAAGCAGCGCTTCTCTCTCTGATCGGACAGGCCCTGTGATGACCCTGTCCAGCTCACCATCTTTTTCTTGATTGGAGCCCAATATAATACATCTTGTGCTATTCTGGGTGGAGTAAAACATCTTTAATGATACATTGCTCAGCTGACACACTGAAACACAAACTAATTTTACAATAACTTATGAAAATAGAAAATCCTGTTAACAAGTATCCTATCGACATGCAGCTCCGATCTTCTGAAAATGATCAGATGAGGTCTGGAAACCCCCTAAAGTTGTACTGAACTCGGTAACACAAAATAGTCCCAAGTTCTTCAAATAACCATGTTGTCTTACCACCCCCTCCCCAGCAAAGGGAACCAAAAGCTAGAGGGTGAGATTTAGGGTGAGAGGGAAAAGATTTAAATGGTATCTAAGGGGCAACTTCTTCGTGCAGAGAATGGTATATGAAACAAACTGCCAGAGAAGGTAGTTGAGGCAGGTACAATAATGACATTTAAAAGATATTTGGAAAAGTGTATGAACAGGAAAAGTTTAGAGGAATATGGACCAAACACAGGGAATGAGACTAGTTTAGATCAAACCTTGGTTGTGTTGAGCCAAAGGGCCTGTTTCCGTGCTATGACTCTAACCAATCTCAGAATAAGGCAAAGCAAGTTCAATAATACATGAGATAAGACTAGCATGAAACCACTTGCTCAGTCCATACAGCCATGCCACTACAAAGTCCTACTGACTCATTTCTATTGTTTAGACCCTAATGGAAGTTCATTTAAGTTTCTGGAAAGGACAGGTAGATGTTTCATCATGACTTGAAAATAGAATTAATAATAAAGTATGCAAGAGGGTCAAACTTTGAAAGTACAGGATTTTCAAACAGCAAATTAAATAAACACCCAGAATGGAAAAGAAGTAAAACCAATATATTCAAAAAATGAAAAAGTTTTATTTTTCAGTTCTAAGAAGGACTATTGCGTATGGTAACTCTTACACAGTTCTTGCAGTCATTTTAAAAATGATTTTAAACACCAATTTGTTAATTTTCTAGATTTCTGTCTAATCAAATATAAACTGATTTTAGTTGGCTGGGGTGTAAGGGACATATGAGGGTGATTTACGTTTGTATATTACAGGAAGCACTGATTCAGGAAGCAATAGTAAGAGGGTAATAATGCAATAAACCTCAAAATGATGATGGTGATATATATTTGACAAGTCAGTGTATACTGTGACTTACAGTAGCTTTACGAACAGGTTAACAGGCATATCAATGATAATGCATTATTTACATTTATCAACAACTCACTTCCAAATAGACATGATCTTCAATTAGTTATTTTCAGATCATCAAAATTATGGCATTGTCCTTGTTATCCTTGATCCAATTATCAATTGTTATGAGTTTTTTTTAACATTATAACAGTGACAATATGGCAGTGTTTGCATTTAATGTAGCTTGAAGAAAGTTCAAAAACCAGGAATATGGTAAACTGAATTTGGTGAAGAGTGGGAATAGTGCTGCTAGGTATTGAAACCACATCTGAAGATAATCTTGTTTTTGTATGAGATGGAACAATAATATACTAGACCAGGTGGAAAATATTAAACAATGAACTGAGGAAGCTGTTGGACCCTTGTTCTCTTAAGTAGAAGTATGACAAGGTTCCTCAATCCTATACCACATAAGATATTAAAGATGCTTCAGCAATAACTTTCTTTCTATTATGACATCTGAAGTGGGTCCATTTTCAACCTCTGAGCAAATGAAGCAATCCATGACAGCCTGCATAAGCGACAAGTAATTTGCATCACAAAAGTGCTTGATAGGAGAGACTTAAAGACATTAATATTCAGTAGCGCTTTCGCTACTGAGTACTCTATAATCAATATCCTGGAGACATGACTAGCCATGTAAATATTGAGTATTTATGTGCAAGTTCTCTTGTTCTACTTTCCTGGTTTAACTAGTGTACTAAATTAATCAATGGTTCTTTTTGTACACCGCATCACGTACTTGCTCTGAATAACAGTTAAAACTGTTTTTAAAGCTTTTACTTATACATCACATTACCATTCCATTCCTGAACCAAACGGCAGAACTCTAATTGCTATCGTTCAGCAACATTATGACCACATTGCATTCAGTTGGACTTTTTGTTATTCTTTTGTTCTAATTGTGATTTCTTGCAAAAATTGTGTATTATTTGCGCTTAATTTATGCCTTCTTGTGAATGCTGTTAATATGATGCCAAGTACCTGCAAATATGTTTTTCATTGCATCTGTGCATACGTGTATACACTTACATGCATACATTTGTGCCTGTGACAATAAACTCAATTTTCTTGATTGAATCCTTTGATCATCCTCAAGCTATTTTAAGTTTCAATTCCAGCGCTCGTAATTGAACACATTGATGAAAGCACAACTGTTAAATGGGATAAAACCTGGATCTGCAACTGACATCTGCAAATTAACTTTGACTAAGAGAAAATTAAAATGTAGCAGATTATTGCAAACCCTTACATTTTTTTAAAACTGAAGATATTTTTAATGGAAAAAATTTCACTCACATTTCCTTCATTATCGCTTTCATGCATATCATCTCCATCTGCACTCTCCTGCTAAATTTAAATTGGAAAAATTAATTTACCATACTGTGAAAACAGAAGTTAAGTCACTTTCTGCAAAGTACTCTTGCACATATTTACATATTCTAAACATTTCTTTGTGTGCTTACCTATATAGTTAACTAACTGATTATCTTAGTTTTTAATAAGTACTCAAAGATGAATTTTGCAAGTAAATCAATGCCATAGAATTTTAAACTATTTGTACAATGTTTCCATTGAGGAAATTTCAACAAAAATAATGTTTCTCTAACTGACAGGAATTCTTACTTAAAATAAATATATTTTCCTGAAAACTTATTTTGTGTGTAAAAACATAACAATGGAAGACTATCAGAAAGATTGAATTGTTCTAGAGGAAATCTTCACAGCAGATTTTAAGTCAAAAACCCAGAAAAATAAACTATGGCTAATTTGGGCTTTAGTTCTGAAAGAAAAAAAAATCAAGAAATGACAATGATCTAGAAGAAGGGCAAAGAAGAAAAAAGGACTGCAAAAAGCTTAAAGAGTGTATACTATCATAATAAACAGAGTAATGGTAATTGTACTTTCATACAGAGAAGCACAAAGGAGAAGGAGAAGATGGCTGCGTGACGCAGCTTGCAGCTGCCACTCCGGTGGTGATGTCTGTTATCTGTCAAATAGGATGCCGTGCACAATCCTGATTTGATGGAGACAGCCTTGAGAAGCACGGAGGAACACCTGGAGAAACTTCTGAAATTCCTGTTTCGCTGCCGCTGCTACTGTGTGATCCAGAATCTCTGGAGGGGAAGGCCCCGAGTCCTCGGCTTTGCTTGTTGCTTGGCAGCCGGGTCGGGGTCGAAGCGCTCAACAGAGATGGTGCTCGGTGTCGGAGGGCTGGTCGGAGGCTTGAAGTTTTCGGACGGACCCAGTCGGCTGCGGTCAGGTGCTTCCAATACATCGGCAAGTTTGTGGCACTTCCGTCTGCATGAGATGATGGGGCTATCAGGACTTGAGACTTTTTTTTACCGTGCCTGTGGTTTGCTCTTTATCAAATTACGGTATTGCTTTGCACTGTTGTAACTATATGTTATAATTATGTGATTTTGTCAGTTTTAGTCTTGATTTGTCCTGTGTTTTCTTGTGATATCATTCTGGGGGAACATTGTATCATTTTTTAAAGCATGCATTTTTAAATGACAATCAACAAGGACTGAGTGTCCTCATAATCTAATCTAAAAAGTGTTTATTTTGGGGAAATAAATACCACAAAAACCAAATCCCTTTAATTTTTGATCTTTCTGTAATGCCAAAGTCAAGGTGACACTTACATTATCTTTATTTAAATAGCTTAACTTGGGATTCATCAAGAGACAGGGATTCCCAGTTTTTACTACCTTCAGTATTTCTTGAATAAACATACATATCTACGAACAAACCATGTAAATAAAGTCTTTGCTGTAAAATGATATGATTACAGGCTTTCTCTCACTTTACCACATTTATTGAAGAATTTTGTTTCTTCGTCAAAGGGAGCTACAGATACAGTAAAAATGCTTGAAGTGCTCTATTTAGTTGGGAATTAAAACACAAACAATTTTCATTAGTTCACAGAAATTAAATTCTTCATATATAGAAGATAGAGAAGAAAAGTTGAGAAACAATAAAAGGGCAACATTTTTTCATTAGAGGTCAGCGATTAAAGAGAAATAAAGGGAAACACTGTGTAAAATAAAAAAAAACTTCCACTTTATAACCTTATCTATGTTTAAGAGGCAAAAATGACCAGTGTGGAGTTCAAAGTCTTTCTGAAGTAAAAAGGGGATAAACACAATCTGCTTCATATTGAATCACGTATAAAGCAAAATGATTTGTTTACAATAATTGTGTTCATTAAAAGTAACCATTAGTAATTCATTAATGAAGTTCCAATGTTCCCACCTTGCTTTTAAATGTTTCTAATAACATTTCTGCATTTTGTTTCTCTTCTTGTGCCTTTTGGAATTCAGCTTCTTTCTTTTTACATTCTTCCCGTAAATTCAAAAGTTGCTGTCAATGTTGGAAGAACAAAAAAGAATCACTCTCACAATAGACCACATTCTTCACATTACCACTGCACATACTTTAAATTCAATAGCAATTGTCTGATTTCTTGCTTTGTACCTGGGCTCAACACTTTAGACCAGGCTGATTCCTAATTTTACGAAGCAGAGGTCTGGCCCCTCTACTTCATACCAGCTACTGCTGGCACATCCAGCACGGCACTGTTTATTTGAATAAGTTCACTAACTTTCATTTAAAAGATGATGAAGGATATGTTTTCCCTTTTTCAAAACTTATTTTAATTATTTAATTTACATTACTTGAACAAGTATTAAATAAATTTTTTCATTAAATTTGTTATTTTAAATATTTCAGTACTGAACTGTCAGAAAGCTATAGGAGCAGGGTAGTGGGGTTGGACCACAGTTTGCAACTCTGGAATATTCATATGTTGGCTTATTCAGGAGATGGATGTGAGGCATGGCTTGACTCAAGGACAGTCCAGTTTAATGCATAACACGCAGAAAAATGGAACTGATTCCCATTTTTCTGCGTGTTATGCATTAAATTGGCTTTACTATAAAGTGAGTGTTTATTGTGAGAAACACTTTGGACCCTTCTTCCATTTTCATCTGTAGATAGGCCTCAGCTAAGTCCATTTTGCTGAAGTGTTTCACTCCAGATAAGTTTGCAAAGATATCTTCTATCATGGGCAGAGGGTATTGATCCACTTTCTGTACTAGGTTTATGGCGACCTTAAAATCACCATCCCTTGATATGTTTGAGTTTTCCAATGCCATCTTTGAACAATGGTGTGGCATCAGCCAGTACCTTTTTAATTTACTTTCAGTTGATTCTATTGCAGGGGATATGGCATTTAAATGGTGGATGAATCTCCAGTCAAGTTGTAGTTGTCTCAGCCAATCACGACCTCACGATGTTGGCCCTCCTGTTTTTACTCCAATGTGGCTTGCTGTTTGTTATATTTCACTGTTACGAATGTCATTCCCATAGGAGTTAGCTTTTCTCCAGTACGAGTTCCTTGTTGGGTATCTGCAAGTTTCAGTTCAGTATCTTAGAAATGCCATTTGGTGACTGAAACAGCTGAGCCAGTATCCAATCCATTTTAATTAATTTGCCGTTCACATTATAGATCTCAAGGATACCCACTTTCATCACTATCAGACTTTTCATCAACAGCATGCAGATTAGTGTTCTTTTTGAAACTGCAACTTGACTTTTTATCTTTTATCTCTTCCCTGTGCAGCCCATTCATTTTTTGCTTGCATACTCTTTGTACATGGCCTACTTTATTGCATTTTCTGCAAGTTTCACTTTTAAATCTGCATTGGTCTGGTGTGTGTGAATCCTTGGCACAATGGTAACACAATTTATTTGGCCTGGCAAGCTTCTGTTTAGACATTGCAATTTTGTTCACACTCATTTTCATTCCTGACTGCAACTCAATTGTGTCTCTATCTGCTGTTTCCATTGACACAGCAATTCCAACTGCTCGTTTAAATGAAGTTGGGTTTCAGTTAGGAGCCATTGTTGAATGCTTTCTTGTAAGATTCCACAAACTAAATGATCTTCCAGTGCTTCCTTAAGCTCATCACTGAACTGACAATGCTCAGACAATTATGGACTCCCTGTCCTTTTGATTTCACTTATGAAATGTAAAGCATTCTGCGATCAACAATGGTTTTGGTTCTAAATGTTCCTGCATTACTTTCACAATACCAGCAAAGCTCATTTCAGCTCGGTTGGTCTGAGCAAACTGTGCTTTTCCACCCAGTGCACTCAGCAAAACTGGTACATAGGCTATTTCATTTGCTTTAAAATACTGCTCCATTCGCTCAGTTACACATATTCCAATTACCTCCTGTGGAATCACACGTGTTTAATTGGATGTAGCCAGCCATTTCTGCTTTTTTAAAAAAATGATTATTGCACTGTACTCACTGTTTATAAACCAGTGAATTTGTCTTTTTTTTGAACTCAACAGTCTTCTTTCCTCTTGTGAAGAAAAAAAAGCATTTTTTTTTACTTGAACGTCCTCAACAGGTAGGTAGCTGTTTACAACTTTCTTGTTGCCACTATTATGTTTTCTAACTCCAAAATATTAAACTAATTGCAAGAAAAAGACGTGAGCCCAGAAGAATATGTCTTAGTTTTGTTTTTTAATCTTAGTGAGGCATGCATGTATCAAGTGGTAGTGTCATGACGTATGCAATTCATGTATTTTTACATATAACTCAATGAATTATTTAAATGGACAAAAATGCTAATCAAACAATATATTTACAATATTTCTCAAATATTACTGTAATACTAAATATACACCAGGATAGGTTCAATTTTTATAGGCTATTAGGTAATTGGCATGTTGTCCGTGGAATGAATTCTATTCCACTGTGTATAAATACCCTCATGATTGCTTTTAGGTTGCCTTTACAAGTATCTAAGGTGCATTAGAAACAGTGTACTGCCATGTTTCAAGTAGTGACATATTCACAAAAATTCAACTGCTGAGGTCCACTATTGATATTCATATACTTTTCCTTGTTGGCCATTCGAAAGATGTTATATTTCTATTTTACTAAGCAGCAATCTGAGGGGGGAGGAGAAGATTTAATAGGATATATATAGAATATATATACATACATACATCCAAGCGGGTGGTGTGTGTGTGAAATGAGGAGGTAGCTGAGGTGGCATAATAGCAACTCTTAAAAAACAGTTGGAAAGGCACATATATAGAAAAGGTTTATTAGGATATGGACCGAACACGGGCAAATAGGATTGACTTGGAGAAGCATCTTAGTCAGCGTAGACAATTTGGGATGAAGGGCCTGTTCCCATGCTGTACCAATTATTTGTCAGTTCACAGAACCTTCAAAACTTTGGTGCATGAACACTTTTCACTCTGTGCAGTGAAGAGCACTTACATACGTAAGATTAAGCTTCTGAAATACTTACGACTCAAAACAAAACTCTTCATTCACAAGCTCAAAATTGAAGTTAACAGTTGTTTTTAAAAAACAAGAGTGACTATTCTCCTAATCATGTGATTTTGCTGGAAAGATGTAATGCTCTGGATTGAGCACTGCACATGAGAAAAGTAGCCCAGTATACTGTAACTCAAGCCTGCTACAAAGTAAATACATACACCTTACTACAGAATTACCATGCAAGGATGTTCTCACTCCACCCTGAGGAATGAGAATGGGTGGAGAACAGGTTTGTTTAAAAAAAACTTGAGATAATCTTAAAATATGAAATAAATTGTCTTGCTTTGAATGATTTTCTTTTGAAGAAAAAAAATAGAGGAGCTATGAGTACCTGCTGCATCCCTTGCACTGTTTGTTGCAGTAGCTTTAATTGTTGGTCCTTTGTGGTTTCTTCTTCAGTGTGATAGAGCTTACCCTGCTCAAGTTTTAGTAAATCCACTTCATTTCTGTAGGCATCAAGCTGGCAACGCAGGCTGTCATTCTCTTCTTTAAGTACTTCAGCCTGACATGCTAGCACTACAGCAATGGCAAAAGAATGAAATTTAAAATAAGGTGAGAGGAAAAATATCTCATTTCTTATGTAGAATAGTTTGGTTTCAACATGTTTCCCATCCATATGTAATTTGACTTGATATGAAATCATCTGAAAATAAAAGCAGAAGATTGTGGAATTTAAAATCCTACAACTTCATTTCGGTTCATTGATAGTGCCTAAACAAATTAACCAATAAATTCCCACTCTAAAAGTCATTCACTCCCCAAGACCATTTTGTGGATTTCTACTGGGAGCACCCTCTTGATGTCACTCATTACACTGCACCCAAAATTTCAGGTGAACATGCAGCTATGGTCACATTAATCCACCAGCATGGAACTGCAGAAGTGGCCAGTCTGTAGCCAATTAAGGCGCCACATATCTTTCTCATACAGATGCTGCTACCACACATTTCATAAGCACATAAATCAAGGAGCTAGAATAATATTTGATATGAAGTACCTTTGCCATGTAATTATGTTACTCACTGAAAATTTCTAACTGGTTTATTATTGCCACAAGCACCAAGGTGGAAAAACACTTTGTTTTTCATGCCAATAATACAGATTGTTTCACAATATACATATAGTACATCAAGGTAGTACAAAGGAATAGCAATAACAGAATACAGTGTTACACTTAGAGTTTCAGATTTTTTGTAAAAGAGACAATCATTTAAATCAGTTATCATCTTTGTTCCTCATAATTCCTTGTAAAATGAGAATGCATTCTGATATTTTCAATTGGACCTCTAGTACATCAAAAGTATCTTATCCTTTAAAATCTCATGACAAAACTGCTTTGACTAAATGCCTCATCATGAGAGAAATATGTACTGCATGTGCCTTTAATTAAACATCATCATTGGCATTCCATTTTTTTTTTGATGACACATCTTCACATATAAACAAAAGTTGTAGAGAAGAAAATCAAGCAGTTCCAAGGAGTAATACATGGAGTAATACAAGGAGTAACACACATACATGCATTCATAGCTGAAAACAGATGCCAATTTAAGTGACTGTTTCATGAATGTAACTGCGTCAATGTGAGGCAACAGTCAGATACACAATGAAAGAAAATGAAAAACAAAATGCTAATATTATAACAGTAGTATCCAAATCAGATTTACTATCTCTGGCATATGTTGTGAAATTTGTTATTTTGCGGTAGAAGTACATTGTAATACATAATAATAGAAAACCATAAATCACGATAGGAAGTATATACAAACATTTAAATTAATGCAAATAAAGAGAGGAAAATACTGAGGTAGTGTTCATGGATTCATTGTCCAGTCAGAAATCTGATGGCAGAGGGGTAGAAGCTGTTCCTGGAATGATGAGTGTGTGTTTTCAGGCTCCTGTGCTTCCTCTTTGGTGGTAGCAATGTGAAGAGGGCACGTCCTGCATGATGGGGGTCCTTAATCATGCATGCTGCTTTTTGAGGCATTGCTTTTTGAAGCCTAGATGCTGAGGTGGTCAATGCCCATGATGAAGCTGGCTGAGTTTACAGCTTTCGGTACTTTTTTTCCGATCCTGTGCAGTGGACTCTCCATACCAGATGCTGATGCAACTGGTTAGAATCCTCTCTGTGGTACATTTGTAGAAAATCATGAATGTCTTCGGTGGCATACTAACTCTTCTCAAACTCCGAATGAAACATAGCCACTGTTGTGCCTTCTTTGAATTGCATTAATATGTTGGGTCAAGGATATTTCTTCAGAGATGATGACACCCAGGAACTTGAAACTGCTCACCCTTTCTACTTCAGATCCCTCGGTGTGGATGTTCCCTCAACTTCCCCTTCCTGAAGTCTCCAATCAATTCCTTGGTTTAATTTTTTTCATGCAAAGACGTTGCGATGACACAACCAGTTCAACCCATAAATGTAAAAAGGAAATGCAAATGGTAGGTAACAGCTGCTGAGAAAGAGTTACTGGTCCACGTTGATAACCTCTCGTCTACTTCTGGAAGAATTCTGAACTTTACCAACTTCCTAAGCAACTATCAGACTCGAAAATAGTGATATTGATGCGTTTGGAGGAGCAGAGAAAGGAGAAATTAATAAAACATATGTGCATTAGTGAAAGATATTAAATGACAAAATGTATGGTGATTGGCAACAAAATCTCCTCCACAATCGCCATCAGTACAGGGCTGTGTGCTCATCCCTGCTCTGCTCAGTTTATACTTGTGATTTTGTGGCTAAGTAGAGTTCCAGTGCCATAGTTAAGTTCGCTGAAGACACCATGGTTGTTGGCCAAATCAAAGGTGGTGGTGAAGTGGCATATCGGAGGGAGATTGAAAATCTGGTTGAATGGTGCCACAGCAACAACCACTCACTCAATGTCAGCAAAGCCAAAGAGACGATTATTGACTATCAGAGGATGAAACCAGAGGACCATGAGCCAGTCCTCACTGGCAGATTGGAGGTGGGAGGGTCAGTAACTTTAAATTCTTTGACCTTGTTATTTCAGAGGATCTGTTCTGGGACCACCACATACGTGCCATTAAAAAGAAGGCAAGGCAGTGCCTGTACTTTGTTAGGAGTTTGTAGAGATTCCGCATGTCATCTGAAACTTTGACAGACTTCTATAGATACACAGCGGAGGGTATCCTGCCTGGTTACCTCACAGCATGGTATGAAAACACCAATACCCAAGAATGGAAAAGCCTACAAAAAGTGGTGGATACTGCCTAGTCCATCGCAGGAAAAGCCCTACCTGCCACTGAGCATATCTGTAAGGATCACTGCCACAAGAAAGCAGCATCCACCATCAAGAACACCCACCATCTGCACCATGTCCTCTTCTCACTGCTGCCATTGGGAACAAGGTACAGGACCCTTTCGTCTCACACCACCAGGTTCAGGAACAGTTATTACACTTGAACAATCAAGCTCCTGAACCAGCGTGGATAACTTCACCCATCTCAACACCAAACTAATCACTGAACACAAATTGGACTGATTGAAGTATGGCACAGACGCAGTAGAAGCGTTCCTGCACGAGTCCAGCAAAGAACTTTAAAAAGCAGTAAGTTTTTCAACAGGAGTCTCTGATTGGAGTATGACAAAGATGCAGTAAAAGCATTCCCATGCAAGTCCAGCAAAAAGCAGCAAGTTTTTCAACAAGAGTTTCGGATTGGAGTACGGCGCAGATGCAGTAGAAGTGTTTCCGCACAAGTTAGGCAAAGAGCTTCAAAACCCAGTGTCCATAAAAGAGGGGTATCATCTAGTGGAGCAGTCACTGTGGGTGTGGTCCTCATCAGAATGGTCTATGTCAGAGTCTTAAAGCTTTGGCTCAACAGGGTTTCGGTAAGAACAGGCGGAGGCAAGTTAAGTCGGTAAGTTCATTCCTTATTTCTTATTTAACTCGAGAGAAAAGGGGGCATGTCTACAGGGCAGTGTTCTGTTCTGAGTGTCAGATGTGGGATTTCCAGGTGTCTACTAGCCTCCCTGATCCACATCTGCACCAGAGGCATCGAGATGCAGCTCCTGAGGGACTGTGTTAAGGAACTGGAGCTACAGCTCGATGACCTTCGCTTGTTAGGGAAAGTGAAGGGGTGGTAGCCAGGAACTACAGGGAGGTACCCATTCCATGGGTATAGGAGACAGATAAATGGGGCACTGTCAAGAGGGGGAAGGGAGAACATCAGAGAGTGGAGAGCACCCCTGTGGCTGTCCTCCTCAACAATAAGTACTCCATTTTGAGTACTGCTGGGGGGGAGGAGGGGGGCACCTACCTGGGGGAAGCAACAGCAGCCATGGCTCTGGCATGGAGTCTGGCCCTGTGGATCAGAAGGGTAGGGCACTGAAGAGGATGGTAGAAGTAATAAGGGGATCTGTAGTTAGGGGGACAAACAGGCGATTCCGTGGATGCAAAAAAGAAACATAGATGGTAGTTTGCCTCCCAGGTGCCAGGGTCTGCGAAGTTTCTGAACGCATTCACAATATCCTGAAATTGGGTGAGCAGCCAGAAGTCACGGTACATATTCGTACCAATGACATAGGCAGAAAAATTGAGGAGGTGCTGAAAACAGATTACAGGGAGTCAGGAAGGAAGTTCAGTAGCAGGACCTCAAGGGGCGTGATTTTGGGATTGCTTCCTGTGCCGAGCGATAGTGAGTATAGGAATAGAATGAGGTGACAGATAAATGTGTGGCTGAAGAATTGGAGCAGGGGCAGGGATTCAGATTCCTGGATAATTGGGACCTCTTCTGGGGCAGGTGGGAACTGTATAAAAAAGAATGGGTTACACTTGAATCTGAGGGGAACCAATATTCTTGCAGGCAGGTTTACTAGAGCTGTTGGGAGTGGTTTAAACTATTATGGCAGGGAGATGGGAACCAGTATGATAGAGCTGAGGATGAGCCAGCAGTTTTACAAGTAGATGATGGGTATAACATGAATGTAAGGAAGGACAAGCCAATGACTGGCTACAAATGCAGACAGAGCAAAGAGTTAAATTGTACCACAAAGGCAAAATTCAAAAGAGTGAAGATTGCAGGACCAAAGGCGCTGTATTTAAATGCACGCAGCAGTCGGAATAAGGTGGATGAACTCGTGGCACAGTTAGAGATTGGTCGCTATGACACTGTGGATATCACATTAGTCGTGGCTGAAAGAAGATGGGAGCTTAATATCAAAGGATATACTTTGTATCGAACGAACAGGCAGAAAAGTGGTGTGACTGTAGGTAAGAGAAGGAATTACATCTTTAAAAAGAGGTGACATAGGGTCAGAGAATATTGAATCTTTGTGGGTGGAGCTAAGAAACTGCAAGGATTAAAAAAAACATTATGGGAATCATATGTAGGCCTCCAAACAGTAGCCAGGATTTTGGGTTGAGATTGCAAAAGGAGCTGGGAAGGGCATGTAATAAGGGTAATGTCACAATTGTAATGGGGGACTTCAATATGCAAGGGGATTGGGAAAATCAGGTTGGTGTCGGATCACAAGGGAGGGAATTTGATGAATGCCTACGAGATGGCTTTTTAGAGCAGCTTGTGTTTGAGCCTACTAGGGGAACAGCTATCTTAGATTGACTGTCGTGTAATAACCCAGATCTTATTCGGGAGCTTAATGTAAAGGAACCCTTAGGAGGTAGTGATCATAATATGATTGAATTCATACTGCAATTTGTGAAGGAGAAGCATAAGTCACATGTATTAATACTGCAATGGAATAAAGGAAATTACAGTGGCATGAGAGAGAAGCTTGCCGAGGCGGATCAGAGGAGGATACTGGCGGGGATGACGGCAGAGCAGAGATGGCTGAAGTTTTGGGGAACAGTTCACAAGGCACAGGATAGATATGTTCCATAGAAGTAGTTGTTCTCAAATGGCAGGGGTAGGCAACTGTGGCTGACACGGGAAGTTAACGACTGCATAAAAGCCAAGGAAAGAGTATATAAGGTAGCAAAAGTGATTCGGAAGTTGGATGTTTGGGAAGCTTTTAAAATCCAACAAGTGTAACTATAAAAGCTAAAAGAAGGAAAAAGATTAAATATGAGGGCGACACACATAAGAATCGCTGGTGAACACAGCAGGCCAGGCAGCATCTATAGGAAGAGGTACAGTCGATATTTCCAGCTGAAACCCTTCGTCAGGACGAACTGAAAGAAGAGATAGTAAGAGATTTGAAAGTGGGAGGGGGAGGGACTTGAAATTCCAGCATCTGCAGATTTCCTCGTGTTTGCGTTTTTAAATATGAGGGCAAAATAGCCTATAATATAAAGCAAAATACTAAAAGCTTTTTTAGTTATATGAGGAGTAAAAGGGAGGTGAGAGTTGATAGTGAACCACTGATAAATGATGCTGGTGAGGTAGTAGTGGGGGACAAAGAAATGGGAGATGAACTTACTGAGTACTTTACATCAGTCTTCACTGTGGAAGACACTAGCAGAGTATCAGGTCCATGAGTGTCAGGGAGCACAGTGAGTGCCATTGCTATTACAAAGGAATAAGTGCAAGGCAAACTGAAAGGTCTTTAGGTGGATAAGTCATCTGGATCAGATGGACTACATCCCAGAGTCCTGAGAGAGGTTGCTGAAGAGGTAATAGATGCATTGGTCAGGATCTTTCAAGAATCACTTGATTCTTGCAAAGTCCTGGAGAACTGGAAAATTGTAAATGTCACACCACTCTTTAATAAGGTAAGAAGGGAAGAAGGTAAAAGAAAGGAAATTATAGGCCTTCTAGCCTAACCTCAATGGTTGGGAAAGTGTTGGAATCTATTGTTAAGGATGACGTTTCGAGGTACTTGGAGACTAATGATAAAATGTCAAAGTCAGCATGGTTTCTGTGAAGGGAAATCTTGCTTGACAAATTTGTTAGAATTCTTCTAAGAAGTAACAAGTAGAGTGGACAAAGGAGAGGCAGTGGATGTCACTTACTTAGACTTTCAGAAGGCATTTGATAAGGTGCCACACATGAGGCTGCTGAACAAGTTAAAATCCTTTGGCATTACAGGAAAGATATGAAAGATATGGCATAGATAGAGGAATGGCTGACAGACAGGAGGCAGCGAGTGGAATAAAAGATAGGTGGGGAGATTGGTGATAACTGTGACGAGAATACACATAAATTAAGATGTTTGCTGGCCTGGGCTAGCATCAGTGGCATCAGCAGTTGGTCTGCCACCTGTCCTCAGGGGAAGGAGAGATAAGGAACAATGAAGCAGCATCTGGAGATGTGTAATGAAGGGACGGGAGAGAGAGCTGTCTAGAGCGGCTCCCCCTTTGAACACTGAACTGTTTGAAGTGATGGACAGGCGATCTGGAGATGTGTAATGAAGGGACGGGAGAGAGAGCTGTCTGGAGCGGCTCCCCCTTTGAACCCCGAACTGTTTGAAGTGATGGACAGGCGATACCCCAGCAGGGGGATAAAAAGGGACAGGTTCGCTAAGGCAGGACACACACGACACCCGAGGTAACGAGACCCTGGAAGCGGTGCGCCTCTCACAAGTCAGTGGGAAGTACCGGACCTTAAACGCACAGGGTGGAAAGGTACGATCAGCGGGAACCTGGTGTGTGTCCACCCTCGCTTTGGTGCCGGGTTCACTGCAGAGGATCGACCGCATCTGGAGGTGGGGTCACAGTCGGTGACCTCAGGTGACATCACAAAGGATCCGCCCGAAAGCTGCTTGTGAGCAATATCGCCGGTCTGTGAGTGGAAGCCATTTCTGAATGATCAGTCGTTCTCGTTCTCTCTCTCTCTCCCTCCCCCCACGTTGTCCATCGCCATGGCAACGATTACTGCGAACTGAACTAAATTGAACTGGACTTTTGTGTCACTTTGAAATTGGTCATTTACCCCTAGACAACGATAGAGCTTGATTGATCCTGTTATCTTAATTCTGTGCACATGTGTGTTTATCATTGCTGAACTGTTGCATTTATTATCCTTGCGATTACTGTGTTGCTTGTTTCTTTAATAAAACTTTCTTAGTTCTAGTAATCCAGACTCCAACTGAGTGATCCATTTCTGCTGGTTTAGCAACCCAGTTATGGGGTACGTAACATAACCTACTGAATGCTGAAAGGACTAGATAAGCTGGATGTGGAGAGGATGTTTCCTATGGTGGGACCAGAACTAGAGGGAACAGCCTTAAAATTTAGGGGCAACCTTTTAAAACAGAGGAAAGGAGAATTTTTTTTTAAGCCAGAGAGTAGTGAATCTGTGGAATGCTCTGCCACAGACTGAAGTGGAGGCAATGTCCATGGGTATATTTAAAGCAGAAGTTGAGAGTTTCCTGATTGGTCAGGATCTCAAAGTATATGGTGAGAAGGCAGGTGCATGGGATTGAATGGAATCTGGGATCAGCTGTGATGGAAGGGTGGAGCAGACTTGATGGGCTGAATGGCCTAATTCTGGTCCTGTGTCTTATGGACTCACTTTCAAGGACTCTACAACTCATGTTCTCAGTATTAATTAATTAATGCTTTTTAGAATATATTTGTACAGTTGTCTCTTGCACAGTGGTTGCTTGTCAGTCTTGTGTGTAGCTTTCATTGACATTATCGTATTTCTTTGTTCTACTATGAATGCCTGCAAGAAAATAAATCACAGGGCAGAATATGGTGAGATATATACATACTTTGATAATAAATTTACTTTTACCTTTTGATACAAAACAAAAGATGGCAGCTATAGGACAAAAATATGTAAGCCGAGAAGCGTGTAAAATGGTCCACGTAGCAATGGCTCTGGGTAAATAGAAGCCATGCTTCTAATCTGATATTGACAAACGGAGTGTGGAGTTGAAAAATATGCCGGATCAGCATTTTATCTTGCTTTCATACCAGACGTTCAACAGTGAAGTTGTTCACTTTTGTATGGAAGCAAAAAAACAACTGTGCTTCTCTTAAGTTTTATTTTGTGTGAAAGGAACTTGGTTTCTGGATTCAATTCTTTGTTCCATAAGTAGACAAAGGCTAAGTGAAATTTTAGTTCCTCATCTTGCTATCAAATTATAAACTTTTCCTAGAACCATAAGTGATATAATTGTTCTTTTTTAGTGCAACTTAAGCATTAAGCCTTCCTCTTCATTTAAGGAGGTGAAGATACATGAATTAATATACTTCAAAAACAGTTTTAAAATAATAAATCACATTTTCATGAAGCAGAACTTTCAGTTTTTTTTAAATCAGGAAGGTATAATTTCCTCTGCATTCCTTGAATTCTTTTGCAGCTTTTATACTATTGAACATATTGATTTTTTAAAATAATCTTTGATAAGGACCCCATCCCTCAGGACATGCTCTCTTGTCATTGTACCAGCAAGGAGGTGGTTCAGGAGCTTGAAGACATACACCAATATTTCAGGAACAGCTTCTTCCCCTCCACCAGATTTCTGAATGAATAATGAGCTCAAGAAAACTACTAGTACTTTCCACACTTTTTGCACTACTTATTTAATTTAATTTTCTTTTGTTATATATCATTCTTATTGTCATTTATAAAATTTTATGTATTGTAATGTACTGGTACCACAATCATGACATATGCCAGTGATATACAATCTATTTCTGATTCTGATATTGTTCTGCTGCTATTCTAGTAACTGTCTCATTTCTGTAAACAACTAGCTCCCAATACAATTACATTTTGCTTGTGATCGATTCTGAGCAGCTATTGCTATAATGGCCTCATGCATACATTTCCGATAAAATGATTTGTCATTTTGTTTGTATTCATACTTGTGCCAAACTACCTCAAGGGTATATTTTCTCTCTTCATAGATCATAAGGGCACAGTACAGATCCTTCAGCCCATGATGTTGTGCCAACCTTTTAACCTGCTCTAAATTTAACCATTTCCTCCAATCTTTTTCACCCTTGTGCTTATTAAGTGGCCCTAATGTATCCACCTCTACTACCATCCTTGACTGCGCAATCCATGCACCTACCACTCTTTGTGTAAAAAAAACTTACCTTTAATCCCCCGCCCCCCCCCCCCCAATGTTTCCCTCCAAACACCAAAATGATGCCCCCTCATAGTAGCCATTTCTGCCCTGGGAAAATGTCTCTGGTTGTCCACTTGATCAATGTCTCTAGCCATCTTGCACACCTCCATCAATTCTCCTCTCATCGTCCTTTGCTCCGAAGTGAAAAGCCCTAGCTCACTCAACCTATCCTCATAAGACATACACTCCGATCCAGCCAACATCCTGGTAAATCTCCTCTGCACCTACCCTAAAGCTTCCAAATCCTTTTATAATGAGGCAACCAGAACTGAACACAATATTCCAAGCATGGTATAACCAGGATTTTACAGAGTTTCAACATTACCTCATGGCTCCTGAACTCAACCCCCCATCTAATGGCCAACATGCCATACAACTTAACCAACCTATAAACCTGTGCATGGCAGCTTTGAAGGATCTACAGACGTGGACCGCATGACCCCTCTGTTCCTCCACACTGCTAACAATTTTGCAATCAACCCTGTATTCTCCTTTCAAATTCAAATTTCCTTCCAAAGGGAATTACTTCACACTTTTCTGTGTTGAACTCCATTTGCCACTTCCCAGCCCAGCTCAGCTCAGCTCAGCTCAGGATCCTGTCAATGTCCTGTTCTAATTATTCTTCCTCTGTTTCTGTTTAAAAGGTGCTCCTATTACTTCTTTACACTTCTGGTAAATGGTAACCAGTTTGTCCTCTCTACAATTTGGTGACTGTTTTATAAGGCCAGTTTTATATGTAGACATGGTAGCCATGGTACCAGTCAATTTGATCATTTGTGCTCCAAATTCACCTGTCTGGACTCAATATTTTTTTTTTACAGCTTTCTCAGGAAGAAATCCATTCTTTTTAACATTCCAGGGAATATCATCACATTTTATGTAATCTCTCCATGAAAATAAACACATGGACCCTGGCCACAAATCCATTGAAAACATAATACTTTCAAAGACAATTTATCTTCTTTAAGATTAACCGTCCAGAGCAATGCACAATATTCTTGAACTGTTCTCACTCCAATTTTATCCTACTGTCCAGTTATAGCCTAACATTTTATTAGCATTTTAAATTATTTTCTGCACTTGACTAATATCCTTTCTCAATCCGTGTGCACGGGTCCCTAAATCTCTTTACCTCCATTGTTCCCATTTAACTAATACTACAGTCCTTTCTCAGTTCAGGCTAGATAATGTAATGAAATTGATCTACCAGGGTTTTATCTACTCACTTCTTGATGCCTTGCTGCAATTTTATGACTTTGTCTCCAAAAATATTTGCACCATTCTTCATTACTGACAAACATTCTGATAAGGAATTTTATTTTGTTATCTCAGTCACTAATAATTATGAATACCAAGGAATCTAGCACATATCCCAGTGCAACATTACTTCTTTCCAATTGGATATTCACCTCCAACTCCTTCTACACACACACACACACACACAAAATGCTGGTAAACGCAGCAGGCCAGACAGTATCTATAGGAAGAGGTACAGTTGACGTTTCGGGCCGGGACCCTTCGTCAGGACTAACTGAAAGAAGAGATAGTAAGAGATTTGAAAGTGGGACGGGAGGGGGAGATTCGACTGTACCCTTTCCTATAGATGCTGCCTGGCCTGCTGTGTTCACCAGCAATTTTTGTGTGTGTTGCTTGAACTTCCAGCGTCTGCAGATTTCCTCGTGTCTCCAACTCCTTCTGATTTTTTTCACCTAGTCTATTTCATTTTGCATCTTGACATCATTTTGTGTTCCCATGTTGTTCCTTGCATCTCGCCCAGTTGCCTAAATCACACCCTGGTTCCTTTATAGTTTTTTATTTATGTTTTATGTTATTTCTCAACTCTTGAAACCAACTGGGTTACTTTTATGCGCTAAGCCCATTCTCCTTATGATATTTCTGTAGCCATCCCATAACATCAAATTCTTTTGTGAACATATCACTTTGTTTATTTCTGATTTAATTGGTAAAAGTTTGACCAGTTTTGCCATCAACCATCCTTATCTTAAGGTGTTACCAACAAAAAAAATCGAGAATCTTAATGATTGTGTTAAGTTGCAAAGAACTGCTATGAAAAATGCCTTCAACCCAGATTGCACCAGAATGACCAGGATACATACTTGCTCACCTGATGCATTTTCAGTGCTACCAATATGAGAATGCTGGTCCAGCACTTGTTTAGCAGCTACAGAAAGTAAGCAGTTCTCCACAGCACTAAAGGATGCTTTGAAATTCCAATTAAGGGAAGTGCTGCAGAGCTCTCCAGTCTGTTTTCACTGTAAACAAACTAACAAGTACTTTTACTCATCAGAGCAGCAATGTTTCTTCAAGTTTGACTTATCAAGCTAATCATCACAAAAACTTGTGTCATTTTGAATATCAGCCCCTTGGAGACCCACATAGTATAATAATAATAAGGAAGTTCACCTTTTACCTGGGGAACACAGCCAGAAGAGCAGGCACCACCATTGAAGCAGAATGGAGAGCAGCAGGAGGAAGATAAGGATGAGCTCAAGATGGAAAGTAGCATTATGAGGATCAAACAAAAGTGCTGGGATTATGTGCTTCACTGAAGAAAGAAGGCTATAGATGGCCATGCCATCAACGACACAATATATAACTAGAACCACTTCAGCCCATTCACAGCATTTATGGAACTAACTCCATTTTAATTCCAAATGACAGGCGAAAACATTTCATCAAATGATATCAACAGGCAGACAAAGTTAAAATAAAGTCTTATTTTAAGACCAATTTTTGTATTTAACACAGCATAAAGAACAGGCAACAACTATGCTGAAACATCCAGATTGTACGGATTATAATTATTAAATCTATAAAGATCGCATAATTCTAGACCACAGTAATTGCAATCAATGAGCAGATGGCTTTGCTACATTGGGATAAAGTCTTGTTAGTATGGAATCTTTTACCACATCCATCAATATGGCTGCTCAATCAACAATGAATGCATAATCACTGAAATATGATCCTCCAATAAATCTACATGTTTCACCTTAATAAAAGGATTCATGATTTTCCCTTAAAATAATTGCTCCTGTTGTTGTTGGCTAATAACATATGGGTATTTCATCCTTGTTACCCAATCACATGTGCTGTGCTTGGGTTGGGCTGACTGTGCATTCTGACTTGAGTTGGGTTCAGCCATGTTGTCCAAGTCCTGATACTCCTCTTCTTCCTTCCTGATGGTAGTGGGTCAGGAGATAGTGGGATAGATGGCAGGAATCCTCAGCAATGCTTCAGGTCCTTTGTATATAACACTCCCAGTCAATGTCACAAACAGGGGAGAGATCCAGGTGATCTGCTCTGCAGTTTTTTACTACCCTCTGTAGGGTCTTGAAGCCTTGCAGCTTCTGGACCATACAATGATGGAGTCAGACATGACACTCTTGATGATGTACCTGTAGGAAGTTGTTAGAATATGTTATGTGCTTTGTATGATATATGTAATGTGGCCACACTGTGGTCCAGAGGAAAAATGGGGGGGGCAGGGAGCCTTGCACATCTCAATCCCCTAGAAGTGTAGATGCTGCTGTATCTTCTTGACTAATGAGGAGGTGCTGTGGGTTCAGCTTAGATTAACCGTGATGGGTGCTCCAAGGGACTTTGTGCTCTTCACTCTCTCCGTGGCAGAGCCATGCAATGGAGAGTGGTCATCCAGTGCCTTCCTAATGTCTACAATCATCCCTTTTGTCGTGTCCATGTTGAGACTCAGGCTGTTGTTCTCACACCATTTGACAAGCCCCTCTACCTCCTCTCCGTATGCCGATTCATCATTGTTGCTGATCATGTATCATCAGCAAATCTGATGCAGTTTGAGCTGGATCTGGCAGTAGAGTCATGAGTCAGCAGCATGAACAGCAACAGGCTTAACACTCAGTCTTGAGTGGGCACCAAGGCTCAGTGGAATGGAGGTTGAGATATTGCTGCCACTCAGACTGACTAGAATGTTTCTGTCAAGAAATCTAAGATCAAGTTACAGACAGAGGTGTTGAGGTCCAACAAGGACAAGCTTACCCATCAGCCTGAGGGATGATCATGTTAAACACTGTGTTACTAGTCGCTCAAAGCACTTCATGAGTGTTGAGGTCAGTGCCACTGGGCGCTAATTGTTTAGGCCAGTTACTTACTCTCTTGGCCACCAGAATGATGGTGGCTGCCCTGAAGCTGCAGGGACAGTGGACTGTTGCAAAGAGACGTTAAAGTTGTCTGTTAAGACCTCTGCTAGCTGGGCCGCACAATCCCTCAGCACCTGACCCCCCATCTCTGCTTGGGTTTGCCCTGGCTATGATCCTCCTCACCTCAGCTGTGGCTAGAAGGGTGCCTGTTTCACAGGGGAAGGATGTCTTTCCTCAATGTCACATCATTCATTGCGTCAAATCGTGCAGATGGCTCTACAGCACCATCTGGGACCTCCAAGCCAAAAATGGCTTCTTTATTGTTGCTGGTGACTTCAATCATGTCAACTTAAAAACAGTCTTACAAAGTTCTACCAGCATGCCAGCTTTGCAACCAGAGGAGAGAATATATTAGACCTGCACTATACTGACCTTCGTGGAGCCTCCAAGGCTGCCTCCCTGTTGCCCCAGCGCTCCCCCCCACCCCACCTCTCACCTTGAATACTCAGACTACACATTCGTTTTGCAAATCCCTGTATACAGACCACTGGTTAAACAAGTCGAACCAGTTTATGGGGAGATCAGGATCTGGCCAGAAGTTGCCACCTCAGCACTGTAGGACTATTCTAAATGCATAGATTGGATCATATTCAGGGAAGGAGCTAGCTATGATCATCACATCAATATTGATGTGGGTTTGTATAGTTAAGTTCTCGTAGACACATACTCATCCACCCAGGTTTTAGTGGTCAGTGACAACTATAGTGTACCCATTCAGATTCAAAGATGAGTCCCTGAATACAGTCCAGTCCACCAATTCAAAGCCACTGCACCTCCCTTGTCCTTACCTTCTTAGCGCTCGCAACTAGTTCTGCAGACTTCAGTCTCTGCCTAAATTCAGAGAGCAGGAGGACAGCCAGGTGATTAGACTTTCCAAAGTGTGGGCTTGATGGTGCTGTAACAATTGATAATAATTTGAGACTTTTTCAAGCTAGACTGGTTAAAATCCCCCAAAATGACGGGGAAGGCATCAGGGTGCGCTGATTGATGCCTGTTGATTACATCACTCTGTTTGTCTAGACCCAATTTTACACTGGCCTGAGGTGGGACATACACCATTACCAAGATAATCACTGAAATCTCCTGTGGCTGATAAAAGGATGACACTTGATCGCGAGATGTTCCAGACCTGGTAAGCAGGAATGGGACAGCACCGTTAAGTTTGTACATCATAAGGAGTTGGTCATAAAGCATACTCCACCTCCTCTACTTTTGAAAGATTCAATAGTCCTATCTTGGTGTGTTTATTGAACCCAACAAGCTGCATCGCTGCATCCAGAATGAAGGGTGTTAACCACGATTCCGTGAAATAAAAAACACAACTGTTCCTAAAGTCCCTCTGGTGCAGCAATCTAGTTCTGAGAGCTTTGATTTTATTTATCAGAGGCTGTACGTTTGCCAGCAAGATGGTCGGTATTGGGAGCGGAAAGCCATGCTTCCTGAAATAAACTTTTAAACCAGTGTGGTATCCTCTCTTCTGCTGTTTAAAAGGGGAATCGTGCCAGCAACCAGGGTCCAGCTGAGTTCCATTGATTTTAAGTAGCGATAGACTTCTAATCACCGTAAAACAATGTTGCTAACTGTACAGACCTTAGATGTAGATATGGTTCTCAGCTGTAGCAGACAGAAATGAGAATATTTGATAGTTTCTATCAGAGCTGCTTACACAAGTCACCTCCTTGATTGTCCCCCAGAAGCGTTTCTGTCTGTTCAAAAGGAGATTAGACCTTCTAGCTGGATGGCCAAGTCTGGAGTGGTGTCCTGTTTCCATCAGGACAAGTATGTAGTAGTCCCTCATCTCCTGCTGGCTCAGACACAGATACAAGTAATCCAGCATATTTTCTAGCCTTCCGATGTTAGTGAATAGTTGGTGGGAGCATGGGCCTGCAGGGATCTGCTTTAAGTCTCACGTACTTACCACGCTTCTGCTTCTTCAAGTGACTGTAGTAGACCTTTACTGTGTCATACTGTTCTATGTTTAAAATACTTTAAACAGGAATGTTGAAAATTAATATTCCCACATTAACCATTACCTGCGTAAATTTAACTGAATTCAGCATAAGCCAGAAATTCAACTGGGCCAAGCATCAAATGAACAATGAAATTTTGGAAAGAGACAGGAGAAGCTCAAAATAATTAGCTAGTATTAACAGCTCATTGCATAGGTTTCTTTCTACATTTAATTTAAAAACAGCACTGTTGATATTAATTCTAATACCGTAGAGAAAAATGAAGCCAGAGTTCTAAATCCCTCAGGCAATATTCAATATTCTAAACTGGGCTGAAATACTTAGATAAAAATAGATACATTATTGATGCACTCTGAGTGGAACTTACATCAAGTTTTTTTAATGTCCAAAACCATGGAAAATGCATTCATGGGTAAACTTATTTTTCCATTATAACTACCTTTGTAATGGAAGCCACATTACATTTTATACCTGTAAGTGCACTCGTGCGATGCAAGTGCTTATTGTTAATGTACTGTATTTACTGGAATTGTACCCTTATTCTTGAATTGTGCCTGAAAGCAACATCTGATTTTGCTAGTTCCCCTTCCCCATTCCCCACCTTTTTTTCTGATGTCTTCCCCCTTCATTTCCAGTCCTGAAGAATGGTCTCGACCTGAAATGTCAACTGTTTATTCATTTCCATAGAGGCTGCCTGACCTGAATCCCCCCCAGTGTTTTGTGTGTGTATCTGATTTTTATACACAGTTGAGTAGTACATTACATATTTGCTACCCTTCAATTAATCTATACATACAAAGGATGTCCTTCATCAAACATTATTTACTTATTTTAAAGCTAGTTTGCAGTATTTTGTATAGTTGATTGATTTAACTCATTACCTCAATATTTAATGGTTAATTCTGGGACTGGGTAGCTTGTTAGTACATACCCTTCAAAAATAACATTGGTATACTTTGTAGCAAGATGCCTTGTAGGAAAGAAAGTAGGAAGTAAAATGACGGAAAGGAGTAGTCTAGACTATTTTCTTGAAACCTGACAAATATTGCTGACAATTCAGTGCCAAAAAGGTTAACATAATTTGTTAAACCTACGTATAAAGACAGGAATATAAAGGTTGACCATTGGAATAATGTTCTAAGTTGCATCTATTTCAATGCAAGAGTATTGTAAGGCAAATGAGCTTAGAGCATGGATTAGCATGTAGAATCAAGACATCATAGCCTTTAATGAGACATGGCGGCAGGAGGGGCAGGAGTGACAGCTCAATGCTCTGGGGTTCTGTTGTGTTAGACATCATAGAGCGGCAGGGATTAAAGAGGGAGATGTTGCATTTCTAGTCGGGGGAAATGTCACACCAGTGCTTACACAGATTTGTACTTGAACAAATTTGTAGAGAGATAACAGAAAGTTGCAAGAAAAATAATACTATGATAGTTGGTGATTTTAACTTCCCACCTATTGAGTGGGACTCCCTACAGTAAAAGGGCTGGATGGGATAGAATACAGTATGTCAAATTTGTTCAGGAGAGTTTCCTTAATCAATATTTAGAGGTCCCAAGTAGAGAGTGCAATATTCGATCTACTATTAGAAAACAAGACAGGGCAGGTGATAGAAGTGTCTGTAGGGGTTAGTAATTATAACTTGGATTATAATTTTGGATTTAGTGATCATAATTTCATTAGTTTCAAGATAATTATGGAGAAGGATAATACTGATCCTTGAGTTGAGATTCTAAATCAGAGAAAGGCCAATTTTGATGGCATCAGAAAGGATTTGGCAAGTGTGCATTGGTTTTTCTGGCAAAGGCATGCTTGGTAAGTGGTAAGCCTTCAAAAGGGAAACTTTGAGAGCACAACTTTTGTGTGTTTCTGTCAGAATAAAGGACAAGGCTGACAGGTTTAGGGAACCTTGGTTTTTGAGAAATACTGAGGGCTGCTGGTTAAGAAAGTGGTGCATAGCACATTTACACAGCAAGTAACAAATGAGGGACTTGAGGAGTATAAGAAATGCATGAAAATACTTAAGAGAAAAATCAGGAGGGCTAAAAGAAGGCATGAGGTTGTCTAGCAGATGAGGCATAGGAGAATCCCAAGGGCTTCTATAGGTATATTGAGTAAAAGGTCAGCAAGGGACAAAATTGGTTCTCTTGAAGATCAGTGTGATCATTTAAGCATGGAGCCGAAAGAGATGGGGGGAGATCTTAAATATATTTACTCGGGAGACAGACAGAGCCTACAGAACTAAGGTAAAACAGCAATGAGATCATGGACCATATACGGAATACAGAGGAGGAGGTGCTTGTTGTTCTGAGGCAGATTAAGGCATGCAAACCCCCAGGGCCTGACAAAGAGTTCTCTTGGTCCTTGTGTGGGAGGCTCGTGCAGAAATTGCAACGGCCTTACCAGAGTTATTTAAAGAATCCTACGCCATGGATGAGGTGCCAGAGGATTGGAGGATAGCTAATATTGTCCCATTATTCAAGAAAGGCTCTCAAAATAAGATGGGAAATTATAGGCCAGTCAGCCTGACGCCAGTAGTAGGTAAGTTATTGAAAAGCGTTCTCAGGTGCCAGATATACTGTACAAGTACTTGAATAGACAGAGCCTGATTAGTGATGTTCAGCATGGCTTTGTGCGTGGTAGGTTGTGTCTAGCCAATCATACAGTTTTTGTTAAGGAAATTACCAGGAACGTTGATGAAGGCAAGGCGGTGCATGGACTTTAGCAAGTCCTTTGACAAGGTCCCACATGTGAGGTTAGTTAAGAAGGTTCAGTCACTTGGCATTCAAGATGAGGCAGTAAATTGGATTAGATGCTGCTGAAGAGTCTCAGCCTGAAACGTCCACTGTACTGTTTTCCACAGATGCTGCCTGGCCTGCTGAATTCCTCCAGCACCTTGTGCGTTGCTTGAATTTCCAGCATCTACAGATTTTCTCTTGTTTGAAATTGGATTAGATATTGGCTTTGTGGGAGAAGCCAGAGAGTGGTAGTAGATAGCTGTCTCTCTGACTGGAAGCCTGTAACTAGTGGAGTGCCACAGGGATCTGTGTTGTTTCCATTGTTGTTTACCATTTATATCAATGATCTAGATGATAATGTGGTTAACCGGATCAGCAAATTTGCAAATGACACCAAAATTGGGGTGGGGGGGTGGAGAGCAGTGAACAGCAAGGAAGCCTATCAAAGTTTGCAGCGGGATCTAGACCGGCTAGAAAAATGGCGGATGAAATTTAATGCACACAAGTGTGAGGTGTTGCACTTTGTGAGGACAAACTAAGGTAGGACATACAGAGTGAATGGTCAGGAACTGAGCAGTCTGAGCAGAACAAAGAGAATATAGATCCATAACTCCTTGAAAGTGGTGTCACAGTTAGACTGGGTCATAAGCAGAGCTTTTGGCACATTGGCCTTCATAAATCGAAATATTGAGTACAAGAGTGTGATATTCTGTCGAAATTGTATAGGATGATGGTGAGGCCTAATTTGGAGTACTGTGTGCAGCTCTGGTCACCTACCTAAAGGAAAGATATCAATAAGGTTGAAATAGGTTACAGAAAATTCAAGGATGCTGCTGGAACTTGTGGACCTGGTTTATAGGGAAAGGTTGAATAGGTTTCAATTTTATTTGCTGGAGTGTAGAAAAATGAGGGGAGATTTGATAGAGATATACAAGATTATGAGGGGTATAAATAGGGTAAATGCAATCAGGCTTTTCCAACTGTGGTTGGGTAAGACTAGAACTAGAGGTCATAGTTTAAGGGTGAAAAGAGAAATATTTAAGACGAACATGAGGGGCAACTTCTTCACTCAGAGGATGGTGAAAGTGTGCAATGAGCCACCAGCAGAACTGGTGGACGTAGCTTACATTTAAATATTCAAGAGAAGTTTTTATAAGTACTTGGATGGGAAGGGTATGGTGCAGGTGCAGGTCAATGGGATAAGTCAGAATAATAGTTCAGCACTGACTAGATGCACCAAAGGGCCTACTTCTGTGCTGTAGAACTCGATGGTTCTATGACAACGCCATTGTTTCTAATGGCATCTGTTTCTTTGTGCAGCTGTGTTCTTAATTCACTAGAACGTTTCAATAAAAGTATTCAAGGAATTTTGTTTTCTTCAGATTTCTGTAAATAGAATAGATGTTTCCTTATATAAAAAAGGCTATGTGTGATGTAGGTCATTTATTAAAGAAAAAACACAGCTAAACAAGTCAGCAAAAGGTTGAACAATGATCAAAAGGAAAACAGCTAATGCAGCAAACTAAATTAAAACAAGATACACTGAACAGAACTTGATTAGGTGAAATAATAGCTATTGCATACTTAAACATTCATGTGTTTTGTGCAACAAGAGTTAAGAACTGGCAGGAGATCAGATGCCGGTTCACATCAGAAAGCTAAGTGCAAGTGAGTAGTTTTTATTAGGTGTACTTAATTTTTAAAGATAATTTCTAGCTTTTAAGGTAAATTTCATATTATTTTATTTTAAGTCATTAAAAATGTTAAATCATTCATGTAAAACGTCTCTGATCATGAGACATCTACTAGCAGTTCAAATGCCTTTGACACTGAGGCCTCGAGATCAACTGCCTGAGGCTGAGTCACGATTAAAATGCACACTACTTACCCATACATATTTTCCAGTGTCACGCTGTTTTAACAGAATTTTAAAATTATTCACCCAGGATTGTTCATTATCAGCTATCCATCTAGCATACAGCAATAAAATAACAAGCAGAACAGACAAAGAAGAATCGGTGGATGTTGCGAACCTGGATTTTCAGAAGGCCTTTGACAAGGTGCCACTCATGAGGCTGCCTAACAAGTTAAGAGCCCATGGTATTATGGGAAAGATTCTAGCATGGATAGAGCATTGGCAGGAGGCAAACAGTGGGAATAAAGGGCGCCTTTTCCAGTTGGCTGCCAGTGACTAGTGGTGTTCCACAGGGGTCTTGTTAGGACTGCATCTTTTTAATGATATGGATGATGGAATTGATGGCTTTGTGACCAAGTTTGCAGACAATACGAAGATAGGTGGAGGGGCAGCTAGTTTTGTGGAAGTAGAGAGGCTACAGAAGGGCTCAGTCAGATAAGTAGAATGGGCAAAGAAATGGGAGATGGAATACAGTGTCAGGAAGTGTATGGTCATGCTCTTTGGTAGAAGAAATAAAAGTGTAGACTATTTCCTAAATGTAGAGAAAATTCAAAAATCTTAGGTGCAAAGGGACTTGGGAGTCCTTGTGCAGGATTCCCTGAAGGTTCGGTTGCAGGTTGAGTCGGTGCTGAGGAAGGCAAGTATGAAATTAGCATTCATTTTGAGGACTGAAAATATAAAGGAAGGACGTAATGTTGAAGCTTTATAAAGCACGGCTGAGGTCTCACTTAGTGTACTGTGAGCAGTTTTCAGCCCGTCATCTAAGAAAGAATGTGCTGAAATTGGAGAGTGTTCAAAGGAGGTTCAAAAAAATGATTTTAGATTGAAAGGCTTGTCATATGAGGAGTGTTTGATGGTTCTGGGCCTCTACTCACTGGAATTCAGAAGAATGAGAGGTGACCACATTGAAACCAACTGAATATTGAAGGGCCTCGATAGAGTAGATACGGAGAGGATGTTTCCTATGGTGGGGGAGTCTAAGACCAGAGCCTCAGAATAGACGGAACAGACTCAAGGGGCCAAGTGGCCTAATTCTGCTCCTGTATCTTATGGTCTTATGAAGTACAATCTGATCTTATGGGTGTAATTAACCACAAATATAGCTGAGAACACTGATATGGATGCACTTCAGAGACATAACTGTGTAAAGTAATACAGATGGTGAAATCACATCTGTGACTTTCAAGGCTTGCAGTGAACAACACTTTTGGATGCAAGTTTCCACAGATTTGATGTTATGGCCTCTAGTTTCCTTTTAGTGCTACAAAACTCTTGCTATTATCACCAGGTGAAGTGCCTGTTACAGCTGACTTTCCAATGCCGTTATATCACTCTAGAGAGCAAAAGTCGAACAGCTGCCTTTGGTTAAAGACAAAACTGAAACAAAATTGCATTGCTGAAAAGTCAATGGTTCTAATGCTGCCAATAACCCACTTTCAATATCAAACGTTGACATTTTATGCACAAATATATGTGTATTCCAGTGGTTTGGCATGCGCAACCTTCACTGATGACAATTAATGAACTGGCAGGAGCTGAATGACATCCAGAGTCAAGAATCTTGGTCCGACCATCATTAGACAACAAAGATTTTGCTTCCGGAATACTTTTGGGTGCACCTTATGGATTTTGGGTCGCTGATCATGAAATTCACCATGAACTTTTCCTATCATGCAACATTTTTATGAAATTGCCTGCATTTATTATTTAAATTCATAAATCACGTCAATTAAAATATTACCCACAATGTAAGCTGAGAAGTTTTCCATCTTGTCCAGAGAGGCCTGGGCATGCTTAGACAGGGCGGATGCTGCATGGCAGGACAGGTTTTAGAAAAGCTATAAAAGCATCACTCACACATCATTCTATGCATTGTGTTTACATGTGTACTGGTTTGTGATCACGTTGATACACATGCTCTACATGCATAGCATATTGTGTGCATTCATTATAATAAAGTAATTCTATTTTCAGGAGTATCTGTGATAGCAAAATGTCTCACCAATGTTGCAACAGCTACGATACGCTGTTATATTTGTGGCAAGTATATGCTTAAATCTCAAAAGATGGAGCATGACTCCTCTAATTAAGAAAGCCTATGAGTTCTAATTTGGGTTCTAAAATTGGCGACCAAGACAAAGCCTGGCTTCCTTACATTTGTTGCACAGCATGCACTGTTGATCTTAGAGCTTGGCCCAGAGGTACTCTAAAGTCCGCATGATGATAGCCTTTCAGTACCAAAGTCAGCAAACACATGGAGTCTAGAGGAGGCAGACAAAGATGCCATGATGCATGAGCCAAGAATGAAAAACGACACTGATACTGATACAGATATTGAACCCTTTATGTCAAGTGAGCCTCATCTGACTACTCAAACTGAGTTAAGTGATCTGGTCAGAGACTTGGGTTTGTCAAAGGCAAAAGCAGAATTACTGTAAGGATGAAATCTGTTGTCACCAGGCATATGGGTATGTGCCTCATGAGTATCCTCCATGTGCTTTGGTTGGTTCCCATGTCACAGAGGTATGATATCTTGTGAATGTTGATAGGACAACTGGCCACTTTAACTTCCCCTGGTGTGCAAGTGAGTGGTGCAACTTAGAAAGAGTTGGTGGAAATATGGGAAGAATAAAATGCAATTACTGTAGGATTTGAGTAAATGCGTGCTTGATGTTTGCATGAGCTTGATGGGCCGAAGAACCAGTGCCCCTGATTTAAGACCTTATGACTCTCGTCTTTTGAGCAACACCTTCATGTAATGAATAAAACTTTGATTTCATCCCTTAGCTAATTTTATATCCATGCTGCTCCTTTTCACTTTTACTCAAATGCACAAATAAAATTTTTGAATCAACTAAATATCTCTGCCTTCCTCTTTAACTAAGTTTTGAATCACTCATCCTAATATCCTAGCAGTGCTGATTTGGAAGAAAGCTGTCAAAGATCTAGTGACACAAAAGACTGTAAAAGCTGTAATCTGGAGTGAAAAAAGTACTGTTGGGGAAACTCAGCAGATCAAGCAGCATCTGTGGAGGCAGAAGGTTAGTTAAAATTTTAGGTCAAGACATTATAATACGACATGATATAAAGATGTAGAGTTTTAACCGAAAACGTCGGCTATTCCTCTGTCTCCGTAGTAGTAGCAGCCAAGGTCACAGTTTGTTTATTACAACAAGCACCTGGTAATTTTTGTGGATGGGCTTCACCTGCATCAGTATCAGTATCGGTTTCAATCAGAATACAGTTTAGAGTGGACCATAAGATATCGGATCAGTTAAAGAAACCACTGGTATTCAGAAATGATGCTATAAAGCTAAGAAGGCAATTACACTGAAGAGACTCAGAATTAAAATGAGAAATTAAATAGCATAATTTTCTGAAATCATTTTGCAGAGCACAGATTAGAATGCAATTACAGAAACTGCTGAGGTATCATAAGTTGCAAAAATGAAATTCTAAAATTACTATGATTTTTAAATATTTATCTGATGGAGAGACATACAATTTTTAAAAAGGTGATCAGGTTATTAAATACTTAAATGCCCTAATTCATGATGAAAAAAGCTGAAATATAGCACAAGCAACAATGTGCAACACTTTCACAGCATTTTTTTTAATAGTTTCACTCATTGCTACCCAAAGTTCTCATCTGTTAGCGGAATTACTGAAGATTACTTTGGGACAGATTGTAAGGTCATTTAATCTCTAGTGAATCATCATCAGCAACTTTCAGGCTTCCACATTTGATTTTACATGTCTGTACCTCAGTAGTTGCTGCTATATTTCATCCATTAGAATAGTAAGCACTGATAGCTTCAGAATTACTTCATTCCAAAAATTTAAGCCAAATATTTTCATCTTTGGCAAGGTATTAATTTACTAGTTACACTCCTGTGAACTGCTTTGGGTATATGACTATTTTAAAGTTACAATATAAATGCAATGTATTGTGATTGTTCAATGTGACACTTTTTCTTCAAGATCTTAACTGGCGTTGAACTGCTTTACCCAAATAATTGCTGAATTCTAAAAGAAACTGAAAAAAATTGGTTATTGCAGGACTTCATACCTGATTCATCTGTAATTTTGTTTGCTTGCATTTCTTCCGTATCTTCGTCAGACATCTCCATTTCTTCTTCACGACGAATACTCATAAGCTCATCATTATGGATGTTACGAATTTCCTGTAGAATTGGAAAAAAGCTACTGATTGATTTCAAAAGGAACATCACATAAGTAGAACTGGCCGTTATTCCAATGGCATTTATTTGCCATCTACTTTTCACATGTATGCTTAAATTTCAGAGGCTTCCATAAGCAGCAAGGGAACAATCTTCCAAATATTTGCTATTTGAAAAAAAAATTGTGTTTGAAACCTGAAAATTGCAGAACACAATTTGTGAACACATAAGCAAAATAACTGAATGATTTTAGAAGATGACAAATGTGACACAAATCGCTGTCTATAAATGCCTGTAATTTTAAAAGGAAGAACGTGTAAAAGTTTAAGATAGAGTAATAATGAAAAAAGTAGGCAAGAATGGTTTAGGTCATATTGAAGGGGTTAATGAAACAGAGATCCCATATTATTTGTAGTCAAGGTAAGATTGGTAAAATTCAATCTTCCTGAAAACCAGTTATACGATTCTTACAATCTACCACATAATGAATTGCTTGTTTGTTCTTTAGAAAAGTGAACAGAACAAAGCATTAGGAAATTAATCCCTTTCCTTAACTTTTGAATGTTCCTCTTTATTAGCCCTGAGCAGTATATAATCACCTTTGCTTTGTCTTCTTATTAGCTTTAAGTCTAACTGTAAACAGTCAGCAGTCCTTCAGCATTTGGGCTCGACTCCACATGGGCTTACCGCACATTCCTTTGGTCTAAAAATTCAATTTACCCTATTTCTTCCGAGTGAAACACTTCAAACATGGCGGATGTAAATGTTATTGAAAATCTACTTACCTTTGGAGGCCCGGTCATTATAGAGGAACACAAGGTGAAAGCCCAAGAATTGAGTGGAATGAGACACACCTTACTTACTAAGGTCAATTTATCCACCATAAATTCTACCCTTGAACTCTTTTAGAAATTTGTTCAATTTGTACTCACCAATTTTCTGCAGAGGTGGGAGGGATGACTGGAACAGTGTTAATTAAGGATTAAATACTTTTACAGATGTGGTACCTCTACATTTAAAATTTTGGGCTAACAATGACAAATAAGAGGCAGCTATTTTTTCTTAAAGGAAAATATGACAAAGAATACCAATGAACATAAACTGTATCGTCTCCCACCATGCAATTGTGGATGAACCAAAATGTATTAACTTACCTTAGTTGTAAAAACCCTCATGAATAAAGTGGGTAGAAATTTATTCTTGATGCTTGCAGTAAATGCATAATATCAACTTTATCAGGCATTGTATACATTATGCATCTAATGCAATATTGCATGTTTAGCACAAGCAACCAAGGACAATTTTTCAACCTACTGTATTATTAATTCCAAATGACTGTATGGAAAACAAAATAATTTACTTTTGAAATTATATTTAATAATATTTTAATGTCACTCCAATTTACAATGCAAGAAAAAATGCTAGCACAGTATGTTAGCAGAGTGACTGACAGTTGTAAAATAGATTTGAATAAAATATATTCTACTAAGCCAAAACTTCTTTCTTTGAAGTAAAAAAGTTATATTAGTTTTAATATAATTTCTAATGTCCCTGAGACAGGTGCGTAAATGAGCAAACTTGGAAGGGCTTAATGATAGCACAGTGGCCAGAAAGGTATCTAATTCCCCAGCAATAATATGCTTAGGATGGCTAAAATATTTTTACCGATTGTTCCCATCCCACCCACAGATAAACCAGATTATGTTCTGTTTGCAAAAATTTAGACACTCTCTTGAAATTGTATATGCACACTGAAAAATGATAGAATTAGAAAATTACTAACCTCTGCTTGTTTTCGCCACATATGCAGATTCTTGCGTTGAGCTTTTGAGAAATGGTCCCACGCCTTTTGCTTGGAGGCAGAGTGGAAAACGGAGACAATCTGCTCAACTTTGGTGAACAAAGGAGTCAAACAACCCAGTTTATGGTCCCACCAGGCATTAAGTGAGGAGTAGAGAAGTAAAAGAGGAAGGGAGTCAGCAGGCAAGCAGGCTATCATGATCAGTGCACTTCTGTGATCAGTGTTAAGTGACCCGAACACATACTTACTTTGCAGAACTTTGTAGGTGAGTACGTACCTTCTTCAGGTTCAATGCCCACTGTTTTTACAATTTTTAAAATATATATATATAATATCTCTAAACATCAAGAATCAAACTTACACTGTTCTACTAAGAAAACAACTCTTTAAAATAGAATGACATGAGCTGGAATCATTTCTCATAATCATGATTTGACTTTCACTACAATGTTGTAACTTCAGTTGAACAAAAGCAGCTGGACTTTTACCAATTATTAATTTTCTGCGTTGTCAGCAAAATCTGCTTACATCTAATAACTTACATTAAATGATATTTTATACAGAACTCATAAAGCAGTGAAGAAAAATAAAATCTATCCTACTACCATAGAAAATAAGAAAAGATAACCATACATGGGGGAGGGGTTTAGAAAACTAAAGTGACTTTAAGTCGAAACTGCTCAACTCTTAGGCACCAGTAATACACTGGAGCAGAGGGCAAAACCAGCAGGATGGTTTAAGACTGAAGTAACGTAGGAAGTGCTGAGGACATGAAGGTTCTGTAAGGAAGTGTTGAGATCCATTTGGAAACACCTGGATTTAATTTACAAGCATATATTTTGTTTTAAGTGAAACCATATAAATCTATGTATTCTATACTCTTCCACTCTCTTTAACTCCTCAGATCATGCACAGCATTAAGGGTGGGAAGAAAAGCTGCTCAAAATCCTTGGTGCCACTGCTGCTGTTAAATGCTTCCAAAGTTGCATTCAAGAATACCTGAGGTAACATTGCTCTACTTTATCCTCTCCTACCAGAAGTACGTTTTACTATGCACTGAGATCCAGTGATATTTGAACATCCACTAGGATAGAAATAGTAAAGTTTGGAAAATGGAAGTTATTTCATTGTTCATTTATTGAAAATTTACTGCCAACATATATTTTGACCTCATGATCATTCCTCTTCCTAAAAAACATTGATGGATTGAGATTAATTTTGATATAATTGCAAAACAAATAAAGAGGGAAGATGGATCAAAGAATAGCACATCGATTGATAGCTGAAGAAACAAACGATGTGGAATACAATTCATAAAGGGATACTATGTACAAATCTGGTCACCATATTAAGCAGTCACTTGGTATATTTAAAGTGGAAGTTGATAAGCACTTAATTAGTAAGGTCATCAAAAGTTACAGGAAGAAGGGAGGAGAAAGTGCTTGAGAGAGAAAATTAATCAGCCATGATCAAATTGCTGAGCAGGTTTGATAGGTCAAATGGCCTAATTCTGCTTCTATCTTATGATCTTGTGATTTACTCCAGAGAAGAGAAAGTTGAAGTGAGAAATTAATCAATATGTAATATATAATAAAAAATTGAACCTGATGAAGAGATCTGGGATTCCAATTATTGTTTGGAGGCACAGTTTTATAGATGCTGAGATACATCCTAGGATGACAACACATACATAAGCTGTGTCAGAGAGAAAGGCTGCAGACGTGAAGGTGAAAAACACATCAAGGAAGAAAGGGATTAATATTTCAGGAAGTAGGCATCAAATAGAATATTTGATTTCATTTAAAATATCTAAAGGTATAAAGTGAAAATGTTGTTGGTGATTGTACATTGTTTAATTCTACCAGTAGTGCCTTATTTAAAGCAGCATTTGATGTCTGTCTACATCAACACCTAGATAAAAATCAAAATTGGCTGATAAGTAATATGCAATGTTCATTCTATACAAGTACTCTGGAATGATCATCCATATCCTTTTGATATTCAATGATACAACCTACATTATATCAAATTCTGCACCTTTGTACTGTGTGCAAGAGAGGACTGGATGTAGATTACTTAACAGCAAGTGGCCCACTTTGCAATCCCATAAAGCTTTTTATTACAATCCATTAGGCACATGACAGCCATGATAGAATGCTCTCCACTTGGCTGGATGAGTGCAAATGCAATAACACCCAAATGGAATGATAACATCTAGGGCATCCAATGCAGTTAACTTAAATATTCATTCTTTCTACCATCAGTATTCTACCCTGCAATCAGTAGCATCAATAAGTTGTATTGCATTAACACACTGAGGTGACCAGTTTTGTTGTCCAGATCAAGATCCCACACCTTGCAAATTTAACAGCATTAAACACAAGTTCAATAATAGGTAAAGGGAACTTTCAGCTAATTAATGAGTACAGTTTCCATTAAATAAGTATGCCAGACAGTAACGAGAAATGGTTAAAAATTGCATTTACTGACAAATTTCGTTATTTTCATGAGCAGAATTTAAACTGCATTATCCCCATCTTTTCTTACATATTGAATACTTCACCATGGGTAAGTTTAAAGCAGTATACTACAGATTTGCATTCTCAGAAATATGGAAGATATGATAAAGGCTATTCTCAAATGAGGAGTGATCCATACAATAGTGGAACCTAAAACTGGTTCAGTGGGTAGGAGAAAATAGGTTGGAAGAGTGAGAATGCTGGATGACAGGAATGGGAGGAGATTTCATTATAACTGGTATAAACTTCCCCAACGATAGAGTTACTTGTTAAATATGTGCAATTAACTTTAAGTTTTAAAATAAGCTCATCTTATTTTTTTTTAAATCAAGTGGAATTGTAGAAGCTAAAAGATAGGGAAACTATTTAGAATTTAGATCATTGTTTACCACCCATTCAACAGACTAAAACAGAAAATTAATTGAAACTATTATTCTCAACAAAAAGTGTCCTCTTCTCTGTTTAAAAAAAATATTAGTGTAACATTTGGGTCTGTGGTACACTAGAAATGCCATAGAGGTGATCTGTACTGTGCATTGTGACTAAAACATTGGATGATATGGAGATGCACTTTTCTGGAGGAAGTTAATCATATTTGTGACAGTGATTCAGTAACATTTTAATTTACTCCATCGGTGATATATCATTTAATTTTATTTTTAGCTTTGAAAACTTTAAGAACGGCACCTAGAACCCACTGGCAGATTGAGAATGTCTTTTTATCCTGCCACTGTACTCGGAACCCAAGCATGGTATTTCCCACCATTTCCCTGGAGAAATAACATAGACCAGGCAGCAGGTCTGAGGTTGCACTGATCTTAATGGGCATGGAGGCATAGGGGAAGTTAAGATACTTTTCTTATTAAGTTACTCTGCCTCAGCGAGAAACAATTTAAAAGTATTAAATATAAAACAACCTTTTTATTTGGCAATGGAGAGCAAGGCTTTGTCAGCAAAATTGGAGCACGTCAGTGTACCATTGGAATCCACTGTGGTTGTATAGACCAAAGCATAGCATTCTACATGTGACCAGTGAGATTGACTAGTCAAAAGAATTTTTGAAATTATGTGTAGACAGGAAATGGTAGCTAACATAATCACTTACAAGAGACCACATCAAATATGGAAACTGGAAGTTTAGATGTCGAAGAAAGGTGAAGGTGACTAAAGTGCCACATGTTAAAACCCAAAAGAATGATGTGGAATGGAAAATATAAAAAATGCTTGAAGCAAACTTCAAAAATTAAACACACTGAATCTCTAAGAAAAAAATATTTAAGTCATTCTTCCCCATTCACGCCTCTCTAAATATAGAATAATTCCACATCCCATCTCTAGTTCTGTAGACTTTGGGTTACAGCACATGATAAACATTCATGTTACTTTTAAATTTTATACTGATTTCTGTCTTTGTGACCCTTTCAAATAATGAGCACCAGATACCTACAGAACTATGTATCTTTAAAAAAGTTAATAATGCCTCTGTGTTCCTAACTACTAACTTACATTTATGTTGCCAGGTTACTGTCTTTTTTAGCTGAGGAATAGATTCCAGTTTTTAAGCCCTAAGTTTTACATATCTTGAATTGACTACAAAAGGAAACAGCCAGACATAATTAAAATTCTTCAGCCCTAGCAACATTCTTATAAATCAGATCAGGATGGGAAAGGGAGTTGTGGGGAGGGAGCCAGCAAGCAGCTGGCAGAGAAACCGAGGGTAAAAGCTAGCATAATTTTTTAAAGTTATTTTTGATTGTGCGGCAACTCAGCCAAATCAGCCAATAAGGGAAAGGCAAGGTCAAATGGCATGGAGTGGGGAGTTAAGGCTTTGGTCATGAGGCACAGGTAAGTGGTGGTAGGAACATTTAAGATTTTTATTTTTCTGTTGTTATGTGACATATGACTTAGCCTGCACGAAGTGGCGGTCAGGGCTCCTCCTGCAAGATGTGGGAAGTCGGGAAACTCAGATTCCCTGGTGACTACATCTGTGGGAAGTACACCAGCAGCAGGTCCTGTCAGACCAGGTCAGGGAACTGGAGGCACAGATGAATGTACTTAGGATCATATGCAGGCTGAGGCTATCATAGATGAGAATGTTAGCGACACAGTCATACTTTATATGTACAGATAACTTATAGGGTGACCACAAGGAGAAATGGGGGGGGGGGGGAGAGTGTGGGGTAGTCAGACTCCCCTGACTAGATTCCCCTGTGGCCATGTTAAGTTCTGCTCATTTGGGCTACATGTATTTAGTACACATGTGCATTCTCCTTGTTATGCGCGTACGTGAGGGAGAAGGGGGAATTGTGGAATGTAAAGGTGGCAGCCCAAGGTATCGATTGGAGACATTGAAAGTAAAGTTGTTTGAATAAAAGAAAAACATGTCCTTGTTGTTTGGACATTAACTGTAGAAGCAGAGGAGGGCTCCCAGTTACAGGTACCTGCTGACATTTGGCGAGAGCAAGCCTTACGAAAGCTGGAAAAACAAAATTGGAATATGGACTCCTGTTACGGAACTGGAGAAGGCAAAGCAAGCCTTGGCTGTTGCGTTGTTGCTTTCAGGAAAAGCAAGAGGGACCATGATGAGAATTTCAGTGGAAGACTTGAACAAAGATGACAGTAAGAATATGCTGAAAAATACACTTGACTGCTTTTTTTGAAGGAGGAAAAGGATCGGATTTATGAGGCATATTCAGACTTCGACAAAATCTACAGAGACAATTCTAAAACTATGGCTGATTCTATTACTGATTTTGAACAAAAGTGCAGTCTCATGCGTAAGTCCAAAATGGAACTTCCTGATGCTGTATTAACTGTTAAATTGTTGGATACTATGTGTCTAGACATAAAGGACAGAGACTGCTGGCGTTAACTGCATGCACAGAACTTTCATATGCATCTATGAAATCAGCACTGAAGAGGGTTTTTGGAGAAAAGGCTGCTAGACAACAGTTGGAATTAGTTTGAGTCAGGAAACTGCATACTTCTCTGAGTAGAAACAAGAGTTTTGCAAGCATAGATCACAGAGGGACCAGACAAGGGTACCATTACCTGGTACAAATGTAACAAACAAGTATGGTAGAAGATCAAAATGTGCAGTATGTCAAAGTATTTACCACTGGGCAAGAAACTGTCTGCACAGAACCGAACAAGTCAGGCTAACTGAAGAAAATAACAAACCTCAAGACGGAGAAGAATGGCACATTGTTTACGAAGGAATCACTTACTAATGCAGGGATATCTGAGGCAGAGGTTTTGATGATAAGATCTCTAGGATCTGCTGTTATTAATACAGCATGGACACACACAGCGAGTGGAGAAAAATGGCTTGAAAGTGAACTAATCCAGAATGAAGGGCAGAAACTGGTGAACACAGATATACCTAGGAACAAAGCATTCAAATTTGGAGATGGAAAAATTGTACGTTCCACCAAAAGAGTGAAAATTGTCTCAAAAATAGGGCAGACAAAGTGCTACATTGAAAGGGAGGTGGTTCCAGTAAACATTCTATTACTCTCGAGTAAATCTTTCCTAAAGGAAGCAGGAACAATACTGGATATGGAGAATGACCAAGCAACAATGTTTCAACAGCCCGTGTCTCTTGAGCTCACCAGCTCCGGACATTACTGTGTGAACTATTCTAGATAAAGACATTACTGAGAATCATTGTGAGAATGAAGAACTGTTACACAAAACATGACCATAGATGGGAAATGCAAATTGTTGCTTCACAAGCAGTTTGAGCAGTTAGGAAACAAAGATGGAGATTATTTTTCCATTCTAAAGCAGAAAATTTGCAGCTGTGAGACATGCCAAAAGTTAAGAAAGCCGAAGCCCAAGCCCAAGCCTAAGCCTAAGCCTAAGCCTAAGCCTGAGGTTGGTCTTCCACTAGCATCTGAATACAATGAAACAGTAGCTGTAGACCTACATGAACTGGAGCAAGGAAAAAATGTTGAAAACAGGTGGAAAGATGTCACAAGTGGGTCCAGTTGTTTTTTTTTAAAACTGGCAAGATTCAGGACATCATGTGATTGGAGTACTTGCATGTTAGGTAGATGACTTCATACATGGAGGCTCACAAAACTTTGCCACAACACTTATCCCTCATTTCTAAAGTCAGTTTTTCAGGTTGGACGGGTGGAACATGACAGATTCTGCTATGAAGCATCCTTGCTGTTGACGGAACATACAACTGCACCAAGAAGGCTACATCAGGAACCTTCAGCCAAATTGCATGAAATCCTCACGTGCCACATAACAGGATGCACCCCTTAGTGAAGCTGACGTTGAGTAACTTAGGTCAAAAATAGGTCAGATTCAGGGCAGACCGGACGTGACATTTGATGCCAGCAACTTGGCATCCAGCACAAAAATTACCACAGTACAAACTTATGTGAAGCAAACAAGATAGTATGCAGAATTCAATCAGAAAAAATAGTCTTGAAGTTTCAACAGCTTGGAAAAGATAGCTCACTGAGGCTCGTTGTCTTCAGTGATGCCTCACTTGGAAATCTTCCTGATGGAGGTACTCAAGGGGGACATTTTATTGTACTGATGCGAGAAGAGGGAAGAATTTCACCTCTTTGTTGGCAATCAAAAAGGATTTAAAGAGTTGAATGGAGTATGCTGGCAGGAGAAACCCTTGCAATGTCTGAAGGTATTGACAATACTGTTTTTCTGGTCACACTATTTTGAGCTTTTCCATGGTGACCCAAAGAAGAACAGTCAACAAATAACTTGTGCCACAGACAACTACTCTTTGGTTGCTGCCATCAAATCCACCAAGTCAGTCACAGAGAAAAGGCTTCATCTAGAGATAAGCAGTATCAAAGAACTTGTCCAAGCACAGAAAATTCATCACCTTCTGTGGCCAACCACAAAGGAACAACCAGCTGACTGCCTCACAAAGAAGGGAGCTCCAGCTCTGGTGCTGTTAAAGGCGTTTAGGGAAGGCATTTGATACCTTAAGAATTGTACTAACATCAAGGGTAAGAACTAATTCTCATAGCCTAGTGGACATTTGAATTGTTTGGATGAGAATTGTCTTGAAATTTTTTCAAATTTAATTTTTTAATATATAAAGAGGATGGGAGATTGTTGAGTTCTGTTCGTTTGGAATACAAGGGGTGATTGATAAGTTCGTGGCCTAAGGTAGAAGGAATCAATTTTAGAAAACCTAGCACGTTTATTTTTCCTACATTTACACACTTAGTCCAGTGGTCATGAAGCATACGGATCCCTTCTTTGTAGAAGTCGGTGTCTTGGACCTCCAGAGGTGGTCCACAGTAGGGGTGATTGATAAGTTCGTGGCCTAAGGTAGAAGGCGATGAGTTATTAACTTCAAACTTTCTGCATTTTCACTCAAAGAGTTGAACTGCACGTGCATGTAATGAGAGCTGTATAGCTCATCTCCCTCTACTGTAGGCCACAAACTTATCAATCACCCCTGCTGTGGACCACCTGGAGGTCCAAGGCGCTCCACAGGCAGGGGATGAGGTTCTGCAAAGTAATGTTAGGGAGCTAGGTAGAAAGTTAAAAGCAGTACTTACAGAGTTGTGATCTCTGGATTATAAACCACATCAAGTGCTAATGAGATGAGAAGTGGAGACATGGTGCAGTTCAATATACAGTTGCAAGAAAAAGTTTGTGAACCCCTTGCAGTTACCTAGTTTTCAGCATTAATTACTCATAAAATGTGGTCTGACCACCTAAGCCAAAATAGTAGACAAGCACAATGTGTCCAAACTAATAATACACAATTGTACTTTTCATGTCCTTATTGAATACATTGTTTAATAATTCACAGTCCAGGCTGGAAAAAATATGTGAACCCCTATATTTAATAACTGGCAGAATCTCCTTTAGCAGCAGTAACCGCCATCAAATATTTCCTGTAGCTGATCAGACTTTCACAACAACAAGGAGGAATTTTAGACCATTACTCCATACAAAACTGTTTCAATTCATCAATATTTCTGGGATACCTTGCATGAACAGCCCTGTTCAGGTCAGGCCACAGCATCTCAATTGGGTTAAGGTCTGGACTCTGACTTGACCATTCCAAAACACAAATTTTCTTCTTTTTAAGCCATTCTGTTGTTAAGTTACTCTTGCCTTTTGGATCATTGTCTTGTTACATCATCCAACTTCTATTAAGCTTCAGGTGATGGACTTCTATCCTGGCACTCTCCTGTAAAATGTCTTGACACAATTTTCAATTAATTGCTCCCTTAACGATTGCAAGCTGTCCAGCATCAACGCTGCCCTCAACCACATCTCTTCCATTTCATGTACATCTACTCTTACCCCATCCTCTCGCTACCCTACCAAGGATAGGGTCTCTCTTGTCCTTATCCCACCAGCCTCTGCATCCAGCACATAATTCTCTGAAACTTCCATCAACTCCAATGGGATCCCATCACCAAGCACATCTTTCCTTTACCTCCTACTTTCTGCTTTCTGCAGGGATTGCTCCCTACGTGACTCCTTTGTCCATTCGTCCCTCTCCACTGAACTCCCTCCTGGCACTTATCTTTGTAAGCAGAACAGTGCTACACCTCCTCCCTCACTAGCATTCAGGGCCCCAAACAGTCCTTCCAGGTTAAGGCAACATTACACCTGTGGGTCTGTTGGGGTCATCGACTGTATTCGGTGCTCCTGGTGTGGCCTCCTGTATATCAGTGAGACCCAACATAGATTGGGAGAGTGCTTCGCCAAGCACCTACGCTCTGTCCACCAGAAAAAGAGGGATCTCCCACTGGCCACCCATTTTAATTCCACTTCCCATTCCAATATGTTAATCCATGGCATCCTCTGTCGCGATGAGGCCACAGACAACACTCTATATTCCTTCTGGGTAACCTCTAACCTGATGGCATGAGCACTGATTTCTTGAACTTCTGGTAATTCACCTCCCCCCCCCCCCCCATCATTCCCCTTCCCCTATTCCCTCTCTCACCTGTCTCCTTGCCTGCCCATCACATCCCCTCTGGTGGCCCTTCCCCCTTTTCTTCTTCCATGGCCTTCTGCTCTCTCCTATTGGACTCCCCCTTCTCCAGCTCTGTATCTCTTTCACCATTCACTTCCCAGCTCCTTACTTCATTCCTCCCCCTCCTGGTTTCACTTATTACCTTGTGTTTCTCTCTCCCCTCCCCCACCTTTTACATCTACTCCTCATCTTTCTTTCTCCAGTCCTGCCGAAGGATCTCGGCTGAAACGTCGACTACTTTTTTCCATAGATGCTGCCTGGCCTGCTGAGTTCCTCCAGCATTTAGTGTGTGTTGCTCAGATTTCCAGCATTTGCAGATTTTTCTCTTGTTTGTAATTTGATCGAGGCATGGTGCACATAAACAAGATCTTCCTTGAGAAGAGCAGGCTCTGTCAGTTACCTGACTTTGTGTGTCTTTTTTTAGAGACAGGGCACCTCTACAACCCACACCTCCAATCTCATCTCATTGATTGGAACATCTGATTCCAAATAGCTTTTGTAGAAGGCATTACCCCAGAGGTTCACATACTTTTTTTGAACCTAGACTGTGATTGTTTAAATGGTGTACCCAGTATTGATGAGAAGTAGTACAGGATGTTAGTAGTTTAGGCCAGTGGTCCCCAACCTCTGGGCCGCGGACCGATACGTTGCTGCGCAGAATGCAGTGGTGCGGCAGTAGTCGGAATGCACCCAGCACATTTTTAAGAAAAAAGCCAAAATAAACAAGCTAATTAATTAGGTGCCACCCGGCACGTAAATGTCGGCCCAGATCAGAAGCGATTGTCAATTGCGTTGCCTCTGATCTGGGCCGATCTTTACGTGCCAGGAGGCACCTAATTAATTATTGTTTATTTCGGCTTTTTCTTGAAGATGTGCTGGGTGCGTTCTGACTACCGCTGCACCACTGCATTCTTCGTAGCAATATATCAGTCCATGGCCCGGAGGTTGGGGACCACTGGTTTAGGCAGATTGTGTCTGTCTATTATTGTGGCATAGTTGAAGATCAGGACACATTTTATGACTAATTAATACAGAAATGCAGGTAATTACAAAAATTTATATATAAGGAGCTGGTGCAGGAGGGAGGTATTCAGATTTATGGATCATTTATGAATCACTCCAGGGCAGATGGGACCTGAACAAACAAGATGGTTTGTATCTGAATTGGCAGGGAACCAATATGCTTGCTGAGAGGTTTGGTAGTGCTACTTGGGAGGGTTTGAACTAAGTAGCAAGGGGATAGACACCATCGCAGCAGGACAATTGGTCGTAGGGTTAAGGGTGAAAAAGCATGTCAAGTAAGACGGAAAGGGAGTACAGTAAGGAGCAGGCTAATAAACAGTGGGATTCATGGGCTAGAATATATTTATTTCAATACTAGTATTACAGATAAGGAGAATAAACTTTGAGTCGGTGGTCAATACTTGAAATTACAATGTTGTTGCCATTACAGATACTTGGTTGCATGAGGGACGGAACTGATAGTCAATGTTCCAGAAAAGGGTGCAAGAATGGTGGAGGGGTTCCCACTGCTGATAATTGGGTGTTCTACAAATAGAAAGATGAAATAATGCTGTAAGCCCACTACTAGCCACTGAGAGGTGGAGGAACAGGTATGAAGACATAATATGGAAAGCTGCAGAACCAACAAGCTTGTCATAGTGGGGGGACTTCAACTTCTCCAGAATTGACTCCAACTTCCTTAACACAAGAGACATAGATGGGGCAGGATTTATTCAGTGCATTCAAGTTGGTTTCTTGAAACAGTATGTGGAGAGTCTAATTAGAAAATAAAGCATACTCGATCTGGTTTTGAGAAATGAGCCAAGTCAGGTGACAGCCTTGATTGTGGGTGAACATTTTAGGAATCATGACCAAACAGTTAATTGTGTTTTAAGGTATAAAATAGTTCATCATTGATTTAGAGGATGAAGATGAATAGGATCCAGGGTAAAATGCAACTCTGGATTCAGAATTGGCTTGACTATAGAACACAGTAAGCAGGTTTTGAAGGCTGTTATTCTAGCTGGAAGTGACGAGTGACAAGGATAAGTGCTAGGACATCTGTTGTTGTGATATATTATTGACATGGATGGAAATGTAATGTGTGAATTTGCAAATTTGCAGATGACACCAAGATCAGTTGTTGTGGACAGTGTAAAGGACTACCAAAGAATGCAACAAGATATATGTTACAGATATGAACAGAGAAATATAAAAATTCAGGTTAATCTAGGCAAGTATGAGGATTTGTACTTAGGGATGTTAAATAAAAGGAGAAAGTGTACAGTTAATGGTAGACTCCTTAATGGCATTGAGATACAGAGGGATCTTGGGGTTTAGGTCTACAGTTCACTGAAAGTGGCTATGCAAGTGTATAAATTGGTAAACAGAGCATATGACATGCCTGCCTTCATTGGTAGGCGTGTTCAGTACATGAGTAAGGAAATCAAACTGCATTAATGAAAACAAACTTTGGTGAGAACACATGAAGTGTTGCATGCAGTTCTGGTGGCCCCATTATAAAAAGGAGGTGGAGACCAAGGAAAGGGTGCAGAAGAGTTTTACCAGGAGGCTATCTGGAATAAGTTGTAATGAACCACAAGGAAACATTAGACAAAACTGTATTGTTCTCCCTGGAGCACCCTAAGCTGAGGGGGAGACATCATAGTTTTCTTAAATTATGAGAGGCATAGGCACTTAGATCTTTTCTCCAGGGTAGAAATGTTAAACAGAAGATATACTTTTAAGGTTATAATAGAAAATTTAAAGGTGACATGAGGGGCAAGATTTTATATACAGAGTGTGATAGGTGCCTGAAATCGGTTACTGGAGTAGTAATGGAATCAAGCAGTTTTGTGGCATTTAGGGGGTTCTTAGATTCTCACTTGGTTAAGAAGATAATGGAGGGAATAGATAATACACAGGAGGAAGACATTTAGTATAAATTGGCATCGAGATCAGCACAAAATTGTGAATCCTATAGCCTGTCAAGTTCTGTACTGATCTATGTTCTTATATATAATGAAATACAGAGAGAATACTTGGAGTGGGCAAAACATGGCAGGAAGAATATTATTTGGAAAAATAATGACAATAGGCACTTGGCAGGAGACCATAAAAGGTATAGTATGTTCCAGGCACCTACTAATCTCTGTATAAAAAAAAAATTCCCAACTTTAAACTTTCCCTCTCTAACCTTATGCCCTCATAATTAAAACAAATATATATATTTTTAAACTGCTGTTGTAACTGTATATTAACTTTGTACTAACTGCTCAAATTAAATACAGAGATACAACACCAATTAAGGCAACAAGCCATAAATTGGCCTTTACTGAACAGAACAATTATGAAACCACATGAACAGCACCATCGGAAGCTCTGAATTCCATGCCCCATGTCACCTGCTTTACAGGCATTGCAATTTACATTTGCTAGAATGATTTCTGGTATGAAGCAGGACATATTACATACATTTAGGCTACTCTCACTAGAGTTCAGAAAATGAAAATGAAAGATGATCTCATTATAAAATTCTGTAAAGTTTGGCAAATTATTCCTTTGGCTTAAGCGAATCAAAGTGGGGTGTAATCTTACAGTAAGAAGTCAATCATTAGGACTGAGGTGAAGACCAACTTCAAGGATTGCTGTAAATCTTTGGATTTCTCTATTTCAGAGGGCACAGGATGCACTGTTTTTCATACATTCAAGAATGACATCAATAGGCAGACAAGAAGGAATTGTACATTTTAGGATCTAGTTGGAAGATCCACATGGGAAGTGATTTTTGAATTGAAGTACAAAATTTAGAGGCCATATTGCCTACTGTTGCCTCCTTTATACAAGAGGAATATGATAGCATGAGATCTAACATAGGGTCCCAAACTGTACATCAACTTTATCTTATATTTCTGGCTTTACTTTTGTAACACCCTGATTAAAATTTCTACTGTTATTCTGTAGGGATTTCATTTTAGTAGTTCTGTTAGGGCAGTCTGTTCTGCTTTTAGCATGCTTGGGTTTGAGCTACAGACAAGGAGCTATGGTGTTCAACTTAGGAATGTCGTGTCAGCCAATTAGGATGGTGGAATTGGGAGAAGGTTCTAGAGAATACTAGGCGGAGAGGTTTTTGGTGTGGGTTGAGGTCTTTTTGGCGGGAGCTGGAAGAAGACAGGAGGGAAGGTGGCTGAGGATGCCGTCCTTTTGCACAAGTTGCTTTGTGCAGATGAATGGCTCCAAAGAAGAAGGACCAACACTCCTGTGGGGGAGCCCATTTATCCGCGATGGATTTCAAGCGACATTTGGAAGGTAGCGTGTGAGTTAAAGATAACTTCAAGAAGTGTTCCACCTTATGTGCATATTTGGACTGGGTTAACCGTAATGGGCTCTTTTTATTTTTCTTTTTTCCTACAACTGTTCGATAAAACTGAAATTTGTAAATATACTTTCTTTATAATTGTATGCGGTACACGATTGTTATTTCTTGCCAAAGGGCAATTGCAAGTGGGCAGCAGTAGTCGCTCAGATTGGGGATACGGGTGGTCAAAACATCCCGGCTTTCCTGGTCTGGTGGGACCCAAGTCATATTGACCCTGGTCATACGGAGTTCAAGAAAGGTGGTTTTCTTACCAGTCAGTCCATTGGCTTGTTAGTGAGGGCCTAACCAGCCGTGTTTCTAGAGATGTCCAGTAAAAAGGGGTTTCAATTTCTTTCTCCTAGAGACTATGCCTCAAACAATAAGACCATGATACGTAGGATCAGAATGAGGCCATTTGGCCCATTGAGTCTGTTCCTCCATTCCATCATGACTGATTTATTACCTCTCTCAACCTCAATCTCCTGTCTTCTCCCTGTAACCTTTCGACACCCTTACTAATTATGAACCTATCAACCTCCACTTTAAATATAACCAGTGGCTTGGCCTCCATGACCATCCGTGACAATGCATTCTACAGAGTCACCACCTTCTGGTAAAATAAGTTCCTCCTCAACTCTGTTAGAAAGTGACATCCTTCTATACTGAGGCTATGCCCTCTGGTTCCACACTTCCCCACTGCAGGAAACATCCTCTCCAAATCTACTCTATATCTAGGATATTCGACGGATTTCAATGAGATTCCCTTCATTCCTCTAAACTCTGCAGATCGATCAGACACTCCTCATAAGTTAACCCTGTCATTCCCAGGATCATGTTCCTGAACCTTCTCTGGAGCCTCTCCAATGTTGGTATTAATTAAAGGGCCCAAAACTGCTCACTATACTCGCAAGTGTGATCTGACCAATGCATTATAAAGCCTCAGCATTGCATCTTTGCTTTTATATTTTAGACTTCTTGAAATGATTGCTAATACTGTATTTGCCTTCCTTACCACCGACTCATCCTACAAGTTAACCTTTAGGGAATCCTGTACAAGGACTCCCAAGTCCCTTTGCATCTCTGATTTCTGAATTTGCTTCTTTTTTTTTAGAAGATAGTCTGTGTCTTCATTCCTTCTACTAAAGTGCATGATCATACACTTCCCAGAACAGTATTCTATCTACCCCTTTGCCCAGGTAAGCACTGAGTCTGCAGACTCCCTGCTCCTTAACACTACCTGGCCCTCCACCTATTTTTGTATTGTCCACAAACTTGGCATAAAGCCATCAATTCTGTCACACAAATCACTGACATTAAATATGAAAAGAAGCAGTCTTAACACCGAACACTGTGGAGTACCACTAGTCACTGGCAGTCAACCAGAAAAGGCCACCTTTATTCCCACGCTTTGCCTTCTGCCAGTCAGCCAATGTTCTATCCATGTCAGTACCTTTCCTGTAATACCATGGACTTAATGGAAAGTGTTCCAAAGTATCTTAATCATCTTAACTACTTGTTCCTACTAGCTTCAGGGATCTGTGGAGATGTACGCCAAAAGGTTATAAAGAGTGCAAAGCAAACTGCAAGAAGAAAAACTAGACAGAACGACAATGTTTTCTATAATAAAACTGAATTGGGTGGAAATAATAAGATATGTTTCCAGAACTAATATTATAAAACTATTGAGCTTAAAATAGTCAGTTATAATATACTAGTCTCTGATAATGCACAGGGTTAATTTTCGTACTAACCTAACCTCTGTTGTATTTCAAAACAGTATGAAGAGTGACATTGAGAAGAAACTAGAGCACCTGAAGATGAAATTGTATTTCATACGCATTTTGGATACTTTCCAGTTTTCAGCTTTGAAGCATTTGATGTTTGTAGCATGATATCTACATTATATATTGCCACAGTGCAAGAGGCCATTCTAAACAGTAACAGAAGATATTCATTGCCAAAAAGGACGATAACTTGCTTGCTTCATATTTCTAGATTTCTCATGGGTATTTTTAACAGTCTGCACCAAGTGGTGAGTCTAGAGTCAGCATAAAGGTAGTTCAATTAAAGGATGTCTAGAATAGCAACTGTTAGATGTGGCACCTGATTTCCTATGTCCCTGAGTGTGGTAATATATTGATAATGTTTTTCTCATGCTTGGTTACATTGGTTTGTTTGTAGAAATAAGGAAATATTTAATTAAATGGTGTGCAATAAAGATACTTTGGTGGTAAAAGATTGGAAATATTCAAGTTGATAACAAAGGCCATTTCAATTATTGAAAATGACTCACGCTGAACTAGAATCCCTGAGAGAGCACTCTTAAATTTCTCTTTGGCTTCCTCCATTTCTTTTTCATGTTGCACCTTTTCACTCATCAGCCTTCGAATATGGCTGTTAGCTGATTGGATCATTGAATAAAAGACGTTTGCTGATCGACGGTTCACTTCACCTCGTTCCAACCAGGTATAAAGTGTCTGAACAGCTTCAGAGAATTTTGAATCATCTGCAAGATATTGATATATTCAAATGTGTCAAAAGGGAACTAGAAGCCTGATTTACTTGTTTAAAAGCAATTACAACCAAATTTTTACAATGCCTGTTCTGCTACCATCTGACTTGGTATAGAAACATTTTAAAACACTTGAGAAACTCCGGTAAAGCTGCAATGCCATTGTCCTTCGAACATGTCAATGGACCACCTTCTTTTTGTGGTATCATCATTATATCCAAAAAGCTGGATATGCCCATCAGCTACATCTCATGACACTGGAGTCATGTAGAAATAGGGAATGACAAATACCAAATCCCTGAAATTTAATAGTGACTGAGCTGAAACTATAGATAAATTGCAATTTGAAAAGACATTTTGTTTTTGTGTCAACAAAATTTAGAGTTCATTGTCACAATTTATCATGGTCAGATTCTAGCTGCTGCCAGTCTATAAATATCAGTGACTAGTTTGTTTGGGAATGTGCCAGCTTAAACTCTTTTCCCATGTGGAAATAACCACACTGTACCCTGAAAGGACAGTCTGTAACCATCCTAACAGCTTAATTAACACTAATGACATAACGACTACATCAGTGTAGCCTTTTGCCAAGCCAGTCCCAGGAGATCTGCTTACATACTGGCTTTACTTGGAGGAAAACAGATGGCCCATGTTGCAACGACAGCTTTTAGTATCCAATTATGCAGTGGTCTCCACACTAAAACCTGCTTAGTCATGGTTTAATGATTTTTCTCAGCAGATATTCCACTTACAATTTTATTTGAAAAAGTGTAATCTTTTTATTCTGATATTTAAATAATTACTGCTTTCAACAGTCCTCAACTTTAATTAGAACTGAGGCCTGAACAAATTTATGTACAATTCAATTGACAATTTTTCAGTTTGAACAGGCAATAACAATATGATCCAGATCCTACTTATTACTTTTTTTGTGGTCCTTAATTGTGTCAGATATGGTTGTTTGAGTTTTCTGTGCTTGAGACTATTGCTACAAGGAATTGGTTGCTCATCAGTTGGCCTCCGTTGTTTTGAGTTTTAAAATTTCCCCATGGGTAAATAGGTAAAATTGGCAAATTCATAAGGAAAAATTATTAATGGAGGATTTCATAGATCAGCTGCTTCTCCAAGATTCTTGGATCATGCCCTGTATAGAAAGATCAGGGTAGCAGAAGGAGGAATATGCAGAAATTATAATGTTATATATACTTTTTTTAAATGCTTCTTTTTCTTTCCAGGTAGATCCTTCGCATGATGGCGGTGGTGAGGAGGTAGAGAAGAAGAAGAAGGTCAAATGGCCAGCAATGGCAGATGAGAAGGCTTGGCGCGTGTTTGATGAGGATATCAGTATGATGTTGGAGAACACTCTCAGGGGAACATCAAAGAGAAAGTTAGAAGTGATGGGTGATATGATTAATGATGTTGGAAAGGTCAGACTTGGTTTGGTTGAGTTGAAGAAAGCAAAGCCTACACAGCAACCAAGCAGGTGCCAGAAGGAGATTAATAGGTTGAGGAGAGAGCTCAGATCGTTGAGACAAGAGGTGGAAGGTAGCAAATGAGGGTGACAAGCCAGGGCTTGCTGATCTCCGAGAGCATTTTCAAATAAAGTTAGCATCATTCCGTCGTGCAGAGTCACAATGTAAAAAGAGAAAGAAGAGAGAGAAGGCAAGAAAGTCATTCTTTGAGAACCCTCACGAGTTCACAAAGAAACTCTTTGAACAAAGTAAGAGTGGGCAACTTAACATCTCTCAACAAGAACTTGAGGATCACCTGGCAAGCACTTATGCTAACGAACAGCGGGAGGTTCCTTTGCTTGACATTTCAGGGCTTGTGAAGCCTACCGAGCCAGGAGTGAAGTTCGATCTGCCAAAACCCAAACTGGCAGAAGTCAAATGGTTCATTAGAAAGGCAAGCTCAGTGTCAGGACCTAATGGACTGTCATATAAGAAGTGTGAAGAGCTGAGGAAATACTTGTGCAGATTGTTAAAGGTGGTGTGGAGACAAGGTGTTGTTCCTTTGTCATGGAGTGAGGCTGAAGGAGTATACATCCTGAAGGAAGAGAATTCTACTACATTGAATCAGTTCCGACCAATTTCACTCCTGAATGTAGAGGGGAAGATTATGTTTGGCATTCTAGCAGAAAGAGTATCTTCATTTGTGATAGAGAATGGATTGGTAAATATATCTGTGCAGAAGGCAGGAATACCAGGCTTCCCGGGATGCTTTGAACATTCTAGTATGATATGGCATACTATCCAAGAGTCGAAAAGGTTGAGAAGAAATCTAGCCGTAGTTTGGCTTGACCTTACAAGTGCATATGGTTCTGTTCCTCATGTCCTGATTGAGTTTGCGATGGAATTCCTATGGATTCCTGCTAAGGTGAGGAACTTTGTTATGCAGTACTACAACGATTTCTGGATGAGGTTTTCCACTCAGCAGTTTACAACTAGGTGGCAGAGCTTGGATGTTGGAATCCCAATGGGATGTGCGATTTCACCCATCCTTTTTGTGTTAGCCATGGAGGTCATTGTGAGGGCTGCAGAGTCAGTGGGACCAGGTGTCGCACTTGATGGCAGAGGGGAGTTACCACCAATACGAGCATTCTTGGATGATCTCACCCTTTTGGGTCCTAGCACGGAGGCAGTGGAAAATGTACTATCTAGAATCGAGGAGCTAATGGATTGGGGAAGAATGAAGTTCAAGACCAAGAAGTCAAGCAGCCTTATTCTCAGGAGAGGAAAGCTGGTTGACTTTCATTTCACCCTTTGTGGAGAGGAGATTCCATCCATTCAGGACCAAGCAGTTAAGAGCCTCGGGCAATGGTACACAGAGGAGCTGAGAGACACCAAGATGGTTCAAGAGACAGGAGAACAGATCGACAGAGGCCTGATGTCTGTCGACAAGTGTGGCTTGCCTGGCAAGTTGAAGTTGTGGTGCTTGCAGTATGGACTGATGCCATGGATAATGTGGCCACTAACTGTCTACGAAGTGGCAATGTCCCATGTTGAGGCAACGGAATGTTAGATCAACAAGTATGTGAAGAAGCGGCTTGGAGTACCGAGAAGCCTCACCAATGTTGCAATCCACAGTAGCCAGACAAAGTTTACCATCCCTTGCAATCCCTTGTTGAAGAGGTCAAGGTAGCCAAGGTAAGATCATTCTTGATGCTTCGAGACTCAAAAGACCCTGTCATCAAGAACACCCAGCTGGATGTGCGATCAAGCAGGAAGTGGTCAGCCCGTGTAGCAGTTGATGAGGTAGAGTCTAGACTGAAGCACAAGGAGACGTTTGGGGCTATCCAGCTAGGCTGCCAGGGACTTGGATGGCTAACCCACAACTGGTGGTCATCTTCTACAAGTAAGGAGTGCTGTGAGTTTGTAACACAAGAAATACGAGAGGTAGAAGAGGAGAAGAAGTTAGCAAAAACAGCTGGCCTGGCCAAACAAGGGGCTTGGACCTGGTGGGAAAGTGTTGAACGATGACATCTATCTTGGAATGTTCTGTGGCAGATGGAACCGTTCCACATCTCTTTTCTATGCAGAGCAGCGTATGATCTGCTCCCAACACCTACCAACTTCAGCACCTGGTATGAAGATAAGACAGACAGGTGTGCTGCTTGTGGCGAGAAGGGAACACTTCAACATATTTTGAGTGCATGCAGAGTCAATTTTCCAGTGGCATGTACACTTGGAGACATAACAATGTTCTCAAAGTTGTAACAGAAGCGGTTCAGCAGACAGTACTGCAGCACAACTTATCTCATGCCCCATGCTGCACAGAACATGGCATATCATTTGTGCAAGAAGGCTCCAAGTCAAGGGTGTACAGCGCAGGCTCACAATCAAGCACACTTTCTTCAGCCAATGATTGGTGTGTCAAGGCCAACCTGGATGGGAAAGGCAGTTTCCCCGAGCAAACAGCTTTCACCACATTGCGTCCAGATATAATCATATGGTCTGACACCAGTAGAGAAGTGGTTATTGGTGATCTCACAGTCCCCTGGGAAGACGACACCGATGAAGCCCATGAGCACAAGTTAACCAAGTATGCAGAATTAAGATCAGAGTGCAGAGACTGAGGGTGGGAGGTCTCATGCTATCCATTCCGTGGGTTTATTGCATTCACTCTCCAGAAGTGACTGCGTGATCTTGGCTTCACTAGAAGAGAGATCAAGTCAACCAGCAGGGCTGTAGCTGAGGCAGCAGAGAAAGGATCAGTATGGGTGTGGACCAAGTATGTCCAGAGGGGCAGATAGTCAGGCAGTGTATACATCTTGCAAACCCTTCAGTAGTTGCATAGACACCTGAAGAGTAGAGTATCTGTTGGATGGAAGCGACCAACAACTCTGATAGAGGCAGATGCCCAGTTTTTAAGCTCACCAGTGGGAGGTGGTGCTTTAGCACTGCTGGCCCATCACCTCGAGGGAGTCTTGATCATAAGTGGGCTGAAACTCCTGAAGACAGGTGGCAGATCAACTGATGATCCCACTGGTGACAGCACAGGACAGTTAACATCTTAGTCCACGTGTATTTTCAATTCTTAATTCTTTGAGTATTGTTGCCATTTATTATTGGCTGGTATAGGTAAAAACTAAAAGTGAGATAGACATTTGTGAGGTGTAAAACTTTACAGATGCCAAGATTGATACAAGAAAAGATAATAGCCTAGAAATTTCATTCCACAGAGCATTATTTTCACATGCTGATTGAATTTTATTTAAAATTTAATTACTAAATGCTATTAGGTGTTCTATGCATTGATAACATTTCTTTCAACTTTCTATCATGAGCCTGAGAATATCTGAGGTGCACACATTGCAGCCTCCTGGGCAAGTCTGAGTAACACCCACCTGTGCAAAGCACAACTCAGGTCAATAATGTAATTTCCATCACTAATATATGGTGTGTGAGCCATGCTGTTTTTGAGCAACTTCTTTAGTAGCAAAATCATGTGCTTGTGTTTCAACAGGAGCACAAATCTAGCACTGACATTACAATGAAAATTCAGTTTCCTATTTTTACTTTTTTTTTCCATTGGGAACCTCCAGTCACCAGCATCTCTGCCTGAAGGGCCCATCCCCCACAGCCAACCTCATTTCAATTGTCAAAAATCACAAAGGTAAAGCTGATCCAAGCATGGTCAGCCAATTTAAGTGACCATTCCTATTGAAAGCCACTGTCCTAGCAGGAAAGTGCAGAGTCAGAACCAAGTTTCATTCACGAGTTTTGATCCTCATTTGCACACTCAAGGCTGAGAATCATCAATTCTAAAATACATGACTGTACACTATCACCCTCATGAGGCTCAAATAAGAGTGGCATAAGCTCTTGACACAGCAGCACCTGAATGTGTTAATGCATGAATTAAAAATATCTAAGGACTTTGGATATACCAATTAAACAATACAATCAGAATATTTAAACCAAATACACAAGGTGAAAACTTTTTAATATTACCTCTAAATTTTTCTGCCAGTGTAGCACTTTCATGTTCAGAATAATGCACTATGGGTGGAGGTGAAGGGAGTCGAAACCGTTCTTCTTCTAGTCTTCTTCGATGGCGTTCCTCTCTCGCCATCATGCGTTGTTTACATTCCCACTCATACAGGTCATCCCTGGCTTGAGCAAAGTCAACGTGAAGACGGCCTGTGTCCTTCTTATCAGTGCTGGAGCCTATTCTTATTCGGTAGCCTATCAAGACCCAGGATTTAAAAAATGAATAAGCAAGCATACCATAGAATTGCACAAAAAGAACAATTAAAATGCATAGTTGTTCAAATAATACAGAAAATTCTCTACTTAGACTATGGAAAATCATATCAACGTCATCACTCGAATTATTTTACTTTCTTCTGTCTGACTATTCTTTTTCAATATTTTTCTCTAATGAGAATCTTAGAATCAGAATCAGATTTAACATCATCGGCATGTGTCATGAAACTTAACTTAGCAGCAGCAGCAGCACAACACATGATAATATAGAAAGAGGAAAAAAAACAATTAAATCAATTGGAGTAAGTATATAAATGTATATTGACTAGATTAAAATAGAGCAAAGACAAATAATATATATTAAAAAATATTTTTAAAAGTGAGGTAGTGTTCATGGGTTCAATGTCCATTTAGGAATTGTATGGCAGAGGGGAAGAAGCTGTTCCTGAATCACTGAGTGTGTGCCTTCAGGCTTCTGTACCTCCTTTCCTGATGGTAACAATGAGAAGAGGGCATTGAATTACTTACATCCCTCATATACATGAGGAGTAAAAATCTTTACGTTACATCTCCAGGTGACAGAGGTCCTTAATAATGGAATTTTTAGAAGTCATAAGTGGAAATTTGATTGCAAGTGTAAATGATATGTCAAACATTATTGCAAGTGACAAAGTTAAAACTTCTACAGTGAAGATTGACTGAGTCAATTGATAGTACAAGTTTAGTCGTGTTCTTCGGGATCAAGAGAATAATTTCAGTCGATGTAACAGAATTAGATGACTGAAAATTTGATTGAACATAATTCTTTGTTGTGATCGGCTTTTATAAACTAGGTTACACCTTCATGCTCCACAAAGATAGGTTCGTGACCTTGCGAAACCATCACAATGTTGAAGTAATTAAATATGAAAGGAAGTCTTAAAATAAAACAAAATCTAAATTGCTATGAATTAAATAAAGAATACCTGACAAAAAAAGAGCTTTGTCTACCATACTTTCATCTGAAAACCGAATGTGGCAAAAGTTCTTCTTGCTTTTACGAATGGCTATTATTTCACCACACTGTGCAAAAACTTCAGCGATCATCTCTTCTGAAGCATTCTCCGGTAAGCCACCAACAAAAACAGTTCTGCATCCCGGAGGCCTTTCACGCACAGCCGGAGGAGGAAGATCTAAATTTCAGAAAAAACACACAAAACTTTAAAACTGTTTGAAACTCATATACAGACATACAAACTCATAAAGTTAATTAAACCTTCAAAGGTGAAATAGGTACCATGAAATTTGGAAGACAAAAAGCAAAACAGATTGTAGCAACGCACACAAAATGTTGGAACTCAGCAGGCCAGGCAGCATCTATGGAAAAGAGTACAATCAACATCTCAGGCAGAGACCCTTCAGTAGGACTGGCGAAAAAAAGATGAGTAGAGTTATAAGGTGGGGGGAGGAGAGGGAGAAACACAAGGTGAAAGGAATGCCCCCCCTTCACCATTCCCCATCCCCTTTTCCCTCTCTCACCTTATCTCCTTGCCTGTCCCTCGCCTCCCTCTGGTGCTCCTCCCGACTTTTCTTTCTTCCATGACCTTCTGCCCACTCCTATAAGATTCCTCCTTCTCCAGTCCTGTATCTCTTACACCAATCAACATCCCAGCTTGTTATTTCACCCCTCTCCCTCCCGGTTTCGCCTATCACCTTGTGTATCTCCCTCCTTTCCACCCACCTTTAAACTCTACTACTCATCTTTTTTCCCTCCAGTCCTGCTGAAGGGTCTTGGCCTGAAATGTCGACTGTACTCTTTTCCATAGATGCTGCCTGGTCTGTTGAGGTTCTACAGCATTTTGTGTGTGCTGATTTGATTTCCAGCATCTGCAGATTTTCTCTTGTTTGAAAATAGATGGTAGTTTGGAATTGGATTAACGATGTGTAATATATTGTTAATCTGATACACGTTTGTCCTGTTGATCTCACAATATTTGTTAGTAACGCCATACCAACCATTACAGCTCAGCATTCAACACTATTATCCCATCAAAACTAATTGCTAAGCTCCAGGACGCAGGCCTTGATAACTCTTTGTGCAACTTAATCCTCGATTTCCTCACTTGCAGACCCCAGTCAGTTCAGACTGGCAACATCTCTACAGTCTCTTGAAACTTATGACCACGTGGCCAAGTATAGCCCCAAGGCCATATTTAAGTTTGCTGACAACACCACTGTTGCTGGCCAAATCAAAGGTGATGACAAATCAGCATATAGGTACGAGATTGAAAATCAGGCAGAAAGGTGTCACAACAGCCTCTCACTTAACATTTAATAATTCAAGCCAAAGAGCCGATTATTGACTACAGATGGAAGAAGTTGTTAGTCAGTAAACCAGTCCTCATTAGGGGATTGGAGATGGAGTAACTTTAAGTTTCTCGGCATTATCATATCAGAGGATTTGCCCTGTGACCAACATTTAGGTACCACAACAAAGGAGACACAACAACACCTCTACTGTCTTAAAAGCTTGTGCAGATCCAACATGTCATCTAGAACTTGGACAGACTTCTATAGATGCACAATGGAGAGTATCCTGACTGGTAGCATCACAGCCCATGAATGGAAAAATCTACAAAAAGTGGTGGATAGAGCTCAGCTCATCAGAGGCAAAGCCCTCTCCATCTCTGAGTACATTTACAAGGGATGACCACTGCCACAAGAAAGCAGCATACATCATCAAGGACCCCATCATTGAAATCATAATCCCTTCTTGCTACTACAATCGAGCAGTAGGTACAGGAGCCTTAGGTCCCACACCATCAGGCTCAGGAACAGTTACTAGTCCTCAACCACCAGGCTCCTGAACCAGCGTGGATAATTCCATTCACCTTAACTCTCAACTGATTACATAACCTATGGACTCACTTTGAAGGGCTCTACAACTCATGCTCTCAGGATTATTTATTTACTTTTTTAATTGCACAGTTTGTCCCTTTTTGCACATTGATTGTTTGTCATTCTTTGTGTATATTTTTTTCCAATGATACCACTGTATTTCTCATTTCTGTGAACACCTGCAAGAATATAAATCTCAAGGTAGTGTATGGGGACATATATGTACTTTGATAATAAATTTATTGTGAACTTTGAACAAAGCCTTTCAAAGTCATTGACAAATCAAAAACTTCTTTTCATGGTAAAGATAAGGACTTACAGGGCATACTGAGCAATGAAATTATAAAATCCATCACAACTCAGACAGAGCATGAGCATGATCTTTAACCAGACTAATTATATTGCAACATTTCCTTTTCCACAGAGATGTTTGCACAATGATGGAAATAAATACTGTAGTTCCCAAATATAGTGGGCTGAGGAACTATGAGCTCTTCCGGATGAGGTTTGCTGAGATAGAATACTAAGCCTATAGCAGGTAGGAGTTCCTCTCAAGTCAGTGTCTAGTAAGGGTACCTAGAGGATTCTATCAGTGATTTCACATTCAGACAACCAGAAAAGGAAACAGTACAATTTAATGACCAGGCAGAGGGGGATGAGATCTCTCTGGGATAGATTTCAGAACATGTGTATGCACTTTAAAAAAAAAAGTTTTCAGTCATCGTCTCTTGAAGGAAGTTGACTCTACCGTTATTTCCCATCTCCTCTTACATTAAAGTTTGCCAACAGTTCTCATTGCACTGAGTAAAAGTTCTATTTCATACATCAGTTTTTCCCTTATTTCTTAGGAATCACAAACTTGTGTGGATCAGTGCATGGCAAAATTGTTCCAATACTTGGGGAGAGATCAGACTGTCATCCTCAAAACGCCAGAGCCACGTACTCAGCCTGCTGTCACCATGGTATTCCATCAAAAGCCATCACTCTTGATGCAGTTGAAGCAAAGGCAACAAGAGAAATTTTAAACCAGGCGTTCCCAACCTGGGGTTCGTGGACCGCTCGATTAATGTTAAAGGTTCATGGCATAAAAAAGGCTGGGAACTCTACCCTTGGTATTCAATGACAAAAAAGTGGACTTGACTGGCATTCCATCAATCTTCATTTGCTTCACTATCCGCTGATCTTGGTTGCAGTGTATACCATCAATGGCAATTACTTATCGTGGTACTTTACTACCACCTCCTCCCTCAAACACAAATCCTCCAGAAGCAAAAAGGACTCGGGTGGCAGGTACGTCAACCGCAGGTTCTCTCCAAGTTTGTCACCACCCTGACTTGAAAATGCATCTCAATGGTACACTTGAGAATGCTTCAATGGTACTTGGACCAAATCCCGAAAATCCCTTCCCTATGATACTGTGAAAGCACGTTCTCAGAAGGAATGCAGCTGTATAAAAAGTTGGGTCATTACAAGCTTCCCAAGGCAAACTGAGATTTCTTGAAAACATTAATTAGGAAAGAGGCTGTACATCAAAGGAGGTTTTTGTGGTGCGCTACATCTCTGTGATCATCTATGGCACAAATCACTGGACAGTCAGTGGAAATTTTATCCTCTCCAATTAGGAAGCTTAGATGTGGATCAACCACTTGCATGCTCTCTGGTATTAATTTACCACATGGATGAAGAATTGTAGATTCTGTGCCACAGTGTAATCAGATGATTTATTCCTTATTCTAATCAGGCAGTCTACAACTATTCCAACTTTATCAACTAGGAACATAATAGTTCTCATACTGGTCAATTACATTTCCTGTAATCAATCTAATCATTTATTCATGCAACATTATACAATATCCTAAGAAGCATTTTAAATTCATAAGTTTTTTTTCTATTAAATCATATTATTATTTCTATTTTTCAAACACTTCTTACAACTTCACTTCTCTAACACCTCTTTTTTTTTTAAAAAGTAAGAAGTTCCTTAATTTTACACTCATCTGGACCAAACATATATACAATAAAGGGTGCAGTGTACCATCAAGTGGTTGAGAATTTGTCAAATACATGTGCAATTTGGCCAAGAGTTTGTAAACACAATAAAAACTACATCTGTTTCTAAACCTAATCTTTGGACAGATAAGGGGGCATGACAGTTGAAATAAACAATACATTCATCACTGAAATATGGCTGTGAATTGAAGGACTGTTAGTTAACATTTTAAAAAAAAGAAAAAAAGAATAAACAGTGGGTGAGAGGGGGAATACATTGCTCTAATGATAAAGAAAATTGGAAAAAAACTCAGCCTGAAAGATAAGGAAGTTGAATCAGTACCTGTGGAGATAAGAGATATAATAAGGGACAAAATATTGGGCTTTGTGATTGACATTTCTCAAAGAGCAGTACGACAATTATGTAGAAAAAGATCTAAAGTTTATAATTAGTAAATTTTTTTTAAAAATTGTAGCTGAAATATGAAATAATAACAGAAAATATTAAAAAAGACTTATGTCAAGCAACATCTGTGAAAACAATAACTGTCTTAACATTCAAGTCAAAGAACTCTGATCAGAAGGGGAAAAGTGAGGAAAATACCAAAGAGCACATTCAAAGTTGTGACTGTCAAACTCTTAAATACAAGACAACAAAGCTACAAGAGTGAGAAAAATCAGTTGGCTGAGTGGTGCTGCATTAACAATCTTGCACTTAATATCAGTATGACCAAGGAATTGATTGTGGCTTCAGAAAAAGGGGAAATTGAGAGAACATACATCAGTTGTCATCGAGGGGAGAAAGGGTAAGCAGCTTCAAGATCCTGGGTGTCAACATCTCTGAATTTCTATCCTAGGCCCAACATATTAATGCAATAATAAAGAAGGCACACCAATGGCTTTATTTTATTAGAAGTTTGAGGAGATTTGGTGTCTCATCAAGCCTCTAGCAAATTGGTACAGATGTTCTGAGGAGAACATCCTGACTGGTTGTATCACCGGCTGGTATGGATATAAGAGTTGGAGGCCCTAATGCACAGGATTGGGGAAAGCTGCAGAGAGTTGTAAACTCAACAGCTCCATCATAGGCATTAACCTCCCCAACATCAAGGACATTTTCTAAAGGCAATTCCTCAAGAAGGTGCCATGTATCATTAAGGACCCTCACCATTCAGGACATATCCCCTTCTCATGACTACCATCAGGGAGGGGGTACAGGAGTCTGAAGACACACACTTAATGTTTTAAAAACAGCTTCTCCCCTCTGCCATCAGATTTCTGAATGGTCCATGAACACAACTTAATATTTTGCTCTCTTTTTGCACTATTTCTTAAAATACAAATGACTGTATATTCTGATTGTCAATTATGGCAATTTTTACGTATTGCTGCCACAAAACAACAAATTTTGTGACTTAATTCCTTACTCCGATTCTGATGATATGAAGACTGAGAAGCAAAGTGAAAGAGTTGGATCAACCCATCACCAAACTCCGATTCCCTCGACAATTTGAGTCTCAATTTATAATTTAGATTTCGAGATTAAGCACTGTAACAGGCCTTTCCAGCCCAATGAGCCTGCACCATCAAATTACACCACGTGATCAATTAGCCTCCTACCTGAACATCTTTGGAATGTGGAAGGAAACTGGGGCATCTAGAGGAAATCCAGTCATTGGGAGAACATACAAGCACAGTGATGGAGTTGAACTTGGTTGCTCTAAAGGCACTACATTTACCACTATTCTATCATTCTGTTCAAATGGACTTCCTGACCAACAGACCATTATCAATAAGGATAGGCTGCAACACCTCTGCCACAGTTATTCTACATTTGCAGATGATATCACTGTAGTGGGTCATATCGCAAATGATGAGTCAGAATACAAGAAGGAGATACAGAGATTAATAACATGGTGCCATGAAACAACCTTTCCCTCAATGTCAGTGTAACACCCTGGGAGAGGTTTCACTGCTAATGTAATGGTCTTTTTCTAGAAGCAGTGCTCGGGTTATGGTTAGAGGTAACCGGTGCTTTGGAATGTGAGCTGTCTAATGAAGGGAGTGTGATTTTTTTAGTGTTGTGTGCCTGACACTGGTGTGTAAGCTGGGTCTTCTGGTTCAGGGAGAGATGAAGGTAGAAGACGCCGGAGAGAAGCGGTCATAGGACTCGACCTGGAGTGGGGCCATGATCCAACAAAAGCCAGGGAGATCGAAGGAGAATCGAAGGGGAAACCATGAGCTTCAACTTGAGCATAGTAGATGGTTTCATTAAAGCGGGCCCTTTTTTTTCGTTTTTTTTTAACTAACCCTTTAGTCAAATTAAGAATTATAAAGCTAAATTGTTTAATTGTATGCAGTGTTCCGTCTAATATTTTGTGGTACTGATTTATAACAGGGTAACAAATCACGCAGTATCCACACAAACAGAGGGTTTTGGGGTGGGCCTACACCTTGAATCTCACACGTTTGGCAGGGCCAGAGATCGACTTCCCTAGACTTACGCAGCCGACAGAGCCAGAGTGTTTCATCAGCAGATCAGAAGAGCTGGTCATTGATTTCACGAAAGGGAGGGGGGTGCATATATTCCTATCTTCATCAATGGTGCTGAAGTTGAGAGGATTGAGAGCTTCAAGTTTCTAGCATCACCAATAGGCTGTCCTGGTCCAATCACATAAATGCCATGGCACACCTCCTCAGGAGACCAAAGAAATTTGGCATGTTCCTGTTGACCCTTCCAGTTTTAAATCAATTCACACTAGAAAGCATTCTAACCAGATGCATCAAGGTTTGGTATGCCTGTGACTGCAAAGAAACCACAGAGATTTGTGAACACGTCTCGGCTCATCACAGAAACTAGCTTCCCATCTATGAACTCTGTCTATACTTCTCACTGACTCAGCAAAGCAGCCAGTAAAAGCAGAGTCCCCCACCCACCCCTGCCATTCTCTCTTCTGCCCTCTTCATTGGGCAGAAGATACAAAAACTTGAAGACACAATTTGCCAGGCTCAAGGACAACTGCCATCCCACTGTCACAGGACTATTAAATTGGTTCCTAGTGTAAGATGGAGTCTTGAGCTCACAACTCACCTTGTTATGACCTTGATTCTCGCTGTCGAAAAGCACTGCACTTGCTCCATAGCTGTTACACTTTACTCTACATTCTACCTCAATGCACAGTGTTATGATTTGATCTACATGGACAGAAGGCACAAGCTTTTCACTACACTGCAATACAAAGTTCAAAGTAAATTCATTATCGCAGACAAACTATAAATACAAAAATTAAAAAATAATACATAAGTAAATAAACAATACGAGAACACGTTGGAGAATCCTTGAAAGTGAGTCTATAGGCTGTGTTCAATGATCAATTCAGTGTTGTAGTGAGTATAGATGTCCACACTGGGTTCAGCAGCCTGATGGGTGAAGAGTAATAACTGATCCTGAACCTGGCAGTGTGGGACCTAATACTCTGGTACCTCCTGTGTGATGGCAGTAGTGAGAAGAAACTATGATCTGGATGATGGAAGTCCTTAATGATGGATACTGCTTGCTGGTAACAATGCTCAGTTCTTGCAATGATGGAAAGGGCTTTGCCTGTTATTGTCTGGGCTGCGTCCACCACTTTTTGCAGACTTTTCCATTCCTGGGCAATTTTTTTTTCATACCAGGCCATAACACAACCAGTCAGAATACTCTCCCACCTTGCATCTATAGAAGTCTGTCAAAGTCTTAGATGACATGCCAAATCTATACAAATTTCTAAAAAGCAGAGTGCCTTCTTTGTGATGGCACTTGTATGCTGGTCCCAGCACTGATCCTCTGATATGGTAACACCAAGGAATTTAAAGTTACAGACCCTTTTCATAATTAACTAACTAATCTTTCATATCATGCTTTCAAATAAGCCTTACAGATAAAGGTAATTTCTTCTCTGCACCATCACCCAGAATTGGCGGGAGCAGACATTTTACAGTGAGCATCATCAATCTGATATTTTCCTTTACTCTTCAAATTTAATTAATTTTGAGTCACAATAACTCGATACACAAGACTTTTAAAAAGTGCTTCTCATTCAAAAGAACTACAGTGAATTAAAGAACACAAAATCAATCTCATTAATCAATTAATGGATCTGACTGAGTAGTGAATATATGAAGTGGCAGTTTATACAGCATTTTGCACATTTCTAACTTTTACTTTGAGAATTCTGTTTCAACTGACTATTAGGTTAGAATGAAGAAAAATAGCACCTTGATGCCATATAAAGGTCATAATATCATCAAGACTTTGGTGATTTTTATAAATGACTTGTATGAGGAAAAGGAAAAATGGGTTAATAAGTTTGCGGATAACACAAAGGTTAGAGATTCTGTAGAAAGTGTAGAAATTGTTGTAGGATAGAAAGGAATATAGATAAAATGCAGAGTTGGAAAGAAAAGTGGCAGATAGAGTTCCATCTATCTTTCATCTTAGAGTATAGGCTCTTAGCAGTGTGGAGGAACAGAGGGATTTTAGGGTCCAGGTCCACAGATCACTCAAAGTTGCCATATAAGTCGATAGGCAGTTAAAAAAGCATTCAGTGTTCTGGACTTCATTAGTCGGGAGATTGAGATCAAGAGTTGCAAGGTAATGTCGCAGCCCTATAAAACTGATTAGACCACACTTTTGTGTTCAGTTCTGGTTGCCTCATTATTGGAAGCAACGTGGAAGCTTCACAGAGAATGCAGAGGAGATTCAGAAGGACACTGCCTGGATTACAGAACATTTCTTATAAGGAAAGATTGAGCAAGCAACAGCACTTCTCTTCGGAGTGACAGAGGATGAGAGGCGGTTTGATAGTGACGATAAAATTATGAGAGGCATAGACAGAGTGGATAACCTGCATTTTTTTCCCAGGCAGCAATGGCTAATACCGGAGGATGTCTGTTTAAGGTGAGTGGAGGAAAGTTCAGGGGAGATGTCAGAGTAGGTTCTTTTTTTTTTGCACAAAGAATGAAGGGTGCCTGGAATGCACTGCCAGGGATGGTGGTTGAGGCTGATACTGTAGGGACATTTGAAACTCTTAGACAGGCACATGGATATAAAAAAAGATCGACTATGGGCTGTGTAGGAGGGGAGAGTTAAACTGACCTTGGAGTAGGTTTATTTAGGCTGACACAACATTGTGGGCTAAAGGGCCCATACTGTGCTGTACCGTTCTATTGTAAGAGTTTGAAGAAAGCATTCTCAATTAAATCATTAGAACGGGGTAGTTACACATTTTCCTCCACTGTAAATTTACATTTATAATTCTGAGATTGATAATATCAATTGATAAAATGGACCATTTCAGCTTGCTTTCAAGTATTTGAAAAGGTACTAGGAACCAATGTAATTCTGTCATAATCTTTATTTGTTCTCACCAAATAAAATTATGGCATCAATTGAATGCAAGCAAAACAGGAGCTGGGACAAGCATCAACTAGTTCAAAAACAGCACAGTAGCCTTCACAAGAGAGATAAAACAGGTAGCTGATACTAAAATATCCTCATACCAACCGGCATTAATAATGCAGATAGTCCAAAACCATTGATTATCAGCCATTTTCGACTCATGTGCTAATAAAACATAACTTTAGCCAAAAATTTCTTGATATTCTTTTCAGCATTATCTTATCAAAATAGCACAGAAAACAATAGAGTCGATTGAGAGATTTTTCTGGGCGTGGATCAGAGAGACAGCATGAATTTTAAAGGCTTACAGGCAACAAATTCAGAAACAGCTTATTGTAAAGAGACTGATAGAATTTGCAACTTTATTCCACAAAAGGAATTAATACCTGGTTATTTATTATCTTTAAGTTGATTGTTGATAGATTGCTATATCAATTGGTTAATAAAAACATGGAGAAAAGTGAGTACGTGGCAGGTCAATGAATACCCATGATCTTACTGAATGTCAGAGCATATTGGAGATACAATATGTTCTGTCGTTACATTTCTTATGCATGTAAGAGGCATGGTGAACATCTTTTCCAGTGTACTGGAACAAGATCATCAATGTTTTTTCTCAGCTTTGAATAGGTCTTCTGAATTACATTTACGAAAAAGGAAAGTTGACATTTATACTGTACATCTGAATGCATTGGGTATTCATTGGTCAATTGTAATTAATCTCTTAGAAAATAAATTGGTGAAAGACATCAGCTAAAGTACAACAAATTCTATTAATGATCAAGTTGTTCCTTGTAGACTTACTTGGATTTGGAGGAAAAAGAGTACAGCTTTTGCAATGGATGATCTCCTTCACAACAAACATGTCTTGAGGAATTGAAGGAGGGACAATGCCCAATCCAGGCATCATCGTATTAATAGGAGGAATGCCAGTCATCATGCTAAGACCTCGGTCAAACTCTGAGGAAAAGAAAAGAAACAAACATGAGAAAGCGTGATAATTTTCTCACGTTAATTTTGATAGTCCAAAAGCATTGCTTTAAATTGAACACCAAATCTTAGCCTTTCCCTTTTCTGTCATGAGGTTCCAGCCTTGGGTGTTAGAAGACACCTAAGACAAAATGACATGCTTGACTGATGTTCTCCCCTCCACCCACTACCTTACACATTCATTCCATCCACCATATTTTTGTTTGTACTATTTATCTTTGCAATGCTGCTTGTACAGGTAAGTATTTCATTGTACCTATACCTCACCATACTTGTGCATATAAACACTCAACTTGACCTGACATGAGCACATTGTGGCTGCACTATGTACCATATGTCGAACATACTTTGGTTAACTTGCCCAAGCTACTCAAACAATTATAGACCAAACCACTGACTTCTTCAAGAAGTAAAAGGACACCATGTTCATGTCAAGAATTCCTTCAGGTTCACCTTCCAGGTGCACACCATCCCACATTGGAAATCTATCAAATGTATCTCCAACCCTTCATCATCACTGGATCCAAATCTTAGAACTCTCTATTTGTCAGCACTGTACATGGACATTCATTAAATATTGTAGTGGTTCAAGGAGCTACCTCACCACCTGCTTCTCGAGAGCAATTTGGGATGGGAAGAGAAAGCTGGCTAAGCCAGTGATACTCAGATCCTTAAAAATGAAATAAAGATTCCTACCTCGTTATTTTAATGATATTGGTATTATCTTCTTACTCAGCTAATGTGAAATACTAAGTTAATATTTAACCCATGTCTTTTGCCTGCTAGGTAAGTCTTTTTCACCTCTAATTGGACTTATCCATCCTAGCACTACTAGTAAGTAATTTTTATGCCTACAGAAAATTATGATTTTCGTTAAGTTCAAGTTTTTTGTCATGGGCATACGTAGTCAGGGTAAAAATGACATGGAAAATTAACTTTTTGCAACAGCAACACATTACAGAGATAACTATCATAAATTAATGCAAACTATACATAATGTACACAATGCAAAATTGTGAAGTGTAAGTTGAGAGAACGAGTAAAAAAGAATCTGAGGTTGTGTTAGGGTTTTTCAGATCAATTCAAGAACCTGATAGCAGTGACGAAGAAACTGTTGCTCAAAGTTCATATATGTCACTATATTTTGTTGTGGGCATTCACAGTAAATACAAAGAAACACAATGGAATCAATGAAAAATGGATGCCATGGTAGCATAGTGGTTAGTGCGATGCTACTGCAGTTTGGGGCTTTGGAGTTCAGAGTTCAATTCCAATACACTCTCTAAGAAAGTTTGTACACTTTTCCTGTGAGCACATTTATTTCCTCCAGGTCCCTTGGTTTCCTCCTATATTCCAAAGACTTACCAATCAGTAAGCTAACTGGTCATTGTAAATTATCTTGTGATTAGACTAGTATGTAATAGGTGGGTTGCACACCAGTGCAGCTTATTGGCCTGGAAGGGTCTGATCCACATTAAATCTCTAAAATAAAAATAAAACTGTGCACAACAGAGACGGACAAACAGCCAATGTGCAAAAGACAACAAATTATGCAAGTACAAAAAAACTCCAAAATAATAATAATGATGATTAGATGGATAGATAGATAAATAAAATAATAATAATAAACAAGAATCCAGACACATCTGTACCCAGATTGGGCAGTGGTCCGGTCAGCATCTGTTCACCATGTTAGTGGCCGCTGTCAGTATAAAAAGCAATACCCCTTCACTTAAGAAATGGAATAGAGTGATGTGGCTGCTGCCTGGGGATCGCCAGTGGCATGCCTGGAACTAGCGCTGGGTAAACCATTAATGGTGCTGAATAGGCGGCCAGGCACCGGGAAACCTGAAAAAGATACAGCCAACATTCTAAGTAGCCCATCAACACCACAGGCTACGATTGCCGCAAGAGTTTCTCAGGGGAGCAGTCCACTTACAAATGAGACCACTCAAGCAGTTAAGAGAAGAAAGACACATATGAAATGCTCATCAGAAGTAAGCACATTCATAATGCATGTATATTACCAATTAATGGAACTTGAGACTGACATGATAATAGATAGGTAGAGAACTTGAATTGCAGAGTCCTTGACAGTGGGTCCATAGGTTGTCGAGTGTTGGAGTGACTGAAGTTATTTATTCTGGTTGATGGGTAATAACTATTCATGAACCTGGTGGTATGGGACTTAAGGCTCCTGTGCCTTCTTCCTGATAACAGCAGTGAGAAGAGAGAATGGCCTGGATAGTGGGGGTCCTTAGTGATGAATGCTGCATTCCTCCCATAGCACTACTTGCAGATGACCTCAAAGGTGGCAAGGGTTTTACTTGTGATTGTTGTTGAATATTGAGGTGTGGATTGTTTGGTTCCCATTGCATGATAGCTGTATCGAGAAAACAGCATGGTCTGGATCCCTATTGACAGATGTTGCCTTCTTAGGACAATGCCTCTTGTAGATTAGTTTTCTCTTCAAGTTTTCCTTGCGAAAGTTATTCTTTACTCCTCTAATTCACACTCATCTCAGCAATGTGACACTCATAGTGACTTTCCTCTGCTTCATTCTGTTTAACCTACCTGCCCCTGGTGGGTGTACACCTCAATCACATGCAAACAACCTTTTCATTAATGGCCACTCCATATTCAACAACAGTTTTGACTGCCAATATGTGATTACAATCTGCACTGGCCAAATCTGTTGACTGGAGGCTGTCCATCTAAAAGATGTACGACAGCAACACCTCCTACCCCAAACTTGAAAAGTAGTACTTGGAAATACAAGCACAGCAGGAGAATCAAAATGCCACCATCAGCAAGTTCCCCTTCAAATCAAACACCATCTTAACAGGGAAATTTCACAAGACTGCTTCACCGTTGCTATTCGCTACCTAACAATTATGTGGTAGCATCTCCAGCACATTACTGTGGTGATTTTAGACAGCAGCCCACCATCAGTCTGTCAAGGGAAATTAGAGATGGGTGATAAGTCTTAGAAGCAAAGCAAGAAATCCTAGAGGGAGGGAAATAAGTGATTCTTAATCCCTAGGGTCAATGTCATTAGCACCAGGGAGAGAATGAGATTGAGAGGATTTGCAGGAGTGAGTGGTTCATTTCATAATTACCAAGTGGAATAAATGGCCCATCATTTTCCATACTTCATCGAAAAGAAGTTAAAAAAATCACTTGTTTCACATCTTCAGGTTGAATTGAATTGAATTAATTTTATTTCTTACATCCTTCATATACATGAGGAGTAAAAATCTTTACGTTACATGTCCGTCTAAGTGTGCAATGTGCAATATATAGTAATTTATAATAAATAGTATGTACAACAGGACAGTCAATATAACACAGAAATGCAATTGTCTGATGGTCTGGTGGAAGAAGCTGTCCCAGAGCCTGTTGGTCCTGGCTTTTATGCTGCAGTACCGTTTCCTGGAAGGTAAGAGCTGGAACAAGTTTGTGGTTGGAGTAACTTGGGTCCCCAATGATCCTTCAGACCCTTTTTACACACCTGTCTTTGTAAACGTCCTGAATCATGGGAAGTTCACATCTACAGATGCAATGGGCTATCCGCACCACTCTCTGCAGAGTCCTGCGATTGAGGGAAGTACAGATGCACTGGGATGTCCGCACCACTCTCTGCAGAGTCCTGCGATTGACAGAAGTACAGTTTCCATACCAGACAGTCAGGATGCTCTCAATTGTGCCCCCATAGAAAGTTCTTAGGATTTGGGGCCCCATATAAAACTTATTCAACTGTCTGAGGTGAAAGAGGCGCCGTTGTGCCTTTTTCACCACACAGCCGGTATGTACAGACCATGTGAGATCCTTGGTGATGTGGATGCTGAGAACTTAAAGCTGTTCACCCTCTCATCCCCAGATTCATTGATGTCAATAGGGGTTAGCCCATCTCCATTCCTCCTGTAATCCACAACCAGCTCCTTTGTTTTTGCGACATTGAGGGAGAGGTTGTTTTTTTGACACTGTCAAGAACTTCTCTCCAGGCTGCCTCATTATTATTTGAGATTAGGCCAATCAGTGCAGTGTTGTCAGCGAATTTAATTAGCAGAATGGAGCTGTGGGTGGTGACACAGACATGGGTATTACAGAGAGAAAAGGAGGGAGCTTAGGACACAGCCCTGGGGCACATCTGTATTAAGGGTCAGAGGGGCAGAGGTGAGGGAGCTCACTCTTACCACCTACCAGCGATCTGACAGAAAGTGCAGGATCCAGCTACACAAGGCAGCGTGAAGGCCAAGTTCTCTGAGCTTCTTGTTGAGCCTAGTTGGAACTATGATGTTGAATGCTGAACTGTAGTCCACGAACAGCATTCTCACAAAAGCATCCTTCCACAGGTGTGTAAGGATGGTGTGAACATAGAACACATAATAGTACAGCACAGTACAGGCCCTTTGGCCCACAATGTTGTGCTGACTCTCAAACCCTGCCTCCCATATAAGCCCCCACCTTATATTCCTCCATATACCTGTCCAGTAGTCTCTTAAACTTCACTAGTGTAGCTGTCTCCACCACTGACTCAGGCAGTGCATTCCACGCACCAACCGCTCTCTGAGTAAAAAACCTTCCTCTAATATCCCACTTGAACTTCCCACCCCTTACCTTAAAGCCATGTCCTCTTGTATTGAGCAGTGGTGCCCTGGGGAAGAGGCGCTGGCTATCTGCTCTATCTATTCCTCTTATTATCTTGTACACCTCTATCACGTCTCTTCTCATCCTCCTCCTCTCCAAAGAGTAAAGCCCTAGCTCCCTTAATCTCTGATCATAATGCATATTCTCTAAACCAGGCAGCATCCTGGTAAATCTCCTCTGTACCCTTTCCAATGCTTCCACATCCTTCCTATAGAGAGGCGACCAGAACTGGACACAGTACTCCAAGTGTGGCCTAACCAGAGTTTTATAGAGCTGCATCATTACATCGCGACTCTTAAACTCTATCCCTCGACTTATGAAAGCTAACTACCCTATCCACCAGTGAGGCAACTTTCAGGGATCTGTGGACATGTACCCCCAGATCCCTCTGCTCCTCCACACTACCAAGTATCCTGCCATTTACTTTGTACTCTGCCTTGGAGTTTGTCCTTCCAAAGTGCACCACCTCACGCTTCTCCAGGTTGAACTCCATCTGCCACTTCTTAGCCCACTTCTGCATCTTATCAATGTCTCTCTGCAATCTTTGACAATCCTCTACACTATCTACAACACCACCAACCTTTGTGTCGTCTGCAAACTTGCCAATCCACCCTTCTACCCCCACATCCAGGTCGTTAATAAAAATCACGAAAAGTAGAGGTCCCAGAAGATCCTTGTGAAGAGCTGTGGCTATTGCATCATTTGTCGATCGGTTGTGTTGGTAGACGAATTGTAGGGGGTCCAGTGTGGGTGGTAGCAAGCTGCAGGTGTAGTCCTTCACCAGCCTCTCAAAGCATTTGTTTATTATTGAGGTGAGTGTGACAGGACTCCAGTCGTTCAGACATATTACCTTGGTCTTTTTAGGTACAGGAACAATGGTGGATGTTTTGAAGCAGGAGGGCACTCTACACTGGGAGAGGGAGAGGTTAAAAATATCTGCAAACACACCTGCCAGTTGTGCCATGCACAATCTGAATACCCGCCCTGGGATGCCGTCCAGTCCCAAAGCCTTGTGACTGTCCACTCATTGGAAACACCTGCGTACTTCAGCTTCAGAGATGACCAAGCTGCAGGTTGCATTAGCGATTCTCCAAAGAGTTCGTCAGTGGTGGTAACATCGAACCAAGCATAAAAAAGATTTAGCTCATCTGGGAGAGAGGCAGCAATTTTAGAAACTCCACTGCATTTAGCTGTGATGGTGTGCAGACCTTGCTTTAAGCTGCATGTGTTGGTGGAGAGCTGTGTGTGGATTTTGTCCCTGTATTACCGTTTCACTGCCTTGATGACTTTGTGTCATAGCTGCATTTCTTTAGCTCCTGTTGGTCACTGTCAATGTAAGCTGTGTCGCATGGAACTGTTGATCCCAAAGTGTCTTATGTCAAATTGTTTTCAAGGAAGCATTCACTGTTACTTTGATATGGGAATGCCACACCTGTGCTTGATCTTTTTCTCACTGCATTTAGATATATAGGAGTGGTGGTTTACTATTCCTTTTATTAGTCAAGAATAATTGAGCCTTCCAGAATTCCTACACCACCCCCCCCCACCTGAACAGCAACCTGAATCACCATATCTATGACCAAAAATAGGAAAATGTTTTCTAAAGTTAAGCTTTAGCTCACATTTTGTATAACTATAGTACATGACTCTCTATAAAAGCGAATGACATTCAGTACTGCCGAAGGGTTTTGGCCCGAAATGTCGACTGTACTTCTCCCATAGATGCTGCCTCATCTGCTGAGTTCCTCCAGCATTTTGTGTGTTGCTTAAGCTTCCAGCACCTGCAGATTTTCTCGTTTGTAATTGGATCAACATTCAGTTGCATTACTTCAGACAGCAGGGAATTGTGACATTTATAAAGGTTATGCTGACCCTCATTAATTCAGCAGCATGTTGATAAGATATTGCCAGATCACATGGTACCTTTCTATAATGAAAAATAAAATTGAAAATAGTTTATTTATTATTTTTACCACTAGGAATCAAACTCTTCAATAGCCCTTTCCACTCTGGATCAATCTACCTTCAATGAAAGGTTTACAAAGTTCCATATTCTGTGATTATTTATTAATCTAAACTCATACCATATTGCAGTAAGAACTGTAATGCTATATTTCCAAATCCTTCTAGAATAATTACAGCAGGATACAAAGCATTTCACTTTCCTTTTGAGGCTTATGTTGGTTGGTTGGCTGGTCATAGTCGGAATCAACTGCTGCCTGAGCAAACACCTGGACCTGCTGCAATTTGCCCATTGCCAGAATGGTCTGCAGTGGATGCAATCTCACTGGTTCTCCACTCAGCCTCGGATCACCTGGACAATAGCAATACCTACATCAGGTTGCTGTCCTTTGATTACAGCTGAGCGTTCAACACAATCATACCCTCAGTTCTCATCAACAAGCACCAAACCCACGGCCTTTGTACCTCCCTTTATAATTGGATCTTTGACATCCTCACCAGGTGGCCACAGCCTTTGCAGTTCAGAAATAACATTCCCTCCTCACTGATAATCAACAGTGGCACACTTCAAGGACATGTGTTTAGCCCGCTGCTCTACTGTCTCTACACCAACAACTCTGTGGCTAGGCACAGCTCAAACGGCATCTATAAATTTGCCGTCAACACAACTATGGTTGAAAGAATTTCAGATAGTGACAAGGAGGTGTACAGGAGCTAGACAGATCAGCTGGTTGAGTGGTGCTGCAGCAACAATCTTGCATTCAACATCATTAAGACTAAGGAAATGATTGGGGTCTTCAGGAAAGGGAAGTCAAAGGAACACACACCAGTCCTCATTGAGGAATCAGCAGTGGGAAGGGTGAGTTGTTTCAAGTCCCTGGGTGTGACCATCCCTGAAGATCTAATATGGGCCCAACATATTGATGCAATTACAAGAAAGACACGACAGTGGCTATATTTCATTAGTTTGAGAAGACTTGGTATGTCATCAAAGACATTCACAAATTTCTACAGATGTACTGTGGAGAGCATTCTAACTGGTTGTATCACCATCTGGTACGCAGGGGTCAGTGCACAGAATTGGATAAAGCTGCAGAAAGTTGTAAACTCAGCCGGCTGCATCATGGGCACTAGTCACCCCAGTATCCTGAACACTTTCAAAAGGCGATGCCAAATCCATCATTAAGGACCCCCATCACCCAAGACATGCCCTCTTCTCGTTGCTGCCATCAAGGAGTTGGTACAGGAGTCTGAAGACACACACTCATCCTTTCAGGAACAGCCTCTTCTACTCTGTCATTAGATTCCTGAATGGACAATGAACCCAGGAACACCACCTCAGTATTTTTCCCCTCTTTTTGCGCTACTTATTTTAGTTTTCTTTTTTTATACAGTATATAGTTCCTATTGTAATTTATAGTTTTTATTATTATGCATTGCAATGGACTGCTGCCACAAATCAACATATTTCACAATATATGGCAGGGATATGCCACAGTAGTGCAGAGGTTAGTACGACACTATTGCAGCTCGGGGCGTCGGAGTTTGGAGTTCAACCCCAGCATCCTCTGCATGGAGTCTGCATATCCTCCCCATGGTTTCCTCCGGGTTCTCTGTTTTTCTCCCAAAGATGTACTGGGTAGCTTAACTGGTCATTTTAAATTGTCCCATGATTAGGTTAGGGTTAAATTAGGGTTGTGAAGGGTTGCGGCCCACAGGGGTTGTATCCATGATACAGTGGCATCAATGTAACAGACACCAGTCTCATTTAAATTGGCCCTTTTCCTCAGCTGTGAATGTAGGTTCTGTATGTGTGTGTTTTTACTCCTTGGAGCTGATTCTGAAAACAAAAACAATGAAGTTAGAGACAATTTCATTTTTGTTTTAAATATAAAGTGGAATGAAAGTTTTGGCATACGAGTTGGAAATTAAAGACTGGTTAATATGCATAATTGTGGCTAATTATCGATTCTGGCAGTTACTTAGAAAAAAAAGCTGTGAAAGATGATGGTGACTGCTTTATAATATGGGTTCCCATTGGGGTGGCTCCTCTCTGCCAAAGAATAATAACAGCATTTTCCACTGCCTTCCCTTTAATGCAGTTTACAATAAACATTCCCAGCAGACCTTTGCTCAGTATTGCCTACCATACCACATTCTTCACTTCATCCATTTCAAATAACCCTGTAAGATCTGTAAATAGCTGAGTTTCTTCTTAAAAATCCCTTGAGAGATCTTTTTCCGTTGTAAACATGTCCAAGGTTAATATGCATACTGAAGGTTCAACCATCGATATGGAGTTCAAACGCAAGATTTAACTTTCTTTCTTGCCACATAACCTTTCTCTCCTTTCAGCTCCCGAGCAGACAAGAATCCAAATTTCCCCATGTTTTAAAACATGATTGAATCAGAATAAAATGTGTTTTAGTTGCTTCCTTCTGTGAATGTAAATCAAACCTAGTGACATCAACAGCTTACATTCAATTCTTGAGAAGTTTGCAATGTTTAGAAAAATCAGTCGCACATGCTTGAAATAAGTAAGTGTGAAAACACATCATAATCACTAGCAATATGGTACTTATTAATCCAATGTTATTAGAAGCACATTTATACTGATTACCAGTCTATAAAAATACAGAAATCATAGTATAAAGGCTTGTGAATCAAAGTTCAAAGTAAATTTATTATCAAAATACATATACATCACCATATATTGTATATACTTTAAATCACACAAGATAATACTGGGTTACAAATGCTACACTAATGGACACCACATACATACAAGTGGGCATCAGGGAGATTGGTGGGATGGATTTGCCAGCTGATCTGGGGCTTCAGGTATCTTCTGATGGGAATGAATGGGATATTTCCACAAGCTTTCTCTCCACTCTATTCCCCTTATCCCTCCCCATCAATCCTTCCCCCCCCCCATATTGATTTTGTTCATTTCTGACTTCTGAACAGTTCAGATTATGAACAGCTCTTATAATTGGAACACTGTTGTGACCTAGGGAATACTTGCAAACCATTTTTGTTAGCAAATGCTTCCTTTGTTGGCTCTTCTTGAGTTTTTAAACAATTTAAAATTCTCAAAATGTGGGTATTAGTAGTAATGGCAACAAGTAATTCCCACCTCTGCTCATAATTGAAGAGCATTAGGATGGCCTTCTCGAAGTGTTAAGGTCCACGGTGAGGAAAGCGTTCCAGGATTTTTACTGACAGCTAATTCAGGATTACTTACTGTATATACAAATATTCAAATAGGAGTTGGTTGCTCAGCCCTTCCAAACTTTTCTGCCACTTAATGAGATCTCAGATGATTTCACCGTAATTCCAATCACACATTTTCAACTACCTGTGGAATTTCTCACTTTTGCTTATCAAGAGTCTGTCTCTAACTTAAAAACATTCAAATATTCTGCTTCCATCAACCTTTGAGGAAGAGATTTCTAAAGACTTAACATATTACAGTTCCACCTTCAATACTATAACTCCAAGCAAACACATCACCAAACTCCTAGACCTTCCTGACCAACTGAATCTTTAACCTCCTGACCAACAGACTGCAATCAGTAAGGGTAGGCAGCAAAACTCTGCCACCATTATTCTCAACAGTGGTGCTCCATAACCCTGTGTCCTCAGTCTCCGATACACTCAACACTGCATGGCTAGATAATGCCTTAACAAGTTTGCAATAGTGGGCTGAATCTTAAATAATTAAATAATGTTGAGTTGGAGTATAGTAATGAGACAAAGAGCCTAGTGATATGATAACAAGTTCTCCCTCAATGTCAGCAAATCAAGAGTTTGTAACTGACTTCAAAAAGAGGGTCAGTACGCATGATCCTGCTTACATCCAACATTTCTGAGGTCAGGAAGTGGAGAGCTTCAAGTTCCTAGGAATGAAGATCACAATAACCTGTCATGGTTCTACATATAAATGCTATAGCCAAGAAAGCTCACAAGCACTACTTTCCCAGGAGACGAAAGAAATCTGGCATTTCCTCTTTGACCCTCAACATTTTTTATCCATGTACTGTCGAAAGCATCCTATCCGAATGCCTCATGGCTTGGCATGTCAACTGTTCTGCCTGTGACAAGAAAGTGGCGCTTGTTGTGGACACAGTTCAGCCCATCATGGAAACCACCCTCTTCTTCATGGACTCTATCTACACTTCTTGCTGCCTCAGTAAAGCAGCCAACATAATGAAAGACCCTACCTAACCAGAACATTCTTTATTCTACTCCCTTCCATCATGCAGAAGATACAAAAGCCCTAAAACATGTATCACCAGGGTCAAATACAGCTTCTATTTATGATTAGATGGCCTCTTGACCTCACAATTTAATGATGTATGACTTTACACCTTATTATCAGCCTACACTGCACTTACTCAGTAACTCCACACTGCACACTGCAACAATTTATTCTGCAGTCTGTTATTGTTTTCCCTTATACTACTTAAATGCAGTGTTGTGAGAAACGACCTGTATGGACTGAACATAGAACATCGAATGAGTAATGAGGTATAGGATCCAAGGAGACCTTGCTTTGTGGATCCAGAATTGGCTTGACCACAGAAGGCAAAGGGCTGTGGTGGATGGTTCATAATTTGCATGGAAGATGGTGACCAGTGGTATTCCACAGGTATCTGTTCTGGGACCCCTCCTCTTTGTGATTTTTATAAATGACCTGGTGAGGAAGTAGTAGAGTGTGTTAGTAAGTTTGCTGATGATACAAAAGTTGGGGGTGTTGTGGATAGTCTGGAGGGTTGTCAGAGGTTACAGTGGGACAGTAATAGGATGCAGAACTGGGCTGGGAAGTGGCAGATAGAGATCAACCCAGATTAGTGGGTTTTAATAGACTTGGAAGTAGGTACAAGGAATGTCAGAGGTGAGATTTTCACAGAGAGTGGTGGGTGTGTGGAATGCACTGCTAGTGAAGGTGGTACAGGTGGATACTATAGGGTTTTTAAAGAGTATCCTAGATAGGTTCATGGAGCTTAGAAAAATAGAGGGCTATGAGGTAGAGAAATTCTAGGCAACTTGGAGAATAGGTTACATGGTCGACACCACATTGTGGGCCAAAGGCCCTGTAATGTGCTGTAGATTTTGGTACATGGAGCTTAGAAAAATAGTGGGCTATGGGTAACCTGAGGTAATTTCTAAAGTAGGTATATGTTTGGCACAGCTTTGTGGGCCGAAGAGCCTATATTGTGCTGTTTTCTATGATTCTTTATGTTCTATGTTCTAATACAGGCTTTTTGGCCCAAGATGTTATGACAACCTTTTAACCTATTCCAAGATCAATTTACTTCTTCCGTCCCACACAGCCCTCCAATTTATTTTCATCCACATGCCCATCTAAGGTTCTCTCAAAACTCGCTAAAGCATCTGCCTCTACTATCAGCCCCCCCAAGTATATGATCCTTATTCTTAGGTTTGCTCACAAAAGGAAACAGAACATTCACCCTGCAAAGACATCATAGTATCTTGCATGCTTCAAACCCTCTCTTTCCCTTTTAAACTTCAGTAGACAACCAGCTTTGCCCTTTTCTCCTCAGACATCTTGAAGTTCCAGGTATTGTTTCATAAACCTTCACTGAACTGCTTCTAATGCATTTAGAACATGTCTTCAATATATGAGGCTATTTTCAATCAGTGCTATGAATGACAATAACACCCATTGCTCACTGTTTGAAAAAAACTTCGTTTTTCCAGTTTTTTGTACCGAAGTGGCAACAAATGCACTAAAATGTTTTACACTTTTCCCAGTATATTCTACCTAGTCATTTATTATACTTGTCCACCTCCTCCTAAAACCTCTGTACTCTTCATACTCACAAACACACATATAGGGCTTTAATATATAGGACTTGAGAAATGCTTCCACAATCATCTTGTTAACAGTAATAGTCGAGATGTTTCTATTAGTGAGAGTCAGAATCAAGTTTAATATCACTGGTATATGCCATGAAATATGTTGTTTTGTGGCAGCAGTACACTGCAATACATAATCTTTAAAAACTATAAATTAGAATAAGAAATACACTGGATTCTGGTTAATTGGTCCATCGGTTAATCGGGGCAACCACTTATTTGGGACAACTCTTAAAGAACAAAAGCGAATTGAGAAAATAGCCAGAATTTCCTTTGTTTATTTGGGACACTATGCCCCTTAACTGGGACAGGAGACTGTAGCTGAAAGTTTCTAACTAGTGTCAGTTGCATGAACTTGTGTGGCCTTTGGACACTACACCATGCTCAGAGCAAATTGTTTTTTTAATAGTGTCATTTGCGTATTCAAAGTTTAAAAAAAAGTGATTTTTGTTCCTAATAATTGATGAGAAATAAGCAGTAAGACCCTTTAGAATTGTTTTGCCCACTGTGGTTTCAAGCACTCAAGCTCAGAGATGCCAGAAACAGCCAGGGCTGAAAATGAAACGATGTCACAACTTCAAGTTAAAAACTACAAAGAATTTGAAAGTATTAATAAACATCTTAAATGTTACAATGAAAATGAAGACTTAAAGGATACAATCGTCGAAAGCTTTGTATGAAGACAGCCCATTATCTGTGCTAGGTGTCTGTGCTAATTTTGCTCATTTACAATCAAAAGAACATGGCAGTGTGTTGGTTGACCATCATATCAGAAGATGCAAGTGAAACCTGTGTGGGAGAATTTTTAATGTGGACAAGCTGATGCACTTGGACACTTTCACTCTCTCAATCTTGGAATTTCAGATCCAGTGGTATAAGAAGCCATCACAAACTGGAATCTTCCTTGGTTACGGTGGATAACCATGACTTCTGTGCGTAATCATGCCGTCTTTCTCCTCAAAATGTTGCAGAACTGCCTTCTTGGCCAGTGGATCTCACTGTTGATCTCATCCGTCCAGTTTGCTGGAGCTGACTTCACGTGCTAGGACAGGGATGTCCCTGTTTCACCGGGGTATGACGTCGCTGGCTACCCTCACCTGATTTAGCCCTCCTGTCGAATCAGTGTACCCGGGTGTGGCTGCTGTCACATGCAATCAGCTACTTGGAGCCACAAGTGAGAGCTGAGTTTCTGGTGGGGACCAAAGGTGAGTAAGTTGCCCAAAAATTGACACAAGTCCCTTCACCAGAGGTGCTAGCCCTTCCTGGCCACCTCATGCATAGCAATGCACATTGGATGAATTCCTCCATTGATAACTGTTGGGAACTAATATATAGTTTTATAGTTCTGTAGTAGCATTGGCAGTGCTCTAATTTGTTCTGTATTTCATTTAAGTACATAATTTGTTACTTAGTTAAACAGTAATTCGTCTTTTTTTTAATACCATTAACTATTTCCATGAAACTTTGGCTAATTGGGCCCCGATTTATTTATTTATTTAGTGAAACAGTGCAGAGTAGGCCCTTCCGGCCTTTCGAGCCAGGCCACCCTAGCAACCCTCTGACAAACCCAATTAACCCTAATCTGATCACGGGACAAATTATAATGAAAAATTAACCTACCTGGTAGGCCTTTGGATTGTGGGAGGAAACCGGAGCACCCAGGGAAAAGCCATGCATTCCATGGGGAGATGGCCCTGTAACTGAACTCTGAACTCCAATTCCCCTAGCTGTGATAGACATTAGCACGATGTTATGCCACCATGCACCCATGAGCCCAATTAACTAGAATCCACTGCATATAAAAAATTAATTTAAATTAAAAAGAGAGCAAGAAAAAGAAAAAAAAAACCTGAGGAATTGTACATGGGTTCATTGTTCATTCAGAAATCTGATGGCTGTTCCTGAAATGTTGAGTGTGTGCTTTCAGGCTCCTGCACCTCCTTTCTGATGGTAGCAATGAAGGTGATGGGGTGGGGTGGGGTCGGGGTCCTTGATGATGGATGATGCCTTTTTGGGGCATCATCTTTTGAAGGTGTCCTGGATGCTGGGGAGGTTTTTTGCACACAATGGAGCTGGCTGAGTTTGCAACTTTCTGCAGCTTTTTTTGATACTGTGCAGTGGTCCTTCCATACCCGAGGGTGATGTAACCACTTAGAATGCTCTCCACAGTACATCCATAAACATTTGAAAATGTCTTTGGTGACATCCAAAGTCTCCTCAAACTCCTGAAATATAGCCACCGACATGCTTTCTTTGTAATTGCAACAATATGCTGGGCTCTGATAGACCTTCAGAGATGTTAACACCCAGGAACTTAAAACTCCTCACCTTCAAGTCAAGGAGCAGGACGAATAAACCTTCCCAAAGGTGAACAAAATTTCCTTACCAAATCAGCAAGTTCACTGCTGAAAAAAGGGCTGAGGTTTCCATTTACTCAAATCTTTCTCATACACCCATCTTAAAAGATCTTAAGCCACATTTGCCCACTCCTTGGAATTTCAAACCAATTTTGAATTAAACATAATTTCCAACATATTCAAAATAGATCCATATTTATATGAAATAATGGAGAAAGACCTTCATAGTCATTAAAACTATTCAAACTTATTAACAGAAAATTTTGCATCTCACCATGCAACCTCTGCACAATTTTAGCATAGGCAATTATTTGTAACATTTTAGAGTATAAATATCTTGAAAATGGACAAAGTTTTTTGAGTGTTAACTGTAAAAGTTATCGACATAAATATAATTAGTAAAAGGTATCAGGAGAGTACTGTGAATTAACAGAATTAATAAAAGTAAAGTGCTTTTGTCCCCTTTTCAGCTCTGATCAAGAATATTTTTTGTCATACAAAAAGCATACCTGACATAAGTGGCTGTCCGGTCATTCCCATTGGTCCCATTCCCAAGTTGTTCATGGCCGTTGCCCAAGCTGTAGGGTTTGATAATGACATCCTTTGAGGACTGGAGTCTAAGGCTAGGTTTTTGTAACACTCTGCTTAAAATGAAGAACAAAAAAAATGCTGCAAATTCAGAGTATGATTACAAGTTAATGTAGATTTTGACCAATAAATACTTTCTCGTTCTTTACTCAAGTACATATTCTTTGAACTAAGTTTCAAAAATAAGTTCCTCAGGTCAATTTCCCCTGTATACTTCTCACCTCATCAATAAAAGCCCAGGGTCGTTCAATTGCAACTGAGATCAGTGAATTTCCAAACTGAATAACTTTAGCTTATATGCATCCACTGGGAAAAATATATTTTTAAATCCTTTTTGGTGAGAACCAACGTAATTATTTGACACTTGCTTAGGTTTGAATAAAAAAGTTGGTCCATCAGATTTAACAAAATAAAGGCTTTTCTTTTAAATGTGGAGATCTCTGCACAGCAATACCAAGCAGACTCCAAGTACCAAACTTCTGTGAATGTGTAAAATTACTTAGCAAGTGAAAATAATTATGCCAGAATCTGTTGGCCTGTGGAACTACACATTCTTTTGCAGTTTTGCATGCAGCAACACCCTCATAGATGCTTAGGTATTCATAGAAATTATTTTTAAAAGTCTGTGCTTTATTTCAACTTGGCAAAGTGGCAAAAGACAGCACAGATCTTAAAAAGTGTACAGAAAGCATATCCTGCTCGATTCCTGATGTGCAGAGGTACAAAAAAATGTGTCAAAAAGGTAGCAAATCCTCCAAAAGCAATGTATGAAAAGAAACTTGAAAAGGGAATCTAAGCAAGTGCAGAAAAGTTGTATTGACTACATTAGGAATACTGGACAACCAGAGGAGCATTAAACACAAAATATCGATAATTATATAAATGAGATTAAATAAAACAGAGACACATTCAATGATTAGTTATGTTAATATTCATATTTCAGGAAGAATATAGTATCCAGGGAAATATTATTGTATCTACTCAAAGTTATTGGAAAGGATAAGAAAGTAATTAAACTAATGAAGCTTGTTTCTGGGATGAGAGGCTTGACTTAATTCAAAGGGCTAAAGAAATTAAATCTATATTCTCTAGGTGTTAAAAAATCTCATTAAAAGATCTCACAAGATCCTGTGAGGGCATGATAAGATACTGAAGATGTTGAGATGCTTCTGTTAGTGATAGGTTCTCAATCAAAATGATAAATTACACAATTAGGACATGGTTATTTAAAACTGGAGTGCACAGTATTTACTCCATGCACGTTGCAAATCTCCTGATTTCTCTTTCCATGAGGGTTGTGGAGGTTAGGATTTTGTGGGTATTTAGAGACAAGTATATAAATTTTGCAACAACAAAGAGAGATAAGGCCAGGGTAGGCTGGCCATGATCATTTTGAACAATAGGGCAGGCCCAAAGTAGCCAAGTAGTCCAAACTGGTTTCTACTGAATAGTCCCTTAGAATGATAAGATCAATTCTTGACCTCACAATCTATCTTCTTATGGCCTTGCACCTTTTTGTCTGTCCACACTGCACATTCTCTGAATCTATAGCATTTTATTCTGGATTCAGTTTTTATTTTCCCTTGTACTAGCACAATGCATTGTTGCAATAAAATGATCCGTATGGATGGCATGCAAAACAAAGATTTTCACTGTGCCTTGGTACGTGCAAAAGTATAAACTAATTTACCAATAAACTCATTCATTTACTGATGTTCTTATATTTTAAATAGTGTCAAATCTTCAAGAATAAGAAAGTAATAAAGGAATTTGGTGAAAACATTGCATTTGAAATATTGTATCATTTCTTAATGCATGCATTACTAAATGACAATAAGAGGACTGCGTCTTCATAATCTAAAAAATGCTCTCATTTCAATCTTTTAAAAATTCTTTCAATTTATAACAGTTCCTACATATTATAAAGCTCTGAAAGTCTCACTGCTATTTATAGTTTGAAAGGAAACCAAGATAAATTAGTCCATAGTTTGAGGCCAGGAAAATCCTCAAGTTCAGCGTTAAGGTCAGGGAAGAGAAATCTTGAAAACATCTAATTATTATAGATAGCCAGCAAAATGTGATTGGATTTTGAAAACCAAAATAATTGAAAAAATCTGCAAAGAATGTCTGTGGATGGTATTTATAGACATCCAGGTAGTTCTGAAGATCACCAGGGAAAGTTCGATGAAGTGGTAGACCATGGAATTAAAAACAATTTAATCATCTCACTAGGAAATTGGCTGTTTAGGAGGAGACAATAAGTATTCATATTTCCAGCATGTGCTGAGGGTTGTCCTGCAAAGATCTATGCACAGGCATAGCCTTTTGCCATATTCATAATCTACTTTGACAGTGAAGGTGAATGCTATTTATCTAGGGTTGATAACTATGCACATAGGCTCACTAAATTACAAAGAGATATTAAAAATTTAAGTCCCCTGGAAAATTTGTGGTAAACAGAGTTCAAGGTGGACAAGGAATAAAATTGCAGGGAGAACTCAGTGGGTTGGGCAGCATTTGATGCAAAGGCATGGTCATGTTCATGTGAAGATCCTGTATCAGAAAGGAGTAGAGGGAAGATAGCCAGTATAAAATAGTAAGAGGGACAGGGTGGGACAGAGACCGGTAGGTGATTAAGTGGAATTAGCTTAGCTGAGGATGATGGGACTGACAGGGCAAGGTGTGGGCGTGGGGGGAGTGAGAGTGTTGAAACAAGAGGCTGCTCGGTTATCATTAGGAACAGATACGGAGGGGTTGGAGTGAAAATTAGGCAAGTTGAACCAGGAAGGGGGAATGGACAGCAAATGTGAACTAAGAGAGAAGAAAACTAGGCACTGGATGAATAAGTATGTGGGTAATGGGCAGATGGAAGTATCTAGGCAAATGTGGTGGGGAGTGAAGTGGGTGATGGTAGAGGTGAACAAAAGTGTTGGACAGGAACATGGGGGATGTGGGTTACATTCAATTGGAAAATGCAACATTCATAGCTTTGGGTTCTAGGCTACCAAGGTAGAACATGAGGAATTATCTCTCTATTTTGAGCATGACCTCTCTGAGAAGAACAAGTATATTTAGGTAGACAAGTCTGAGGTTAGTACAGAGTATGAAATGGTGTAATACTGGAAACTGAAGATGTTCATTGCCACAAGAAAGCAGCATCCATCATCAAGGGACATCCAGGCCATGCTCTCTTCTAGCTGCTACCATCAATAAGGAGGTACAAGAGCTTTAGCTCCCAATCCACCAGGTTCAGGGACACCTATTATGCTTCACCTATCAGGCTCCTGAACCAGTGTGAACATCTTCACTCACTACAACACTGAATTGTTCACAGAACACAACCTATGGACTCACTTTCAAGGATCCTCCAACTCGTGTTCTCAGTATTATTTATTTACTTATTTATTATTATTAGTTTATTTTTGCATTTATAGTTTGTCTTCTTTTGCACATTGGTTGCTTGTCAGTTTTTGATTGGGTGTAGGTTTTCATTGATTCTATTGTATTTCTTTGTTACACTGTAAATGCCTGCAAGAAAATAAATCTTAGGGTATTATTTGGTGACATATATATACTTTGATAACAAATTTCCTTTGAACTTTCAAATTGACTTGAATTACACATACATACATGGATTAAAGTGTGAAATTCAGGCTCAGAAAACAAAGAAGATAATTGTTTTTATGCCAAATGAGCTGGGAAACAAGGAAGTAGATGTTTTATCCAGTTTGACAAAGCCTTAGTTAGACATCACCCAGACAACAGTTCTAAGGAAGAGTACATTGGCTTTGGAGGAAGCACATATACTAAAATGATACATGACGTCCAAGGAGGAGAGAATAGACAGATTAGGGTTGTACCCCCAAACTTTAGATGAAGGAATTAATTGAAATTACTGTAGGATGAAGTAGAGAGCAAGAAACAATTCCCATTGTTGGCAAGTTTACAACAAAGAGACATGGATTTTTTTAAGTGACTATAAAATCTAAGTGACAGCAAATATTATACCACTGATCTTAATTCTTAGTCACATCTTCTGCCCAATTAAATGCAAGAAGAAAGGAATATGACTAGAAAAATATCAAAATATCTGTACAGTAATGGTCCTTTGTCAGGCCATTTCTATATTATCACAGCAAATAGAAATTTTAGTCAGTCGCCATCCTTTTAAAAACTAGGTTCATGTTAATATAAATATACAATAGACTTTCTGGAAAAGATATCAAATCTACTGCAACCTATTTTGATAGGAATAACCATAACTGAACCACTACATTGTAATATTCTCAAGTGACTGAATGATGTTCTATCAAAATTTTTGAATATTGAGTCAGAAAAAGTGAGCTTGGATGCTTAGCTATGCACTATAAATTGTAACTTATTACACATTCAGCTAATAGATAATAGTTCAGCTAACTTTCTTTATACTACAGGAAGTATAAAGGGCAACTAAGGAGAAGGGTGAAAAGGTTATATCTGCTCATTTCTCTAATGGAATAGTAAAGGCTGCGAATACCACATTGGTTATTCTGAAGGGCCACCTCTCATCTACTTTGTCCATACCTGCTTTGAAATTCAGTTCAGATGCATGTTGGTTCCCACTAAAGATTTGTCAACTGTTGTTTGCTGAAATTTGTACTCAGCAGCGACTTTGCTACATTATTTATCAACGAGCCTTTCTATTGTGACAATATTTGCTTCAGATATATATGACAAGGTTGTCAAGTTAACAATTTAGTTGATCTATATCACTGCTGAATCTTCTCAGGTTTCTGGTTTGTTGCCATTGCTGTATCACAATCACCTTTCTGTACTAAGCACAGTGCAGGAAAAAAAGTTGATGAGAGAAAAAAAATCAGATTTTATAACATGGCTTGACATTTGAATAGTCAGGTATAACTCAAAACAATTTGTTCTGTCTTAAACTCTCAATTTTTTTCAGAGGAAAAAGAAAACTGAATCCACAAAAGTATAGAAAAAGTGGGAGATTCTACAAGGGACTGATTCAGAACAGATATAGCAGCTCTAACTTGGGTATCCATGAGATGTCTTGGAGGATCAGAAACAACAAAATTATACTTGAGCATAATCTGTAGAGTCATGGCTTGGCAATATTCTTCACTCTGACATCATCATCAAACAATAGGACCAACAATTTGATGAAGGGCAAACATACGATAAATAAAAAATGAGGTGTAAAAGCAACATTGCAGAGCTGATCACCAGAAGTAAGCTAAAGACATATTTCCATTTGCAGTCCTTGGTTTAGATTTTGGGTATTTTATTAAGAATTCCTCAAATTGAATGATTGGAAATACTCTATTTGGGAGTTCTGCCAATGTACTAGCAAACTGCTAATGTCTCTTAGGCTACGTCCACACTACGCCGGATAATTTTGAAAACGCCGGTTTCGAGTAAAAACGACAGGCGTCCACACTAAGCATTTTTCAAAATATCTCTGTCCACATTAGATGGATATTTGGGCGAATCTCCTCCTACTGGGCATGCGCAGGACACACAGAAAACAAGTGAAGAGGAAATGGTATACTTGGTGCATGTTTGTCCAGTTATGGAGTAGAAAAAGTTAAAAGGAATTGCTCTTGGCTCTAATGCAGGAGGACTTAAAACTAAAAAAAAACAAATACTGGAGCGTATGGAGGCAACTGACAGGGAGTTCACGGACAGTATGATCTGGCTGACAACAAACATTGAAAAACTGACTAACTCTGTTGCATTAATAAAGTATCTCGTTAAATGTATAAAAACATGTCTGCATCAGTGTTATCTTGTATTTCCATACAATGTTACATTAGGCTATTACACATCTATTGTCAGAGAAGTACAGTACTTGCATAAATAGGTAAACCATCTTGGTTCTTGATCCTCCAAAATATTCCGCATGGAATTTAAACTGGAGGTGGCTGAGGGTGTTTTCTGTCCTTACCTTCATACAAGCAAGGAGAGAAAACAGGACAAAGTGAGTATACTTATTTATTCAGTAAGCTATGGGTCAAAGTATTTGGTGAGTACATTTCTAACTCTTCTGGCTTCAGTCCCATTGCCGTCTGTTCTGAACAGAATCAAATATCACTATGATGATTGTATGCTCTAGTATCAACTGCTTGGCGACAATAAAGTAATAATAATAATAATAATAATAATAATAAAACAATGAAATGCCGTGCTGCCACCATCTGTTGCGGCATGTCACGACAGCGGTTTTAAAAAGCTCCGGTTACCCCGTTCACACTGCAACGGATATTAGGCATTTTCAGATTTATTTACTCTGAAGACTGTTTCTGAAAATCTCCGTTTTCGGGGGATGAAAACACCATTTTAGTGTGGACAGAGGGTCAAAACGAAGAGAAAAAGCTTAGTTTTCAAAATTATCCAGCATATTGTGGACGTAGCCTAAGTAACTTGGGACAGATTATACACCTGTGAAGAGATCACTAAAATGGCAGATAAAGGGATTCTTCTGAATATTTATGTGAATAGACTTCCAGGAGAAACTTTACAAAGTTCTGTAAAAGAGTACCATAAAAAATGAAAGTTCAAGATTATACAAAACAATCCTGTGTAAATTGGGTGCTTATAAATAAATCCAATAAGTTTCCACCCCTTGTTTTATCTTCATACACTTGGCACAATATGTAGTGCTATTCCGCTGCTGTCAATTAAAGTACAGTATTATCAATACTCATTTTTAATTGATCAACGTTTCCTTTTATACCAAAATACAGCAAACCAGAAGAAGATGATAGTGGAATTAGATTCTGGCCTCAGTACTTTGCATTGCAGCAGATGAGGCTTATAATTTGCAAAGCACTAGGTTACTTTTGCTAATTGAATTCAAGGTGGTATTTGTCTCATTAATGCTTAATACTTCAGCAGCAGCATTATAACTTATAATGTGTGGAAGTTGGTACCAAACATTAAGATAGCTCAAACCATTTTAATGCTAAGGAAATAAAAATATAATGTTTCAGGTCAAAAGTCTACATCAAAATTTTAATCCAACATTGTTTCATACAGCATACAGAAGGAAAGTTCACATTCTACTTTAACTGGCTTGAGCATCATGCAAAAAACTGTCAATCTTAGAACCTCACAAATGTAAATAAAATTTCAAATGAATCTTTAAGTTCACCTTAGCTAAGAGTGTTTTAAAATTATCAACTTCTTTTAGTGCAAGGAAATTCAATGGTCTGTTGTGTATCTAGTTCATTAGAAGCAGCAGTCCATTACATGCTCACAACAAAAGATTAGGGAAACGTGAGCAGCTTGGGCTGTCATTTCAACCCCTGCAGTGAACACCATTTGGTTCCTGATTGGTTTGGTGATACACAGAGTGACTGATTTTTTTGATAGAATATACCTGCACTTAGTACACAGAAAAAACATTAGTGTAGCTGTGGATTTGTAATCTGGCGCACCAGAATTATAACTCTTGTCCAGTTGTCTTTCAAATAAAAAAGGAACAAAAACTGTGGTGCTCACTTAAATATTTTTACCCAGCAGTACTTCAAATTAGCATAATCTTAATGTGCTAGGCATCTCTCTCTTTTCATCAAGATCAGCAAATGGTTATAAAATAACAAGAAATATAAATACAATGTTATTTTCATGAATTAATTACTAAAATTATCAATTTGCAATATGACAGAGGGTCATTATCCATTTAAAATCTCAAAAACAATGCCATGTAATCTGTTGCACTGACAAAATTCTTACTTTGTACATATAGCCATAACAACAATATAGGAATCATTCTCACAGAGTGGTGTGTCTACTTAAGGTCTGAGTAGAAAATAGAAAGGAAAGGTACGTCGCATCCGGAGTTTCTCTGGTTAGCGGATGATTTCCCTCCACGCGTCTCTGACGTAGTGGGGAACCGCGTACGAGGCAAGTTACAGAAGTGGTTTGCCATTGCCTTCTGCTGGGTGAGTTTCCAAAGAGATCACCAGTTCGTAACCCAGCACGGATGGAAAGTGTGCAGGGGAGCCAGCTGGATTCGAACTCGGGACCTTTCGTCCCGAAGTCTGACGCTGATGCCACTACGAAAATACATGATTTAAATAGAACTTTTAATGTGGAGTTGAACTGCACCCACCAAATCCCATATCAGAAATGACTTACATGGTAGCAATCACTCAAGGTAAAAGGTTGTTGTTTCAAGTCTGCTTCAGAGTCTTGAGGACAAGTGTCTGGGCTGACACTCAGAACCATAAAACAGTACAGCAATGAAAACAGGCCATTCAGCCCAATCCATCTATGCTAACAATTGGGCACCCTTCTTGTTCTTACCAGATTTCCTCGAACCTGGTCTGTGCATAAATTATCAAAGTGCTCATCTAGACATTTAAATCAGTAACCTACCTTCAATTCCTCAATGCATTCTAGCTATATACTATTATCTGGGTGTAGAAGTTCCCCTCATTTAAATCTCTCCCTTTTACCCTAAATTATATCCTCTGTATTTATCTACCTCTGATATGGGAAAGCGTTTCCTGTAGTCTATCCCACCTATATTTATAAATTAATATACTTACTCATGACTCTTCTTAATCTCTGAATAGAGATCTAAACTAGGTTTTATAAAGTTGGAGCACAGCTTCTCTATTTCTGCATCCAATGCCCCAACAAATGAAGAGCACGTTCTCATATCCCTTCTTGAACTTTATTACCTTCCTTTGTTGTCACTTTCAAACATCAGAGGACTTGTATATCAAGGTCCCTCAGTTCCTCAAAGTCCCCAAGATCTGATCCTTCTTGTTCTAATTTCCTCAGTGCTCCTAAAATGCATAATCCCACACTTGTTTGGATTAACTCCATCTCCCATCTTTCAGCCCATTTCACCAACACATCAATGTCACTCTGTAGCCCAAAACTACCTTCCACACCATCCACAACTCCTCCAATCATTGTGTCATCCATGAACTTATTGATCACATCTCCCATCCAAGTCACTCAAATATATTTCAAATAGCAAAGGTCCTAGCACTGATCCTTGAGATAAGATTAACCAGGGGTATCCAATTGCAAAAACAACCCTATATCATCACTGTCTGGCTCCTATTGGGAAGCTAATTTGCCAACAGCCTTGGATCCCATGGGCATTAAATGTTTTAAACAAGTCTCCCTTATCATACTTTGTCAAGGGTCTTACTAATATCCATGTAAATTGCATCTACTACCCCAACCTCACTGATCATATTGTTATTTCTTCAAAGAACTCAGTCAAATCAGGCTGCTTAGCAAGATAAGAGCCCATAGAATTACAGGGAAGTTACTAGCATGGGTGGAGCATTGGCTGATCGGCAGAGAACAGAGAATGGGTATATAGGGATCCTATTCTGGCTGGCTGCTGGCTACCAGTGGAGTTCCAGAGGGGTTGGTGTTGGGACTGCTGCTTTTTACGATGTATGTCAATGATTCGGACTATGGGATTAATGGATTTGTGGCTAAATTTGCCGATGATACTAAGATAGGTGGAGGAGCGGGTAGTGTTGAGGAAACAGAGGGCCTGCAGAGAGACTTAGATAGTTTAGGTGAATGGGCAAAGAAGTGGCAAATGAAATACAATGTTGGAAAGTGTATGGTCCTGCACTTTGGTGGAAGAAATAAACGGCCAGACTATTATATAGATGGGGAGAGAATTCAAAATGCAGAGATGCAAAGGGACTTGGGAGTCCTTGTGCAGGATACCCTAAAGGTTAACCTCCAGGTTGAGTCGGTGGTGAAGAAGGCAAATACAATGTTGGCATTAGGAATGTGATATTGAGGCTATATAAGGCACTCGTGAGACCACGCAGAGTATTGTGTGCAGTTTTGGGCTCCTTATTTTAGAAGGGATATACTGGCATTGGAGAAGGTTCAGAGAAGATTCACAAGAAAGATTCCAGGAATGAAAGGGTTACTGTATGAGTAACCTCTGGCAGCTCTTGGGCTATATTCCCTGGAGTTCAGGAGAATGAGCGGGGATCTCATAGAAACATTCTGAATGCTAAAAGGCCTGAACAGATTAGATATAGCAAGTTACATCCCATGGTAGGTGAGTCTAGAACAAAAGGGCACGACTTCAGGATTGAAGGACGCCCATTTAGAACAGCAACATGGAGACAAAGTCATTGGGTGCATTTAAGGCAGAGATAGATAGGTTCTTGATTAGCCAGGGCATCAAATGGTATGGGGAGAAGGCAGGGGATTGGGGATGACTGGAAGAATTGGATCAGCCCATGATTAAATGGTGGAGCAGACTCGCTGGGCCAGATGGCCTACTTCTGCTCCTATATCTTATGGTCTTAAATTGAGATCTGCCTTTAGCAAATCCAAGCTGGCTACCTCTGACTAGTCCTTGATTTTCCAAGTGATCATTAATCCTCTTTCATCCAGTATCTTCTTTGCCACTGACGTTAGCTTCACAGATTTATAATTACTAAGCTTTGCCTCACTGTTTTTTTTTGAAATGAGGAACGATCATATGTGCTGTCATTAAAATCACATTAGTCATTTGGTATCGCACTTGTGTCAGATAAAAATTCAAAAATCTCAAATTGTCTGCAGGAAAGATCATGTTCATTGAGAGTCGCAATTCGATGAGCAACTCTTTGGTCGCAGTAAAACAGTGGTGAGGGAGACACTGATGATGACATTGCCCTTTGCAGACAGTAGGGGTATCACTCTGTAAATTCCATAACTAGATGTATCTCCTTTCTTCACACTGTTAAGATTCTCGCATTTCTGAGGTCCTCCAGCATGCCCTCCTATTCCCAGAGGAGGGTGATAAATTTGTGAGCGATTGAGAGTGAGAGACTAAAGTTCTTCTCCACTAAGTTTCAAAATTTAATTAACAATATTTTATGCTCCCAAGGCCTTATTTTTTCATAGACATATGGCTGTATCGTCTTTTAGCTGGTCTAATGAACCAGCTAGTTTACTGTGGGGTGGAGTTAAAGTCAATGATGCCAAGGATGGTATCATAGTTAAAGCGTTTTCCAAAGTGCTTTTTTTCCAGCAGATAATGACTGCCTGTCTCTGCTTAATATGTTCTCCCCCTTACTTGGAGTCAGCAATGAAAAATCCAATAAGCAAACTGGATCCCCTATGTTCCTTTCACCCACCATATTGTTGTTAAGATCGTGCACTGGACAGAATGCTTGAAAAGAAGTCTGACCATAACCAACATTTTGTCTCACTGCAAGGATATCTATATTACATGTGTCATGATAGGATGATTAACTGTTGGATTGATTACTGACTGTTACGTCAGTCAGTCTGACCTTAAACAACAGTGACAACAAAGCCACTGCTCCAAGAATCAATGGTGAACTTCTACAAGAACTAATGTAGTAGCAGTTGGTCAAGATGATCAGATCTTCAAGCCTGCATGGTCAATCACTAGAATCATATGAGGGGTGATTGATAAGTTTGTGGCCCAAGGTAGAAGGAGATGAGTTACTAACTTCAAACTTTCTGCATTATCACTCAAAGAGTTGAACTGCACGTGCATGTAACGAGAGTGTCTTGGACCTCCAGGTGGTCTACAGCAGAGGTGATTGATAAGTTTGTGGCCTTAGGTAGAAGGAGATGAGTTATACAGCCCTTGTTACATGCACGTGCAGTTCAACTCTGTGAAAATCCAGAAAGTTTGAAGTTAATAACTCATCTCCTTCCACCTTAGGCCATGAACTTATCAATCATCTCTGCTGTGGACCGCTTCTGGAGGTCCGACTTCTACAAAGAAGCGATCCGTATGCTCCACGACCGCTGGCCTAAGTGTGTAAGTGTAGGAAAAATAAATGTGTTAGGTTTTCTAAAATTGACTCCTTCTACCTTATCTATCACCCCTTGTAGCTAATCTTTAGTGCCACTTCCTAAAACTTGCCCAACATCCCAATATCCCTTTATTCTCTAAATATATAGAAACTTGTTGATCTCCATTTCAAATGAATTCATTGAGCCTCCATAACCATCCAGGGTTAAGAATTCCAGAAATTTACCACCCTCTGAATGAAGGTATTTCTCCTCATCCTAGTTTTAAACAAACTATTCCTTATTCTGAGATTGGCCCTTGGTGAAGACTTCAGTCAGGGAAATACTTTATACTTTATTGTCGCCAAACAACTGATACTAGAACGTACAATCATCACAGCGATGTCTGATTCTGCGCTTCCCGCTCCCCGGATTACAAATCGATAGTAAATATTAAAAATTTAAATTATAAATCATAAATAGAAAAATGGAAAGTAAGGTAATGCAAAAAAAAAAAAACGAGAGGCAGATCCGGATATTTGGAGGGTACGGCCCAGATACAGGTCAGGATCTGTTCAGCAGTCTTATCACAGTTGGAAAGAAGCTGTTCCCAAATCTGGGAATATCCTCTCTACATCCAGCCTGTCAAGCTCTGCATGATTTCTTTTCACAAATTTCATTAAGATAACCTTTCATTTTCCTAAACATTTGAGAATACAGGTTTAATCTACTCACCCAGCATCCTTGGAACATTCACTTTGCTAGTGAATATTTCCTCTTCTCACCTATCCTTTTTTAAAAGCAAGGAGAGCACAATTGTACACAATAGCCCTGATAACGCTGTCACCAAGGCCTCATACAATTGCAGTAAAGCTTGTGTATTTAAAGTCTTTCATTTTAAAGGTTAATATGCCACTTGTCATCCAAATCACTTATTCCAGCTGCATGCTGGTTTTCAGTCACTTGTGTAAAAGCAGACTCAAGTCCCTTTGAACATAAACACCACCTAATCTCTCACTATTTTAAAAGAAATATTCTGCCTTCTCTTTTGTGTTCCTTTATTCAACTTGTCTACTCCCATTTGAAACCTTTTCACATTCTTCTCCATACTTACAATCCCACCTAGCTCAGCAGCAACATCAAACACCAAACAGTATTCTGGGCTCACTTGGCTGCAGATTTTCTCAAGCTCAGTGAGCAGAGACTCTGTGTTACCAACTGAGAATGGAAGTTTGCTGATAAACAGTATGTACTTTTAAGTAAACTGCGTTTGACAGTTATTCCTTGGGTCTGAACCTAAAGGCCTCTGGTAGAGAGGCAGATCGACATCTTGGCACTGCGAGCAGGGTCCCAATATGTGGTAGACCCCTCGCCAAAATTGAATAAGTGGACGGACGGACTGTTGGGGTGAATCAGAGACGAATGGGCCCACAGGGTAAGCCTTAACCTTGGTTCCTCTCTGCTCTCTGACGTCTCTGTTTGTTCTCTAATTTTGGTGGGGAAAATCCACTGACAGAACCCAAAGGGAATAGTAAAAGAAGACAGGCGATTTGAATCCCTCGGAATAGTAAGTTAATACAGGTTTCCCCCGTCATCCGAAGGTAGAGCATTCCTATGAAACGGTTCGTAAGCCGAAATGTCGTAAAGCGAAGAAGCAATTACCATTTATTTATATGGGAAAATTTTGTGAGCGTTCGCAGACCCAAAAATAACCTACTAAATCATGCCAAGTAACACATAAAACCTAAAATAACAGTAACATATAGTAAAAGCAGGAATGATAAGATAAATACACAGCCTATATAAAGTAGAAATACTTTTCCACAATCATTACTGAACTGTTCTCCGGAGCGAAAATCTCACGCAAGCGCCGTCGGCAGAAAATCTCACACAAGCGCTGTTGGCAAAGACATGGCAGAAACACTCTCCCCAGTAACCTTTAAGCTATGAAGCTGCCAAATCATACCAAATAACACTTAAAAATACACAGCCGATATAAAGTAGAAATAATGTATGCACAGTGTAGTATCACTTCCAGGAATTGGGACAGCGCCGAGCACACTGATGATGGTGTGTTAGACTGAGTCGTCGGAGTTTGGGTGGTGCAGTGGCCCCCCACCCTCCAGGCCGCTGAGCGACACATTGCCGCGAAGAACACAGGGGTCCAGTGGTAGCCGGGAGGTACATAGCACATCTTTAAGAAAACAGCCAAAACAAACATGCTAATTAATTAGGTGCCGCCCGTAATTGTCGGCCCAGATCAGTGCCAATTTCCGATTGCGTCGTCTGTGATCTGGGCCGAAAATTACGTGTCGGCGGCACCTAATTAATTAGCATGCTTATTCCGGCTTTTTTCTTAAGGATGTGCTGTGTGCCTCCCACCTACCTTTGCATTCTCCGCGAATTGGTATCTGTCCGTGGCCTGGGGGTTGGGGTGGTGGGACACTCGTCTCCTATTTCCGTTAGAGCAGGCAGCTCATCTTCTCCTATGACTGCCCGCCCCGATGTCGAAGGTCGAGGTTTGTCGTCTGCTGTGGCTAATGTGGAAGGCTTGCTTGACTGCTGAGCCTCGCGCATTTTTCTATCATATAGTTCTTTAATAAGGGCTCAAACCATCCTGCAAATATCCCCTAAACCGACATACCCTTTCAAAATTAAAGCCGTACTTTATCATTACTCATTCGGTTTCGATTGTTAACCTTTTCTCTTCCAATTGCATCAGCTTTTCATCTGTCAGTTCTTGGTGATGGGATGCCAAAACCTCTTCAACATCATCTTCGTCAACTTCCACAAGCCAAACTCACGTTGTCCTTACTTCGTTCACCACGAACGAAACGCTTAATTATGTCTAGTTTTACCGTAAGTGTAACACCCTTACGAGCTCTTTCAGGTTTTTTCCGATACCATAGAACTCATCTTGCAAACGGCTGCTCACAGGCTCATGTTTAAGCAATGCTGGCGAGAATCCGGGGGAGATGGCTGCTCGGGGCTGCCTTTTACCGCGCGCTGAATTTTTTTTCGTAACAGTGAAAACACCTTCTGAAAGCGAAAGTAGGGTAATAATGTAGGTCTTTCGTAACAGTGAGGTTTCGTAAAGCGAACGTTTGAAAAGCGGGGGACACCTATACGGGCAGTTCGAGTCCCCGGAATATGATGGTTGCACGCTTAGACAAAAGGCGGGGGGGAGGGGGGGAGTAGTCCGCTACAGAAAATAATAGACAAATAACTAGACAATGAAAAAAACTGAGACAAATGTCATTCCAATTGTCTAAACATTTGGGAAAAGACAATTGGCCTGCAGGAGGTACATTTGATTTAAATTTAATATGGAAAGGGAAGGCAGGGAAAGAGTATGGTCACCTGATTGGTCTATGGCGATAAGGAACAGATATAAATTAAGCTGTTGGACCGATAACACTAAGCGAAGAGGGATAGACGTACATGATAAAGGAGGCAATCCTAGCAGTTGGCAAGAGTTGAGAGAGATATGTGAAGAATGAGATAAGGGACAGAAACAGACAAAGTAGACAGGGAAAGAAATCATATCAGAGACAAAATATACTGGCCATGGAAGAACAAATAAAGGGAAACAGAAAATAAAAATAATTCTGGGGTACCCCGCCTCCATCCAGACATACCAACAGATTCCCCAAACGATACTGATGATGATTGGGAATGGGTAACACGACCTAAAAACCCCACCATACTATCCACAGCTGCATCGGTGCCCATTTTACCACGGTAAGATTCCCCACCCCCACATGCTCTCACCCTGATGCCTCAGTCACTAACTCAATAGTCAATGCATCGCCACTGACCAATGTAGTTCCTCCAGGACAGTTGGGAAGCCCAATAACCATATCTGCCTGCACACAGTCAGACTGGACCTCTCCTGAATTGGACCCCTGAACAAGGGCCATTGGTTTTACCGGGACCTATACAGATTCAGCATCAATTGCCCATGAGCACCATTTGTAACCCACTAGCCGGAGTAGCAGGATAAGCACCTGCCATGTAAATCCGTAAGCCCTGGACCCCTTCCAAACTCTGTGGTGTACTGAATGCCACCCCTGACAAATAGGTCGACCCTCATGGGTTCTGTAGTTATTTAAGAGATGTCCTGACTATTTATTCCGCTAACTCTCGACATTTGTTCCCTCTGGCTATGGCCACCCTTACTCCTACTGATCAGACACAATTCACCACTCGGCTCCGACATGGCAACTGGGAGCTCCTTTATAGACAACCAAGGCCAGCGCCGTGCAGGCTATGCTGTTGTTTCCAACATAGAAACTGTGGAGTCCACTTCCTTTCTTTCTCCTCACTTGGCGCAGCAAGCTGAACCCTTTGCGATCACTGGAACATGCATTCTAGCCACTTAGAAATCGGCCAATATTTGTACGAACTCTAGGTATGCCTTTGGAGTCGCTCATGACTTCGGCCAACTTTGGAAAGCTAGGAGTTACTTCACCTCCTCTGGTATGCCCATCACTAATAAAATTTACATCAACAGCCTTTGGAAAGCTAGGGGTTACGTCACCTCCTCTAGTATGTCCATTACTAATAAAATTTACATCGACAGCCTTTGGAAAGCTAGGGGTTACGTCACCTCCTCTAGTATGTCCATTACTAATAAAATTTACATCGACAGCCTTTGGTCTGCCATCTGTCTTCCTTCACACTTGGCCATTATTAAATGCTCTGCACACACTGAAGGTACGACTGAGACTGACCGAGGAAACAACAGAGCTGACTCGGCTGTGAAACAAGCTGCCCTTACTGGAGCACTGATTGTTCTCCAAATGACGAATCGCCTGGGAAAAACTGAATCCCCTGTTTCCGAATCAAAGGGTATGCCTGGAATTGAGGATGTGCGTGTTTTAGAAGGGGAAGCCTCTGAAAAAGAGAAAACCACCTGGAAATTGGCTGGATGGTTTTTGCTCACCGACCGAGGACCTCTGGCTTACTCCTGCCTGTCAGTTCTGCGTACCTGAAACTATACTGGGCTACATTGTAGATCTTGTACATACCAGCACTCACCTTGGCAAGGAGGGAATGGCAAGGCAATGTTTGGAATCGTGGTGGAGCCCGGTCCTGGAGAAAGTAGCAGAGAATGTTGCTAGATGATGTCTGATACACCAAGAACATAATCCAGGAAGAGGCACCCCATGCCCAAAGGGCTATACCCTGTTGTCAAGATACTCTTTCTGCCAACTACAAATCGATTTTATCGAATTACCAGGTGTGCACTGTTATAAATATTGTCTTGTAATTCTTGATGTTTTTAGCAGATGGATTGAAGCATATCCTAACACGGATAACAAAGCCGATACTGTGGTGCGTATTTTGTTGAAAGAAATCAGTCCCTGCTTCGGGTACCGGAGCAAGTTGTATCTGACAATGGCCCTCATTTTGTGGGTGAGATTAATACCCAACTATGCCAGGCTCTGGAGATTAAACAGACATTCCATTGCCCCCGCAAAGCTCAGGCCACCGGCCTGATTGAAAAGGCTAACGGGATACTGAAAAACAACTTGGCTAAACTAGGACAAGAAACTGGTCAAAAATGGCTCAAAGTGCTACCAATAGTCTCATTCCAAATGAGAACTCGTTATCAGACCAAACATGGTCTGTCGGTGGCCGAGATAGTATATGGTAGACTGTTAAGAACCCCCTGGAAGGCTACCCTGCTGACCCCAAAATTACCTGAGATAGACCCAAATCAAATGTCGAGTGAAATTATAGGATGTCTCCTGGCACTAACCAAATCTCTCCAGGTCTTGCATTCGCAGGTGAAGGGGACACACCAGGAAGGAGTGAAACTGGAAAATGAACATCGAGTCAACCCAAGAAACTTTGTTCTCGTAAAGAACCATCTCAGAAAGAAGCTTGAGCCTCACTGGAAAGGACCCCACCAAGTGTTACTGACCACTCCGACGGCACTCAAGCTACAAGTACCTCCGAAATGGACGTATCTAGTACATGTCAAAAGTATGCATTCATGACGAAGTTATTACTGCCTATACTTGTAATTTTAAGCACTTGTATTGTAGTAACCAAGCCAAGCACCTTCCTGTTGCTATGCTATAGTTACGCTGGGAAAGCTGTCTCATCTGCATGCTGGGTATGTGCAACAATTCCTCCCCATGGGAAGATAGCGGTTCCCTTAATAGCCATTCAGCTGAACAGCAGTGAACAACGGTCAGTCCAGGCCTTTCCTCGTGACACTCAGACTAGCGAGGCTCAAAATTGCACCAGTGATGTGACTGGAGGCTATGGGTGCCACTGCTTTGATTGCTGGTACATTCGTTCCCCAGAAAAAGTCATCCAACAGGGAGGTCAGGCATCATGGCCCTCCACCATTGTCAGATCTGACCAACCAGCAAATACTATCTGTTACTGTAATTTCAAAGGTAAGGGGACTTAGTTTCTGGGCAATAGCACCTGTGCCATTTATACAACAGCCAAACCACCGTGCCCCCTGAATGGAACTCAATGGCTTTGCAGGGAAAGGGCCTTCTTGTGGCTCCCAGGAGAGACAGCTAACCAATGGGACACCCAACAAGAGGGCAGAAATTGGATGGGATACTGCCTCCTGGCTTACCCTGTACCCCACATGCGAATGCTGAAAACCCTGGACCAGCACCCTTCCCTCCTATGGCAAAAGCGAGGAATCTCACAACTGGAGCACTTCTGGATGATAGCTTTTCCCTTCTGCGGGGCAGCCCACAATTCAAGGGAAATCATCAACCTGGCTGTAGTTTTGGAGGAGATGGCCATTAGTACCACTAAGGCCACGGGTGGCATCCAGGATCAGGTTAGGGCCATCACCGCTGAAATGATAGCACTACAACAGACTGTTTAACAGAACCGAATGGCCCTCAATTTTCTTCTGGCTGGAAAAGGAGGTGCATGTGCCGTTATAGGTCAAGAGTGCTGCACCTATATCCCAGGTGAATCAGAGAACATTACCTCTTTCTCCGTTCACATTCGAAAGGAGTAAGTAAAATCCGGAAACCTATATGGCTTTAGCTTAAAAGAAGGATTGTGGCCTTTCAGTGGCATCTTCACAGGATGAAGCGGTATACTGCTACAATATGCTATCATCAACTCAGGAGTACTCATACTTGTTGCACTCTTTCGGTATTTATGGCCCCTTGTCAGCCGCTACTTTTGCCCTACACCCACTGGGATATTTATACAAAGAGTCCTCCTAGAAGAAAGGGGACCTCAGAGAGACCGAGGTACAAATGATGAGGATGGAGACTACGATGACACGGAAGGCCCTTCGGCCTATCCCATGGGTTACTATCTACCCTTCTTACATGAGTTTGAAAATTAAGATATACAACAACTCTGACATTGATTATCCAGTTGTCACAGAATGACAAATGGAGGGAATGAGGAATTATATACAGAATTAAAAGGGCTAAAACCTAATTCACTTATTGGCTGTTTGACAAGTCGTGCTGTGAGAATAATGTATGACCAAAGAAGAGTTTGTTCCATGAGAAGCTTCTCAGTCTACCCATATCAAAATATGTGATAACAATGTATATCTGCAGCTCCAAACAGTATTCTGGGCTCACTTGGCTGCAGGTTTTCTCAAGCTTGGTGAGCAGAGACTCTGTGTTGCAAACTGAGAATGCAAGCTTGCTAATAAACAGTATGTACTTTTAAGTAAGCAACACACATCAAAGTTGCTGGTGAACGCAGCAGGCCAGGCAGCATCTCTAGGAAGAGGTACAGTCGACGTTTCAGGCTGAGACCCTTTGTCAAGAACTTTGATGTGTGTTGCTTGAATTTCCAGCATCTACAGAATTCCTCGTGTGTACTTTTAAGTAAACTGTGTTTGACAGTTACTCTCTGGGTCTGAACCTAAAGGCCTTTGATAGAGAGGGAGATCGACATTTTGAAAGGGCGCCCCTCTTGTCCAAGATTTTCCCAGCATGGGAAACATCCTTCTCACATCTACTCTGTCTAGGCCTTTCAACATTTCAAAGGTTTCAATGAGATCCCTCCCTCATCCTTCTGAATTCCAGTGAGTACAATGTTCAATAATCAACTAGTAACAAAAATACACATAACTTGATCATATTATGTCATCATTTATGGAAGCTTGTTGCACACAAATTTCCTGTTTGCATTTCCTGTACTTAAAGAATGAAGAGACTTCAAAAAAATACTTCGGGATGTCCAAAACTGGCCATAATAGACTCCAAATAAATCCAAGTGTTTTATTTCATGCCATTTGACTCTATTTCTGTGTCTTCTGGCCAAGCAATATTCCTAGGTATATTGATTTATCGGAATGGAGGTAGTTCCAGGAAATGGGAACACAAAAGTAACTGGTAAGATTGTGTTACCTCAGCATGCACTGTCACTTAGAAGCCCCTGATTATCAATTACCTTCACCTGGAAAGATTTAGGGAATAAATAGGATGCTGGGGTCTCAGAAAAATAGGACAAATATCTTTCATCTAATGGGTTAATGCTGGAAGTTAAGTCTTAGAATATCATTTACAATTTTAATCAAATACCTGATTCAAAGATGACTTTTGAAGAAATAACAGAAATTGTTCATTACAGCCAAATCTGATACAAGAATAAACTGACCATTTAATTCAAAGTTTGCTGGAGTGAGTCAAATGTAGCATCTTTCTGGCCTTAATCAACCAAAGTTACAATCTTGGCTTCACCTGCTGTTAAGTACTGAACATCATTCAATAGTTTAAAATACTCTTGACCTTCAATATATTTAAAAACTACCAACATAATTTTTCAAACATAGCTGAATGCACTTAGATCATGAAAAAGAAATTTGCTTTCTTCTGTGCAGGCAGATTACCCTGTAAAATTATTAGGGTGGCAAGTTGTTCACTAAGTATCACTACAAGGTTATCATCACTTTTGACTGAACAATGCTCATATGTTCTGGTTTTGTTGGCAATTAGGCAGATAAATGTCCTTGGATTCTCTCCCACACAAAAAGGTACCAACAGGAAACAGGCAGGCAAATGAAATTGATGCCAAGATCAACTCAGCCATGATCTTATCAAATGTGAAATAAATACATAATGTTGATCCTGAAGCCAGCTTTCTAAGTTCTTATCACTGGGGGGAATTAGAATTTGCTCTGCAGAAAGAAAAGTGGCTATATTTTCCTACAGATGACTAAAGGAAGAAAGATTTAAAGGTGTGTGAATTGATTGCCTGTCAAACCACTTTCTTAGCGATTATGCATAACAAGGATGTTTCATATAAAATAGGAAAGATAAAGATACGTAATCTTGCCTTCAGCATTATCTATCACTGTCCAAGACAAGATTTCTAATATAATTTTTTTACCTTTTTTCTGCAGACTTCCACCATTAATTATTCCATCAATTCATAAAACCAACTGATCTGCTGCTGGTGATAAAGTGTGAATTGAAAACACTGGTCCACTTGTCTGAGGCTCACACATCACAACTAAGGAGGAAAGCAAAAACTGCTAGCAGACGCCATGCATCAATATGGTAAACTACTACTGTCAGAAATAGAGTTTACAGTGCTGTTCAATCTGCCAACCAGTTTTTTCAGAATTGAACACTTGTCATTAATGATGCTTAATTTATCTCAATTAACTGCAGCTCTCTGCTGATATAGATTTTCAAGGATTGCCATTAATGGTTATTTTCCCTTTCTCAGATTAAATGGCTCATAAAGGCTCAACTTCATGATACAATTGCTATCGCTCCCCATACACCTGAATAAATCAGACATCTGCAGGAGGCCTACAAACAGTAAGGTCAAACACAGATTTTAGTCAAAGAATGGGAGATGAAAGGGCTGTCACTGAGAGATAGATAAAGGTGAGGTGCAAGAAGGACGTGGCAGACCGAAAACAGCAAGAACTCTTCTGGTCAAGATGCCAAGGTCACGGCTCAGACTTGGTTGTATATTTTAGGTTTGTAGTAATGGTTTTTGAGGGTGTGGGGGGGGGGGAGTTAGGGATAGGGATGTGGATGAGTTAGAGGTCAGGCTGAAGTCAAGGCCCTCACTCCACGTTCCAAGGCCAGCAATGTGGACTTGCTAGAAAGGACATCTGTGGATGTATGGCAAGCGCGGTGGGCGGAGGCCAGTGAGGATGAGGGCTAGTCAGTGATTCACCCCAGGTCAGCAAGTCCCAGGATAGGAGGCATGAAGTCCAGTGACCCCCTAGGTCAGCAAGTCTGGAGTTTAGGCTGTCATCATTAGCGGAGTCCTAGGGTCGACACCGAAAAACCAAACCCAAAGTTAAAGGACAAAGTCGATGAACCTGGAAGTCGGGGCTCAATGGCCACAGGGTGGGTCTGTGAGTCTATTGGGGAAGTCAAAGGCCTGTTGTCTGTGAGTCCACAAGTCCACTGGAGGTTGGAGTTCCAGAGGTGACCTGTTTCTGTATGAGAGTGGTGGGTGGGAGGGAGGAAATGGGCTTGTTTTGTTGTCGTTCTGTTGTTGCTGTTGTTTGTGTTGCTTTTCTGAACATTATAGGCATGCTATGTTGGCACTGAAATGTGTAGTGACACTTGTGGGCTGCCCCCAGCACATCCTTAGGTTTTGTTGGTTGTTAATGCAAACAGTGCATTTCACTGTATGTTTCAATGTATATCTGATAAATAGATGAATCCAAACCTAATATATGTCCATGAGGGATATGAGGATATAGGGAGAGTTGTTGTTGATGCTAATATTTAGTAGAATCACTTGGTAGGCTCATGTTCCTGTTTAGTGCCCTCACACCCTACTAGTTCAGCAGCCTGACATGAGAATACTTTGAGTGTTGCAGTTTCAAGGAGCCAAAGGAAGTCTTTTTGTGAGAACTCAGTCTCATCACTGTTCAAGGACTAACAAGTTTGGACTTATATTTAAAATCTGCTCCGTAATTGAACTGAAGCCTTACTATATACCCCATTGTATTTCTCTTTCTCTGAAGATATCTCTGAATGTTTCCTAGAGATAATAAAAGAAATATTAATTTCCATTTATTCCTTTCAATTTTACTAACAGTTACCATGCAAGTCAGAAGGCATTAAGGAAAATGTAATTGAAAATTCTCTAGGCAATACTGCTTTTGAGTAAATACACAACTAATCAAAGATGTGCCTGCCAGTTTAGGTGAATGTTACTATTCAGAGTACAAGTTCTTTTGATGTCCTTAAGCTTCACTAAAGAACAAATGATTTGGCTGTTCATTCTTTTTCTATTATTGTGTCTTTGCTGTGCTCAAGGTAACCATTGTATAAGCTTCAATAACATTTACATCAGTTCAAAAATAATCAAATGGTTGCAAAGCATGCTTGTGAGTTCTCAGGGCAAAAAAAAGACGAGTTGATCTTCCACAATCATTGCCACAGTAGCAATGTCATTACAAGGGGTGGTTGATAAGTTCATGGCCTAAGGTAGAAGGAGTCAATTTTAGAAAACCTAGCACATTTATTTTTCAACATAGTCCCCTCCTACACTTACACACTTAGTCCAGTAGTCGTGGAGCATACGGATCTTGGACCTCCAGAAAGTGTCCACAGCAGGAGCGATTGATAACGTGGCCTAAGGTAAAAGGAGTTGAGTTATACAGCTCTCATTACATTCACATGCAGTTGAACTGCATGTATATGTAACGAGAGCTGTATAACTCATCCCCTTCTACCTTAGGTCACGAACTTATCAGTCACTCCTGATGAGTTATTAACTTCAAGCTTTCTGCATAATCACTCAAAGAGTTGAACTGCATGTGCATGTAATGAGAGCTGTGTAACTCATCTCTTTTTAGCTTAGGCCACAAACTTATCAATCACCCATGCTGTGGACACTTTCTGGAGATCCAAGATCCATATGCTCCACGACCGCTGGACTAAGTGTGTAAATGTAGGAGGGGACTATGTTGAAAAATAAATGTACTAGGTTTTCTAAAATTGACTCCGTCTATCTTAGGCCACGAACTTATCAATCACCTCTCGTACATCATAATATATTTTCCGTATTTCTTAAAGTGAATTAGGGAAGGCAAGTCTCACCTGCAACTATACTGTTTCGTTTCCTTTTCTTTCCTGGTTCATCATAGTGATCAATGGAACATTCTGTTACCAGCGGGCCATTTGAATCATTAAAATGTACTGGCTCATTGTTGTCTGCCGGATCAAACGGCAGCTGGTTAAGCCCTATAAAAGTCCGAAAATAAAGATCACATATCAAGCTCTGACAGCAAAGAGCAAATGCATTAATTAATGTTAAAACAGAAATCTAAGCATCTGTGCATTGGATAGCATGCGTTGGAATCATGTAGCACAGGAGCTGACAGTTACACTTTTTGAAATTTGAGCACTTGGTTTCACATAAACTTTAAGAAAAGAGAATATATTCAGCTCCTCTATGCTTTCATAAGAATATAAACACATGCAGCAGAAGGCCATTTGCTCCTTCTGTTCCGTTGTTCAATAAGATCATGGGTAATTTTACGTCTCTAGGTACATTTTCTCTGTACTAAACCCATATCTTTAGTTCCCTAAATATTAACAAGATCTATGTTTAACTACATTAATAAAACCTTATTTATTTTTCAAATGAATCGGTGCATATGAATTTTTAAACACAGTGCATACCTAACTTCATGGTATTTTTTCCACGTATATTCAAGTTATAAATTTTGCACAACTCAATTCAGGTTTGTGGCATAAATTCATTACAGAATCAGTATCTGTGGTGACCATATAGTCAGGAAAACAAGGAGGGTAGCAAAGATCGGCCAGGGACTACAGGCCAGAGAGAATGACTTCAGTTGCAGGAAGTTATTGGAGGGAATTCTTGATAAGTTAGGGAGATGGCCTGTGGAATAACAAATTACATACAATTTAAATTGTGTCAGGTGATGAATTTTGGACATTCAAACCAGGGTGGGACTTAAAAAATGAATGGCAGGACACTGTTGAGTATTGTGCAACAGAGACACTTGGGAGAACAAGTTCAACGTTTCACTGAAAGCAGCTATACGAGTAGACAGGATAGTGAAGAAAGCACTTAGCATGCTTGCCTTCAAAAGTCAGGGCATCGGGTTTGGGATTAAGGACATCATGTTGAAGTTATACAAGTCATTGGCAAGGCTACACTTTGAGTGCGGAGTACAGTTTTGGTCACTGTACTCAATACTCAAAGTGTAGCCTCACAATGACTTAGAAAGGACTTTGTCAAGCTGGAGAAATAGCAGAAGAGATTTAAAAGGATGCTGCCTGGACTGGAGGGTCTGAGTTATATGGAATGATTGGCCATGCTGAACCTTTGTTCGCAACAGCACAGGAGAATGAGGGATGACTTCATTGAAGTTTATAAAATCATGAGTGGTACGAATATCATGAATGAGGCATAGTCTATCCCCCAGGATAGGGCGTTCTAATCTAGAGAACACAGATATAAGAGGGAAGAGACTTGAGAGGTAACTTCTTCACACAGACAGTAGTGAGCCCTTGGAAAAAGCTGCAAGGGGAAATGGTTGAGGTGGATAAAATTTCAACATTTAAGAGGCATTTGGATAGGTACATGGAGGGGAGGAGCTTGAAGGGTTATTGGCCAAATACAGGTGACTAGGACTATCAGGTAAGATGTCATGGCTGGCTTTGACCAAGAAGGCCAAAGAGCCTAATTCTGTGCTTATTACTTTATGAACAATGTAAAAATCCTAAGGGGCTTTCATTTCTATTTTCTTCATTAATTATCGATTATTCAAATGTTTGGGTGAATGAGGCAAAGTTCATAAATCTCAAATGCATCAGATTAAAACCTTAAAAACTAACACAAGGACCAATAGTAAGATAAACATCATGCTTCTCTAATACTGTATAGGATTGTTACTACCTCCTACTGCTAGTTACAGAAGTAAAACATCATATATTGCAGCCTTGCAGTAATGAACTAGTTGAGAACCAAATGTTCACGTTTTTATAGCTGGTCATTGTGTTACTGGATACTGCATGTTGCACAGATCATTCCAAACATAGCGTGTCAGGCAAAAATTGTCTACAAGGCAGTTAAACTTGATATTGGGATCTCTTAAGCCTTCCAGGAATGATGATGACAGATTCTTCACATTTATCTTGTGTTCTTGAACATTATATTTCAAGGAGAAAAAAAACTGGGGTTTTGCTTTTCCCCTGCAAGCCTCGTCTTTTTAAAAGTAGTGAATGCTGCATAAGAAAATTTGAAAACAAAGCCAGCATCTGTGAATATAAAACAAATTAATGTTCCTTTCTTCACCTCTATCTCTATATGGCTCTTTCATTGGAATTTAGGAAGTTGGCAGCATTATTTCCAGGCAGCAGAGAAAGAAGATGGAATGATGGTAAAGCTGTTAACCACAAGGGATGAAATCGCAAAGAGGTAACAGTGAAAGACAAAAGAAATTGGCAATGGGCCATTCAAAAGGCACAAGAGAAAGATGCTGAATTTTTATGACACTTGTCACTTTAATTTATCTTACTTCCCCTCTGACCTGTATATCCTTGAGCTCTTGCATTGTTCTAATAACTTTTAAAGCAAAACCATGATCTCCTTTTTCAAAGAGATGCATTATTGAATTCCATGTGCATTTGACAGGCTACAATTTCCAATAATAATTAAATCTTTGCTGGATCTATGTTTTGTTTCTTACCTCATTACCCTTCTTTTACTTTAGACATTATGTCTTTTGTTTTGTCATTTTGTGGCAGAAATTCTTAAACAAAAACAATTCTTAGACAATTTTGTGCTTTTGGGGCAATGTTTTCCTTTACGCAAGAACAAATGAACACTTAACTGCCCAGCATATTGACAGTACCATTATTTCATGTTGAAACTGAATCAGTAATTGATGTCAAGGATGCAAATCTTAAATCAGAGATGAGCACTAGATCACAATGCTGTGCAATCCATGAAACATCACTGCAGGAACCACAGGCTAAACAAATGGTTGCCATGAACTGACTATTGGACAGAAAGCAAGACACCAGATTTAGGACTTGAACATTCCAGTGGAAAAGTTTGAGAGCTGTAAGATATTATATCAGGGTATGCCATGAAGCTAGCTCTATACATCTGGTATCAGTATCAAACTAAATTTAACAACCTCTCAGCCAGCAAAGATTAATGGAGTTATCCACAAATTGCATTTGGCAATATTAGCATTGCTTCACCCACCACACAACAGCTCCTACTTACAAGCTCTGTACATATGCGTGTGCACGCATGCACACACACACACACACACACACACACACACACACACACACACACACACACACAGCTGTTCTGGCAGTGCATTCATCTTCTACATTGCCCTTTCATGTTTATCACAGCTCTGATATTCACCTCACATGTACCAACGATTCAGCTGTCTCATGCAAACACATGTTGAGAAACTTAGCAATACCTCTCCTTTCACTTGGCAGGAGAAATAGCTAGAAACTGTTATTCATAATGGCAAACTGAAAAGAGTGGGAGGGCAATGTGGCCACTTTCAGTCAACAGCAGATGATGCAGCTATAGAACTTTGTGCTGATGATAATGGACTCTGTTGCCACTAAATCTATGCTACTCAGCCAGATAGCCTAAATGCCCGTTGCTCACACTGTGACAGTATGTGCTAAACGGAACTGTAATAGCTGCTTGTGATCATAAAAAAGACATGAAGTTGTAGCAGTACACCCTTTGGCCTTTTGTGCTTGCTCTGCAATTCAATGACGTTTGATTTGTTATATTTTGGTCTTTTCCTCCTCCAGCCCTATATCCCTTGTTTATCCTAACATTCATAAAACTTGTAATAGCCTCACTCTATCACACTGTCCCTCCTCCTGCCACTCTGTGATAGTGGCTTACAGTTTATTATTATCACACCCATCCAAAATGCCTATATATTTGATTGCAAATGCAGAATTGTTTCCTCTGACTAAGGTGACAAATGGAGACTCAAACTAAGGAGGTCTGGCACTTGAGATATTGAAGATATACTTCTCTGACTAATAGTTAATCATCTGAATTTCCTGCTTAAGGAAGCAGTGGAGAATCAGTTGCTAAGCACACTTAAATCAGAGTTGAACAGGTTTTAGGTATTAAGTGAATCAAGGGAAATGGGGTTAAGTGCAGGAGAGTGGTGCTAGAGTAAACGATCTGTCACAGCCTGAGAGAAATGCAGTGAGGTAATGATAACAGTAATAGTGTACTGCAGCTTTTGTTCTTCATAGTTGTGTGTTCGTGTAACTCGTGTGACTGAGACAAAAAATAAATCACTCCTTGCCATTGAATTCTCAATGGTACCCAGCTTTACTAGGACCAGGCAATCCCCTTACCTTCCTATAAATATCAGGGCCTATGGCACAGAAACAAACTTTTGTAATAATAACACAAAGCTACTTGCAGTTAAGGTGATGTGAAAGAGGCAGAGTGACAGAGGGAAAAAGACTACCATCAATAGCTTTCAAATATTGCTACATGTACTTGCAAAATGAATTGAACCTGTAGGGAAAGAGAGAAAAAAAACAAAGACAGCGAATTAATATCCTCTTATTCACCATTTGCATCAGTTATGATGCCCAAAGAACACCCAGGCTCACACAGGGAGCCGGCTCTTGCAGGATGGTTTTCTAGCAGTGGCAAAGATGGAGAGAGATGACCAGTTACATTATCAGTGCGGGTATGCACACTCATCATGGGGGGGTGGGGAGAGAATGTGGACAAAAGAACAAGACCTGACTAAAGATCTGCTTTGTTAACAACAACATCTATTAAACAAGGTGATGAGAAATTTATTTAATACCCTGGCTCCTGTTCAAGCCAACACTCTGCAATCTAACCACTGAATTTAAATTAGTCCAATGTTCTCTTTTTTTTCTCTCTCACCATCTACAATGGTCTAACTCTAAAGTGAATTGGAGTGATCAGTGAATTACCATTATCTGAATTGCCTGTGAATAACTAAGCTCACACAGTAAATTGTGACAGTACTTTATAATTTGACCATTTAGCTAAATGATAAGTGGTTGCACTATAGCTTAGATTACACAATCATTGGCCAGAAGTGTTTTAACATTCAACTCTGAGCAGATATTCTAAAAGTCTAAATTCCTTTATGAATGCTAGAAAGTGAAGGATTTTAATTCACCTCAACTACTCTCAATACACCCAATCATGTTGTATTGGTTATTTCCAAGAATTATATATTTTTTCTATTAATTGTCAACATTCAGTGCATTTATGATTATGATTCTGAAGTTCTATGAACCTCAGGATAAGGGAAGCTATTATGCGGAAGGACAGCTTTGGAGTTTCAGAATGGTGTAGCAGTTCCTTGAAAACAAAACCTCTGAGAGAGTAAACCAGAGTATTCTACCAGTATGACATGCTGCCAAGTAATGAATTTTCAAATCGAAAAAGGTACGTTTGATCTATTATTACAAAACCAGCAAAGACGAACGATCTTCTAGCAATTAAAAATTAATGAAACTAAACTAGCGATATTACTGTCTAACTTGCAGTCCAATAGTGGTATTAGCATTCTAATAGCGCCACTAAGTGTTCTAATAGCATTCTAGCATTCTAATTAGTGACCTAGTTTGCAAAATAACAAAATTAGTGTCACTAATTAGCATATTTCAGTAAAATCAGCGTTAACTAATTAACGGTCAACAAAAAAAAAATCATTGCCCGTGGCTCACTCCCTCTGGCCAACATATAACCACAAGCGTGAACAGGCAACTATACTCATTTGCTTCTACCACACCACAATCCACATGACAGATTATCATAACAAATGCGCCAACAAAGTACAATACAGATAGAAAATAGATACATGGCTACAGCGGACAAAAAATAGTTACAGCTACAGGAAGCAACACACATCAAAGTTGCTGGTGAACACAGCAGGCCAGGCAGCATCTCTAGGAAGAGGTACAGTTGACGTTTCGGGCCAAGACCCTCCGTCAGGGTCTCAGCCTGAAATGTCCTGACGAAGAATCTCGGCCCGAAACGCTGACTGTACCTCTTCCTAGAAATGCTGCTTGGCCTGCTGCGTTCACCAGCAACTTTTATGTGTGTTGCTTGAAATACCAGCATCTGCAGATTTCCTCGTGTTTACGGCTACAGGAAAAAGTTTGCAAACTCTTTGCAGTTATCTGGCTTTCTGCATGTGGTCTGATCTTCACCTAAGTCACAATAATAGATAAACACAATCTGCCTAAGCTAATAACACACAAACAATTGTACTTCTTCTCATCAATAGTGAGTACACCATTTAAGCAGTTACAGTCTAAGTTCAAAAAAGTATGTAAACCTCTGGGGTAATGCCTTCCACAGAAGCTGGTTGGAGTCATGTTCCATTTATGGGTTGCAGAGGTGCCCTGCCCTATAAAAAAGACATACAGTCAGGTTATTGACAGAGACTGCTCTGCTGATGAAGATCTGTTTATGTGCACCATGCCTCGATCAAAATAACTTTCAGAGGACCATAGAAGAATTGTAGAGATGCAGGAGGCTGGAAAAGGCCAGAAAAGCATTTCTAAAAACCTGAGTGTTCATCAGTCCATAGTAACAAAAATTGTCTACAAATGGAGGAAACTTAGTACCGTTGCTACAAAGATCCTGCAAAGATCACACCAAGAGCACAATGTGCAATGCTGAAGGAGGAGAAAAAGAACCCAAGGGTAACAGCAAAAGACCTGCAGAAATCTCTAGAACTTGCTAAAGTCTGTTCATGTGTCCACTATAAGAAAAACACTGAACATGAATGTTGTTCATGGAAGGACACACAGAGGAAACCACTGCTCTCTAAAATAAAACATTGCTACATGTCTCATGTTTGCAATAGACCACCTGGATGTTCCACAACGCTTCTGGGACAACACTTCTGTGGACAACACAAAATACTCTGCAGATGAGACAAAAGTTGAACTTTTTGGCAGAAATGCACACCACTATGTTTGGAGAAAAAAAGGACACCAATACCAAAACCTCAACCCAATTGTGAAGCATGGTGGAAGGAGCATCATGGTTGGGGCCTGATTTGCTGCCTCAGAGCCTGGATAGCTTGTAGCTGTTGCGGGAACAATTAATTCAAAATTATATCAAGGCATTTTACCAGAGAATGTAAGGGTAGCGGTCCACCACCTGAAGCTTAATAGATGTCGGATGATGCAACAAACAATGATCTGAAACAGAAGAATAAATCAACAACAGAATGGTTTAAAACAAAAAGAAAGTTTGTGTTTTGGAATGGCCAAGTCAGAGTCCAGACCTTAACCCAATTGTGATGCTGTGGCCTGACCTGGAGAGGGCTGTTCGTGCAAAGTATCTCAGAAATATTGATGAAATGAAACAGTTTGGTACAGAGGAATGGTCTAAAATTCCTTCTCGCCATGTACAAGACTGATCAGCAACTACAGGAAATGCTTGGTGGAGGTTATTGCTGCTAAAGGAGGTTCTACCACTTACTAAATGCAAGTGTTCACATACTTCTTCCAGCCTAGACTGTGAATAACTAAAAATGTGTTCAATATAGAAAAGTACAATTGCTTGTGTGTTATAAATTTAGGTAAATTGTGGGTCTAATATTGTGACAGATGAAAATCAGACCACATTTTATGAGAAAACCAGGTAATTGCAAAGGATTCACAAACTTTTCCTTGCAACTGAATATGGCTCGTACAATGGAATTGATAGGTGTGCCTCCTAGTTCTTCATCTATCTATGATAGTGAGTGTCAAGGGATAGCTATGTAATCTTAGCATCAAGAGCTTGCAAATTCTACAGACGGTTTAATATTTTTAAAGATTGGCTTCATAAGCTACATGTTTTAATCCTGTTGTGCAGTCCACATGGGGAAAAGAGGTTTTTTAGATTGAGAAGACTACGGTTTTTTCCACAAGTAATATAGTCTTGAATTCAACATAACTGCTTTAAATATGTTCAAAGGTAAATCATTATACCATGTAACATCAAGTAAATGATCAGTGTAGCACTTGGGCCTTATCAAAACCGAACAGCAAAGATATATAAAAAAAATTGTTCAGAATTTCCTGAAAAAGAAGTGAAATAAATTTGACAACAGATAACATTCAACAGTATCTCAAGTCTTTTATGGCGAGTTATCATACAAAAGACTTAAATTAATTACTTGGAATACTTGAAGTGCACTTTTTTAAAATTCAAAATTCTGTTTCCAAAATGATAATTTTACTTTTTTCATATAGACCTGTTAACATTCAGGTTTTCTGATAGTTCCAATCTGCTGGCAGCGTCCTCCTTGTGCTCTTGCTACATAGCCAAAGGCGTCATCACTAATGCACTCAAAGTGGCAGAACATAATTAACTGCTTAGATAACTTTTTGAGTTCTAGTCCCTGTAAGGAATTGAACTGATTTTCCTTGCACTCATCAACAAAGCTGCAGAATTTTAAACAGTGCAAATGCTTCCTGTCCTGCGAGCAGCCTACACCATTTCTTAATCAGAAATGTGACTGGGGACGCAGCAAGTAAGCACTACATGGGGATTTACATCATCTATGTGCACCTTATGTGCTAGTATGTCATTCACAATGAAGCGTGTTTTTTCTTTAAGCATAATGCATGCTACTTAACTTTGTTCTCAAGATGAAAACATGCTAACCTGCATAATACTTATAAAGCAAGACACACATTACAGAATTTTTAACCCTTTTAAGATTTTTCTGTTTTCTTCCTCCATCCGCTGGGCCTTCCCACCTCTTAAAACTTGTTACATAAAACACCAATTTTACCTCTGATTAAAGTCAGTAATCTGAAACAAAAACACTCTCCCTCCCACAGATGGCTTTCCCACTGAAAAGGGGTTTTAGCTTTCAAAATCACGTCATATATGTTCTCCTGTTGTTTGATAAACGATGCTTTGTTGACTATAACAATAGGCAAAGCTTGTAATATTATTCTACCTTCACTGCTGTTTCAAAATGAATAATAAAATGAATAATAAAAAGCAGGAACATCTTCTTTCCCTCTTTAACCTACTTGCATTATATATAGAGATGTTTTCAAATACTAGCACGCTTTCCACCATCGTCAAAAAATAACTTTTTCTGAAAACAATAAGATAATCCAGTAAGTTAATCCAAGTAGAAATAATATTTCATACCATTCATTGGCAACAGCAATAATTTCTAAAAAATCATGTTTTCTCCATAATACTATGATCCTTTGAATCATTCAGCAGAAATATTTATATTTTCAGTAGACAGTCACACACAATTCCTTAAAATAAAGAAAATTCAACAGAATGGAAGCACTACCTCTAATGTTCATTCAGTTTCTCAAAATTGTACTTTGATGCAGTATCTACTTGTGTGTAGTGAATACTTTTTAGGAGCTATAAAAATGATATAGAGAATACTATCTCAGAGGCTTCAATGAAACTAAAAAAAACATAACACCAAAATGAGGACAAAAAGAAAGTCAAAACTAGTTTGCCCCTAACTATTCAAAGTACCTAGTTAGAGTTAAAGAGTAACACAGCAGGGAGGCAGGCCCTTCAGTCCAATGGGTCTTTGCCAATGACAGCATCCTCCTTGAAAGTCCCAGTTGTCCGTGTTCAACACATATTCCTCCAAGCTCCTCCATGTACCTATCCGAATGCCTTTTAAATGTTGCAGTTGTACCCATCCACTTCGACCACCTTCTCTGGCAGTTAATTACAGCTAATCATTATCTCTGCATAAAGCAGTTACCTCTCGGGTATCTTTTAACTAAAATTCTCTCTCTTCTTATCCTGTATTTGTGCCTTGTAGTCTTAGACTCTCCAACCCAAAGGAAAATACCTCTAACAGTGCACCTTATCCATACCCTTCAAGAGTTTTTAAACTTCTATGAGGTCACCCCTCATTAAATGTACACTGGGGAGTAACAATCCAGTGTGGCCAACCCACCTCTCTTTATAACTCAGGTTCTCTAGTCCAGACAGCATCCTTGGACACTCTTCTACATTCTCTTGAACATGACAATGTCGTTCCTTTAACAGGATGACCAAAACTTTTCAAAAATCTTCAGATGCATCTCACTAACAACTCATATGATGTAACTGCACCTAATGTCCTTACAGTCAATGCCTTGACTGAAGGCCAGCATACTTTCTTGAAAACCTTCTTCACTACCTTGTCTACTTGCACAGCCACTTTCAGTGAACTATGCACTTATAACTCATTAAACTCACTGGGGGCTTGAGGGGATTTGGTTTGTCAACTAAAACTCTCAACTGGCTGCATCACTGTCAGGTATGGGGGAGCTACTGCACAAGATCGAAATAAGTTGCAGAAACTTGTAAAATTGGTCAGCTCTATCGTGGGTACCAGCCTCCTTAGTCCCAAGACATCTTCAAGGAGCAGTGCCTTAGGAAGGCAGCGTCCATCACTAAAGATCCCCAACACTCAGGACATATGCTCTTCACGCAGTTACTGTTGGGAAGGAGGTACAGAAGCCTGAAGGCACACACTCAGTGACTCAGTTTTTTTCTTCTACATTTATTTATCATTCGTTTCATTGCACTGCTGCTACAAAGTTAACAAATTTCATGACATTTGCTGGTGATATTAAAGCTGATTCTGATAAAGTGATAGCCTAGGTCCCTAAATGATTTGATACCTCTTTGCAATTCACGGTACCTGCTTCACTATAAACAAGATCATCAAATTTAGTATAATCAGCTAATTGTGGTATGTACAGTACACTCATACCTAAATCATTCATACAAAGATTATTAATAAAGAACTGACCCCTGATGCACCCACTAGTCACAGAACACCAAAGTATTGAACTTTCTATCACTGAGCTAATTCTAAATCCACCTCGCTAGCTCTCCCTGAATCCCATGTGACTCAATCTTCTAGATCAGCCAGCGACATGAGGCCTTGTCAAAGGTTTTACTAAATATCACGCAGACTGCATCCAGTGCCCAAATTTCATCTATCTTTTTAGTTACCTCTTTGAAAAACTCTGCAGGTCAGGCAATTTAAATGGCAATGAATAAACATTTGACATTTGGGGCTCAGACTCTTCACCAGGAAGGGAGAAGATGCCAGAATAAGAAGTGGTAGGAGCCGAAAGAGAAATTGTTGCGAGTGAGGACCAGTTCTGCCTGATGGAGGAGGGTGATAGTGTAGGGAAACTTGTTGAGTCTGTTGCTGAGAAAGAAGAAGAGAGCTTTCAGGCCTTCTTGATGAGGGATAGAAGTGTACAGGACTGGAAGTCCACAGTGAAATTGAGGCAATCAGGATCAGTGTATTTAAAGTTGTTGAAAGCATGTGAAGTGCTGTGGATACAGATAGGAAAGCACCGAACCAAAGAGAATAAAGTGAAGTTGAGATTTTAGGACACAAGCTTAGTGGGGCCTATCCGGGCAGGCAGGTTTGTGGGCCTTCGGCAGGAGGCAGAAACAAGCAGTGTGGATGAAGGGAACTATGAGGTCAGTGACAATGGATGGAGATCTCCAGAGATGAAGAGGTTTGTCTAGCCACACAGCTTCTTACTTTGTCCTCCTCCCCCTCCCACCTGGCTTCACCTATTACTTTCTAGCTTATGCTCCATCCCCTCCCCCACCTTTTTATTCTGGCATTTTCTCCCTTCCTATTGAAGGGTCTGAGTCCCAAATGTCAAATGTTTATTCATTTCCATATTGGTTGCCTGACCTAGTGAGTTGGTCCAACATAGATTCTGATCCTCAAGAGGTAAAGGGACAGGAAGCCTTCTTGCTTTCCTTGTGTTCTCCAATATGATGTTCTGATTCAGAGTCCAGTCGTTGGAACTGGATAGGGCACATACAGTAGATGCTTCTTCTTCTTAAGGGTTTACAGTGGGAGCTCTGTGATCAGCAACATTGAGGGAGAGGACAATTGTGCAAATACATTCAAAGATGACCTGCAAATCCTTCTATGTCAGCCTTACCGTTTGCAAACCACATACAGCAGACTGCCAGAACTTTGGTCTACCTTTGAGGTTGTAAATATCAGGAAACAACTGTTGGCTTCAGAGTTCTATTAATTCCTATAGAACTGGATTCCAGCCAGCAGACATGTACGTCAAAGCTTTTCTGTACATTGACCATGTTAGTTCCATAGTTTCTTCTTCTTGGATCAAGGGATGGCAAAAACTGTCCAGGGGTGGGGGGGTTTGGTTAGAGTTAATTGCAGCAAGAGCAAAATGGCAAATTATATGCTTCTTTGCTCAATTCAGGTCTGATTACATGGAAGTTCTGGTAACAGAGTTCAGAGGAACTGGGGCATGCATCATGAGTTTGGTAGAGTCATAACCAAAGTGAATCAGAAAATGGGAAAAAGGAATGTAGTGGTAGTATTTTATCAATAGCACAGACTTTAAAAAATAGTCATTGGATCTGCGACGTTTAAGTAGAGTTACACGAGGTGTAGATATGGTCCATAGCTCACACTTCAGCTTCAGCAATTACCTGAGTTGCCTTCTATGCCATTTGAAGATCCACAATGAACATTGACAGGTATATGATGGACACATCTCTAAACCAAGGGAGTGGGGTGAGTGTATCCAACATGGCACTCATCCAGATGGCCACACGAAGGTGCCTGTAAACCTTGGGTACAAAATATTAAGTGCCATAATGCACTGAAACTTTTCCTGAACCCAATGATTTGAAGAGTAGGCCTGCCATATTACTATGGAACATTCCATTAAAACGGACTCTGCCATGTCACCTGTTCTTTGCTGAAAAGTTTGCAAAAGAAACACAACTCCATCAGGCAGTATTATAGAAGATGCCAAGACACCTCATCACTAAGGCTCTTGAAGATGCACCAAGATCCTGATTGACTGGCGGACAGAAGGGCCTCCCTGTCAGATCCATCATGCATTGTGCCTCTAGGTGGCTACAAAGTAGATAAGATTATCATCATTCTCCTTCTAGATTGTGCATTTTGCCAAGAAAGTTTGAAAACAGGAGCTGTGGTCTTTTTCAGGGTTCAACCTCAGCTGTGTGACACTAGACTCGATATTTTGGGGGCTGATCTCTGTTTTTGTATATGGTAACAAACATTAAATGTTGTTGGAAAATCATCAACTAGCTAGAAAAAGCATCCTCATCTGCCCAAAAAGTGCAGATCAACCTGCTGTGTCCTTCAGCAGGTACTGCCCCAAAACCTGCAAAGGAAATGCCATTTCCCTTGTTAGTCAATATAATGATTGGCGGAGTGAATGAAAACCATATAATGTACTGTACATCATATGAATAATGTAACTACTGCACTGTTTTACAAAAATCAAATACAACTGCTTTAATCTGGCTAAAAACCAGTGTAAAGGACAGTTCTCTTATAGTTAAAATTTCTGCTATTTTAAGTAGATTGTTTAAATTTATCAATAACACACATTACATCCCGAGAGTTCATAGAATTATCAGGATAAGTCTTAACCTATTGAACATTTTCATTCTGACCTCTATGCAGACATCCAACCCTGCAAAAACTCATTTCAGGGAGGTAGCACCATCAATTTGCGGGAGACTCCCGGAACTTCTGGGAGAGGTGGGATGTCTGCAATAGAGTAGCTCATTAGCAGCTAGCCAGCCAGTTTAAATAACGTTAGCTATGCTAATGAACGAATGACACCTGTTAAACTCACCTCAACATGTCCTTTACAGTCTTAACCCACCATGGGCAATAGAAAAGTCAATGTTGCAACAGTGCAGCGAGCAACACTCATTATTTTGACCCCTATTAGGCAGGGGTACACTTTAGTGTAGTCTGGGGTGACGTACGTTTTATATTTTCTTTTTTTGGAACACTCTGCCATGGCACTCGCTCTCAAAAAAATTGATTTCCATGATATTGTATATAATATGCGGGCATCAGGGAGCCACTATTAATATGCGGGAGACTCCCGGAACTTCCGGGAGAGGTGGGATGTCTGTCTATGCAAGACTACAAAAGTTGGAAAACACTGCTGTTCACCATTCCTAAATAATTAGTATTCAAACACTCATATGCTATAAGCTTGAACACATGATAAGGCACTGTTGAACCACTGTTGAATCCTGATCCTGATTCACAAAAGTTCAGAAATCCACATCAGTGAGTCAAAAAAACACAATGGCACAAAATATCAATTCAAAGTAACCTCCACAAGGTGATAACTCTCCTGTTACGGATAATAAAATAACTATGTTATGCATTAATTTGGACCAAATCTCTCTCTCTCTCTCTATATATATATATATATATAAAATTAAATACAGACATGAAAGGGTGAATCTTTAGGAGGTATATGTGCCAGCTGGAACTGAACTTTACATAGCTATCATATACAGGCTGCTATTAGGGGAAAACAAAATTAATGACCCAGACGAATTATTTTTGGCACATTCTAAGATGGATAAGAGTATCATTAACACCACTGTGTAGAATAACTGCATGAAATTCAGTACTACTTGGTGGGTACAATTTAGTAGCCTGTTGCTTCAAATCAATGCAAATACTCTGCTTTACATTGGATTAAACTAGATATTTGTACCCTATAGAGATAATATGATGATGTTTGAACACGAGGTTTTGAATTCCATATTATTACTGTTGGTAGAATCTCAAATGGTGATGAGGTGGTGTCTAGGAGTGAGGGAGATCAGCTGGTTGAGTGATGTCACAACAACAACTTTGCACATAATGTCAGTATGCTCAGGGAATTGATCCTGGATTTCAGGAAGGGGAAGTCAGAAGAAAACATATCGATCCTCATTGAGGAGTGAGCAGTGAAAAGGACGGACAACTTCCTGGGCATAAACATCACAGAGGATTTAACCTGGGCCTAACATACTGATGCAATCACAAAGAAGGCACACCAGTGGCTAATCTTCATTAGATGTTTGAGAAAATTTGGTATATCACCAAATTTCTACAAATGTACCATGGAGAGCATTCTGATTGGTTGCATCACTGCCTGGTTTGGATGCTCCAACGTACAAGATCAAAAATAAAATGTGGCAGAGGATTGTAAACTCAGCCAACTTCATTATGGGCACTACCCTCCTTACCATCGAGGACATCTTCAAAGGACCCTCACCATCCAGGACATGCCTTCTTCTAATTACTGCCATCAGGGAGGAGGCCCACTCAACGTTTTAGGAATGGCTTCTTCACCTCTGCCAGCAAGACTTCTGAACAGTTTACGAACCCACGAACACTACCCTCACTATTTTCCTGTTTTCACTATTTAGATTATGAGGACACTCAGTCCTCGTTTATTGTCATTTAGTAATGCATGCATTAAAAAATGATACAGTGTTCCTCCAGTATGATATCACAGAAACACAAGACAGACCAAGACTAAAACTGACAAAAACTACATAATTATAACATATAGTTACAACAGTGCAAAGCAATACCGTAATTTGATAAGAGCAGACAATGGGCACGGTAAAAAAAAAGTCTCAAAGTCCCGATAGCCCATCATCTCACGCAGACAGTAGAAGGGAGAAACTCTCCCTGCCATGAGCTTCCAGCACCACAAACTTGCCGATGCAGCATCCTGGAAGCACCCAACCATAGTCTGACTCTGAGTCTGTCCGAAAACTTTGAGCCTCCAACCAGCCCTCCGACACCAAGCACCGAGCACCATTTCTGCCAAGCATTTCGACCCCAGCCCCGGCTGCCAAGCAACAGGCAAAGCTGAGGATTCGGGGCCTTCCCCTACTAAGATTTCCGTTCACACAGTAGCAGTGGCAGCGAAACAGGCATTTCAGAAGTTTCACCAGATGTTCCTCCGTGCTCTCACATCTGCTTCCATCAAATCAGAACTGTGCACGGCCTCCTACTTAACAAATAACAGATACTTATCACCGGAGACGCCGCGCGCGCTGCGTCGTGCTGCCATCTTCTCCTCCCACACTAATCTAATCTAATAATCTAATTTATTTTTTTTTGCTTTATTGTAACTTGTAGAAATAGTATGTAATGCACAAAAATACCACAAAACAACACATTTACTGACATGTGTCAGTGAAAATAAATCTGATTCTGATTCACAAAAGTTCGAATTCCACATTATTGAGTCAAAAAAAAACACAATTGTACGAAATACTAATTCAAAATAACCCCCACAAGATGATACCTCTCCTGTTATGCATAATTCAGGACAAACCATCATTCCAGTTTATATACTTCAACTGAATCCTGTTCGGATTAATATAAAGGTACTCACACTACTGGCAAGGAGGAGTATAGGAGTATATCAACTCATCCCATAATAACTTAGTTCTTACTAGACGTGAGCTAACGTCTCCACATTACCCATCATCTCCTTGGAAATTCACAATATCTGATGTAGGAAACAGTACACCATTGCAGAAAGAGATCTGTCCTCTGAGACTGGGGCATAAACAAACTATTAGAAAATAGATTCATTCTATAAGCTTTATATTTTAGTCTTGACATGGGAAATGCTTGATGCTAATAACACTTCTTGCCTTAAGTAGGGAAGTGTTAAATTTCCCAGTAGTACATCCAAAAAAAATCACTAAAAATATTTTTAAGTCCCAGAGGGCTCTAATTGAAACTTTAAAATATATCTAACTATCATAATTATGCAAGAATAGTGGTGTATAAATATTTCCAGGTCGATATCGTTGAGTATCATTTTTCTATATTTCCAGGGAAATTTCTACTTTGTGTTGGTACACAAAACAATTTTCTATATTTAAGATTGCACCAAGTGGTACAGTTACAAGAATATTTTAAAGAAAATAGATTTATACTTCCCTAATCCAATGTTTATATATTGAAGTAAATTTACAGATTACCCGTACTGATTTTAAAACATTAGTGTTTATGTGTGCAAAGTATAAACTAATGGCAAACAATTATTTGAGGAGCTTCATAAGAGTTTCGCAGATAAATTCTACATTTCAAATGCAAAATCTAATTGTTTCATAAATCATTACAGACTTTCAACACTCATTGATCCATGTGTTAGCAGTTCTTGCTTGACTGACTTCAGTACAAATTTAAATTAATATTTTACCAGTATAAACCTATGAGCACATCTCCTAGTTTTCCAAAATAATAGACTAGATTTACTCACTCAATACTGTTATCAATCCTGTCCACTAAAGAGCAACCATTTCCAAGGGGAGAAGTTCTGACTTTTTCAGTACTGTCTTATATACCAATATTGGCACTTATCCTCAAGTGTTCTCCACTCAACACACCTTACCTGTTTTCGGCAATCAGAACTGGACATGGAAAGCAAGAGCCATCTAACATTTCACAGTTCTATCACAATTTTCTTACTGCTTCAGGCATGCAGTTCAACATTTTATCAGAATTTCTTGCTCTGCTTAATTGGACATACTGAGCTTCAAGATTGACTTTGAGGGGACTATGGGATCCATGGCAAACTGGCCATTTGTATTTGGAATCGGCTTGTCCATAGAAGACGGGGGTAGTGGTCAAAGGAACTTATTCCCGCTGGAGGCTTGTCATTAGTAGTGCTCTGTAGGGATCCAGTACACCCCGTACTGGAAACCCACTTATCAATCGCGGGCAAAATGCATGCAAAAATAGTGCTGTACTCATCATTATCACAAAACTAAAATTCCCAAGTGCTAATTCAGAAGTTGAAAATATGCAACACCTATAGATCAATCAGTCTCACGTCAGTGGTAGGGAAGTTACTGGAGAAAATTCTCAGCGATAGGATTTATGAGAATTTGAAAAGCCATGGCCTAATTAGGAGAAGTCAGCATGGCTTTGTGCGAGCAAGTCATGTCGTACAACTTGAGGGAGATTGATGAAGGTCGAGCTGTACATGTTGTTTACATGGATTTGAGAAAGATGTTTGACAAGGTCCATCTTGGAGGCTCATCCAGAATATTAAGTCGCATGGGATCCATGGCAAACTGGCCATTTGTATTCGGAATTGGCTTGCCCATAGAAGACAGGGGATAGTGGTCAAAGGAACTTATTCCAGCTGGAGGTTTGTCATTAGTAGTGCTCTGTAGGGATCTGTACTGGGATCTCTGCTACTTGTGATGTATATCAGGGGTCCCCAACCTTTTTTTCACCGCGGACCAGATTAATATTGGCAGACCAGCCAACGGGGGGTGGGGGGGGCGGTGTTCAAGTAGGGTTAAACTCACCTCAACATATCTTTTACAGTTTGGGTTGCCAACTTTCTCACTCCCAAATAAGGGGCAAAAGTAGCAGTCAAAGCCTGGGACACTTCACCCCAGGAAAGACTACCATGACCATGAAGCCTTGCGCGGGCACCTGTGTGCGCATGCATGTACGTGCCGATTTTCCCCCCACAAATCAGTTTTGCCTTCATCTTCCTGACTATACTGTACATACATTATTTCTACTTTATATAGGCTGTGTATTTATCATATCATTCCTGATTTTACTGTATGTTAGTGTTATTTATTTTCGGTTTTATGTGTTATTTGGTATGATTTGTTAGGTTATTTTTTGGGTCTGAGAACGCTCAAAAATTTTTCCTATGTAAAGTAATAGAAATTGCTTCTTCGCTTCATGCCATTTCGGCACAAAAGGTTTCATAGGAACGCTCTAACTTAGCAGGGGAAATACGGAACAAGGGTGGTCCCGTATGGGACAAACCAACTTAGCCCAATATACGGGATGTCCCGGAAAATACGGGACAGTTGGCAACCCTATGTTCAAATTCAACAGTGCATGACAGGGAATGAGGAAAACTGAAGCTGACTCATATCATTTCCTCACGGCCCGGTAGCACATGCTTTGCGGCCCGGTACTGGTCCGCGGCCCAGTGGTTGGGGACCACTGATTTAATTGACTGGATGAAAATGTAGATGGGTTTAGTAAGTTTGTAGATGATACAAGGATCAGTAGTGTTGTAGACAGCGTAGAGCACTGGCAAAAAAATACAGTGGTGCTAGAAAGTTAGTGAATCCTGCAGAATTTTCTCTATTTCTGCATATGACCTAAAATGTGATCAGATCTTCACGCAAGTCCTAAAACCAAAGAGAACAGAATTAAACAAATAACAAAAAAATTACACTTGTTCATTTATTTATTGAAAAAAAGGATCTAATATTACATGTACTTGTAGGAAAAGGTACATGAACCTTTGCTTTCTGTAACTGGTGTGACCCCCCCCCCCACCCCCCACCCCCCACCCCCTGAACAGCAATAGCTTCAATCAAATGTTTCCGGTAACTGTTGATCAGTCCTGCACATAGCTTGTAATATCCTGCTTTTTGTCTTTCCTCGCATTTACTATTTTCCAATACTATCTTCCTGAATCAGGGAAACCTTGGAAAGTTAAAACCAACATATTAACTATCTCACTTAGTCCCTTCCTTTAAGGAGCAATTAAGAAGTCTATCAAAAGATACAGAATACTGAATCTTTTGGTGTTCAGAGCATTGCCATACATTTTGAGAACTATTCTCTTTTCATTGCAGAGTGGTGTAAGTACTGGTGTCCATTTAATCTGGGTAATACCATGGACATTATTACAGATATATTCTTAGCTCATGTCTGCATTAAGTATTCAAGAGCCAGGTGATGAGGAAATAAGACTTCATCTCCCAGCAGCTAATCTTTGGGGTTTATGCAATGGCTCAACTATTGAGAGCACAGCAGGCCTGTGCCAGCATATTACACAATGTCTATAATGATTGTCAGAGTGTGGCTGCACTCTGGATGTGTGTTCAGCGAGTGAAAACCAAAGCAGTTGCAGTATAACTACAAATTTAAATGTTGCATCTCTACGTGATATGAATGCTGTAAATGCTATCCAGCACCATCAAGAGTCTTGCAGCCAAAGCAAATCCCAATTAGCTCATGAAGCCCTGGAGGTTTCTGTCAAAAATGAGTAGGTGAATCTGAACCTCTTTAATTCAAGTAAGTGTGATTTCCCTAATGCAATGGTATGCTCCAACCTAGAAAGCATTTAATACATCTCCTTTTCCAGCCTGTAAAGATGGGAAAAGATAGAAACTGATTTTCACTGCCATAGATAATGGAATCTTGGCTTTATTCTGTGGCTGGAGTTCTAGAAGCAGTGTATCCATCAGCTTATCCATAACAAAGCATAGCTCCCTAACACATTTCTCCTTGCTGAGATAGGATAAAATGTGACCTAAAACTTTTGATGAATCTGATTTTCTGCTGAGAATTCTTCTTCTCATCTCTGCAGCACTTTCCTTATATTTCTCATCTGAGGCAATCTGAAAGGAATGATTACCATGAGAATGATTATGAACAAAGTCACAAACTGCCAACAATGAAAACTTCATATATTATTAAGTTTCCTAAGGCAGCAAGTGCTGTGAATCATGTGCAAGTTACACATCAAACATGAAGCAAATTAACAATAATGGTTTCCAAACAAAAGCTACAGTGCCAGAGACCCAAACTACATTTAAAAAAAATCTTTACCTGTCTGTCATTAATGTTTGTGAACTGTCCAGTTTTTTTTACTTTCTTTTTTCCCCAAAACACCTGTCTGTATCAAAATTCAACTGCAAGTTTTGCTCCCATAAATATTTTCTTTGCACTAATTCTAATACATTGTATTCTGGTTAATTGAGACACACTGGGACTGATACATTTTGGCCCAATTAAGCAGCTGCCCTAATTAGCTGAAGTTTCATGGAATTAGTGAAAAGGTATATAAAAAAAGACAAGCTACTGTTTAACTGAGCAACAATTTATGTTTTTAAATCAAATACAGAATAAACTAGGATACGACCAATATCTCTGCAGTACAGGTTCCCCCGCTATCCGAAGGTAGAGCGTTCCTATGAAACGGTTCGTAAGCCGGAATGTTGTAAAGTGAATAAGGAATTACCATATATTAATATGGGAAAAATTTTTGAGCGTTCCCAGACCCAAAAAATAACCTACAAAATCATGCCAAATAACACACAAAACCTAAAATAACAGTAACATATAAGTAAAGCAGGAATGATATGATAAATGCACAGCCTATATAAAGTAGAAATACTTACCTGCACTGTCTAGCGCAGTGAAAATCTCACGGCAGCACTCTTGGCGGAAACGCTCTCGGCAGAAACACAGCGCAAGCGCTCTTGGTAGAAACACTCTCTCCGGTAACCTTTAGGCTATGAAGCTGCCAAATCATACCAAATAACACATAAAAATACACAGCCTATATAAAGTAGAAATAATGTACAGTAGCCAAACTCACTATTGTCGTATTTATTGTTGCTAGTTCGAAGCCTTTAAAATCGTTCACTGCCTCGGGACACAGTTTCCTCCAAACGCCATTTCTCATCGAGACTGTTAGCCTATCGAGAGCATCTCCAATGTTGGCGATTGCCAATTTTATATTGTATTCTTTCCAGATCTCTCACAAAGATGCTTCAAAGTTGCCCTCTCTGCCAATGGTACTTACAATAAAACGCATCACATTTTGCGTACAGTAAGCCTTAATTGTGGCTATTAGGCCTTGGTCGCACGGCTGCAGCAACGATGTTGTATTTGGTGGTAAGAACGCACCACAAACTTTACCGCCATACTCGATAATGCCAGGTAGATGAGCAGCACAATTATCGACAATCACAAGACACCTATTATCCAGTTTATTTTCTCTGCAGTATTTTTCAATAAAAGGACTAATGTATCCACTTATGCACTCAAAAAAAAGCACTTGGGTATTCCAACCACTTGGATATGAACGGAACACAACGGGAAGTATTTTCTTATCAACGCCTTTAAGTGCCCTCGGATTTTCTGAATGGTACACTAGTAGAGGCTTAAGGACAGCATCACCAGTGGCGTTAATAATAGGCATTAGGGTAAACCTGTCCTTCGATGCCTTGTGTCCCTTAGCCTGCTTTTCTTCAATCGAAATAAATGTCTTGCTCAGCAATTTTTTCCCAATAAATTGCAGTTTCGTTACAGTTAAACACTTGCTTATACGAATAACCACCTTCTGTAATTATTTTCTTCAGTTCTGCTGTGAACTTTTCGGCAACTTCAGTATCAGCCGAAGCACTCCCTCCGGTAAACGCTAAACTCTGAAGCTGCCCTCGCCTCAGAAACCGATCAAACCACCCACGACTACCTTTAAATTCCACTTTTGCAACACTTTCATCACCATCGTCCAGTGCTTTCTGTTTCAGCTTATTAAAAAGACTGACTAATTTCTCCTTAAGTACAAGAAAACTTAACGGAACACTACACTTTGTACACCCATCAATCCACTCAAGCAATAGACTTTCCATTTTATCCATTATTGGATGCCGACTAAGAGAGACCACTTTGCTACGAGCAGAACCAACAGTAACATCGGCAGCTTTCAAAATTCTTCCTATCTGCGTATAAATAGTGCCAATGGTGAATGCAGGCAAGTTCAACGCACGGACAATGTCCTTACTTCGTTCACCACGATCAAAACGCTTAAGTATGTCTAGTTTTACGCTAAGTGTAACACCCTTACGAGCTTTTAGGCTTTTCCGATACCTTAGAACTCATCTTGCTAACGGATGCACAAAATAAATCGAGATAAAGCACGTGTTTAAGCAATGGCGGCTAGAGTGCAGTTCCGGGGGAGGACCTTGGCTGTTTGGGCGCGTGCTGCCTTTTCGTAACAGAGAAAACACCTTCTGTTAGCAAAAACAGGTAACTAATGTATCTTTCGTAACAGCGAGGTGTCGAAAAGCAAACATTTGGAAAATGGGGGCCACCTGTACTATAAAACTGTGTATTAGTTCCTAATTTTCTTTTGATTGATTGGAAATTAACAAAATCAGCACATATACCTTGTGCAGATAATGGACTGGCTTCATACAATTCTTTAGATAATTATGTTCTCCAAAGCTTCGTTTTCATTGTAACAATCAAGATGATTATCGATACCTTCGAATTTCCTAACAAAGTAGTGAAATCACTTCATTTTCACTCCTGGCAATTTCTGCCATCTCCAAGCTTCACTCCTGCACCCGACACTCAAATTTCTGGCATACTTGTTGTATCTTCCACAGTGAAGACTGACACAAAATACTTATCAAGTTTCTGCCATTTCTTTGTCCCCCATTACTACCTCTCCAGTGTAATTTTTCAGTGAGCCAATATCCATTGTCGTCTCTCTTAATCTGGAAAAAAACTTTTGATATCCTCTTTGATATTATTGGCTAACTTCCCTTCATATTTAATCTTTTCTCTCCTTACAGCTTTTTTAGTTGCCATCTGTTGGTTTTTAAAAGCTTCTTAATCCTCTAACTTCCCATTAATTTTTGCTCTATTGTATGCCCTCTCCTTTGCTTTTTTTGCTATCTTTAATGTCCTTTGTTACCCACAGTTGCCTCATCCTCCCTTTAGAATACCTCTTCATGTTTAGGATAGATCTATCCTACACCTTCCAAATTATGCCCTGAAATTCCAGCCATTGTTCTGCCATCATTTCTGCTGGAGTCCCTCCCTATCAACTTTGGCTAGCTCTTCTCTCATGTGTCTGTACTTCTCTTTACACCACTGTAATACTGCTACTCTGACTTTAACTTCTCCTCTCAAACTGCAGGGCGAATTATCATATTATGATCAATGCTTCCTAAGGGTTTCTTTATCTTAAGCTCCGTAATGGTTTATTACACAACACCCAATCTAAAATTGTCTTTCCCCTCATGGGCTCAACCACAAGCTGCTCTAAAAAGCCATTTCGCTGGCTCTTGGGATCCAGCACCAACCTGATTTTCCCAATTTACTTGCATATTGATATCCCCCAGTTGTAGTTTGTATCGCACATCCTGGCTACTGTTCGGAGGCCTGTATGCTACTCCCATCAGGGTCTTTTTACCCTGCAGTTTCTTAACTCTCACAAGGATTCTACATCTTCCACTCCTATGTCACCTCTTTCTAAGGATTTCATTTCTTTTTTTAACCAACAGAGCCACCCCACCCTCTCTGCTTAGTGCCCGTCCTTTCGATACAATGTATATCCTTGGATGTTAAGCTCCCAGATATGATCTCCTTTCAGCCACAGCTCGGTGATGCCCACATTATATATGCCAATTTCTAATTGCGCTACAAGATCAAGTACCTTATTCTGTATACTATGTGCATTTAAATACAACATCTTCTGTCTTGTATTCATCACCCTTTTCGATTTTGCTCCCACATTACAATTCACCTCATTGCACTGACTGTAATTTTGCTCTGTTGTCTGCCTGTCCTTCCTCACTATCTCACTATACACTGCATCTACTTGTATACCAACTGCCCCGTTGTTAGCCCTATCATTTTGGTTCCTATCCTCTAGCCAAATTAGTTTAAGCTGTCCCCAACAAAGAAGAGAAAATCTGCAGATGTTGGAAATCCAAGCAACACACATAAAATGCTGGAGGAACTCAGCAGGCCAGGCAGCATCTATGGAAAAAATTAAGTATTGTCAACATTTTGGGCAGGACTGGAGAAAAAAGCTGAGGAGTAGATTTGAAAGGTGGGGGGAGGGGAGAGAGAAACACGAGGTGATTGATGAAACCTGGAGGGGGAGGGATTAAGTAAATAGCTGAAAAGTTGATTGGTGAATAGATAAAAGGCTATGGGGGGAGGGGGAGGAACACCAGTGGAGGCGGTGGGCAAACAAGGAGATAAGGTGAGAGAGGGGAAAGGGGACAGGAAATAATGAAGGGGCAGGGGGTGGGGGGCATTACCGGAAGTTTGAGAAATCGATGTTCATGCCATCAGGTTGGAGGCTACCCAAATGGAATACAAGATGTTGTTCCTCCAACCCAAGTGCGGCCTCATCACGACAGTGGAGGAGGCCATGGATGGACAGATCGGAATGGGAATGGGAAGTAGAATTAAAATAGGTGGACACTGGGAGATCCTGCTTGTTCTGGCAGACGGAGCATAGATGATCATCAGCAAAGCAGTCTAGTAATCTACGTCGGTTCTCACCGAGAGCACCAAATACAGTAAGTGACCCTAACAGACTCACAGGTGAAGTGTTGCCTCACCTGGAAGGATTGTTTAGGGTCCTGAATGGCAGTGAGGGAGAAAGTGTAGGGGCAGGTGTAGCACTTGTTCCACTTGCAAGGATAAGTGCCAGGAGGGAGATTAATGAGGAAGGACGAATGGACAAGGGAGTCGCATAGGGAGCAATCCCTGTGGAAAGCAGGGAGGGAAGGATGTGCTTGGTGGTGGGATCATGTTGGAAGTAGCAGAAGTTTCAGAGAATTATGTGCAGACATGAGGGCTGGTGGGGTGGTAGGTAACCATCCCCAACTGATCTAGCAAACCTGCCCAAAAGGATACTGGTTCCCGCTCAGGTTCAGGTATCACCTGCCCCTTTTGTATAGGTCATACCTTCCCCAAAAGGGATCCTAATAATCCAGAAATCTGAAACCCTGTCCACCGCATCAATTCCTCAGCCACACATTCATCCTATTCTTACCCTCCTTGGCGCATGGCACAGGCAGTAATCCAGAAATTACTACCCTGGACATCCTACTTTTCAGCTTTCTACCCGGCTCCCTATATTCTCTTTTATGACTTCCTCCCACTTCCGACATACGTCAATGGTACCAATACATACCACGACTTCTGGCTGGTGGCCCTCCCCCCTTTACAGTGCTGTGGACCTGATCTGAGACATCCCTGACCCTGGCACCTGGGAGACAAAACACCATCCAGGTGCCTTTATCACATCCACACAATCTCCTGTCACTACTGCACTCCTCTTCTCCCCACTCCCTTCTGAGCCAGAGCCGAAGCCAGAGTAACAGGGTTCCAAATTGTCTTACTACTTATTTCTCGCCAACAGTCAGTGACAAAATAATCACTGCTTTTGGAACACTGATCCGATTTAAAAACTGATCGCTCAAAGCATGGTCTAGCATCTAATGGTTATGCAAGTGCATGCGAAAGATGCTAGTTAGAAAATGATTACCAAGTCTCCTGTCCAATTAAGCGTTATATTGTCCCAAATAAACGAAGGGAATCCCAACTATTTTCTCAGATTAGTTTTTGTTATTTAAGAGTTGTCCCAATTAACCGATGGCCCAATTAACCAGAATCCACTACATTAAGAGCAATGTTTAAAGAATGGCACAGTCTAGGAATAGAAAACCCGAGGAAAAGTTTCTAGAGTAGCCCTTTCATCAGACCTGAAAACTTAGAATATAATCACTTCAAACACAGGAAAATTCTTGAAAAGAAGGTATGGAAATCTACCAGTTCTGATGACGGTTTGCACAAAAAACTCCTGTTCTTCTTTCACCAACTAGTGATAAGTTTGTCATGTTTTGTCATCTCTTACGTTTATTTAAAATCTCACTGAAATTGAAATGACATGTTTTGTTTACATGCAAGACAGGAAAGATGAATGAAAGAGAGAAAAAACAACAGTAATGTTCAATGGAGATAAACATCCACAGTCAAAACCAGTTTAAGTTAAGCAAAAAAAAGATTAGAAAGCCAAACATTGTTGTTGTTGGAAATCAGACATAAAAATGAAAAATGCTTGAAAACACAGCAGGTTTGGTGGTAGATGCAGAGAAGGAAACAGTGTTAGCGTTTCAGATCAATAATTCTTCATTAAAACTCAGTAAAGCTATAATTCAAGCATGTAATAAGAGCAGAAAAGGGAAGGCTAGTGAGGAACGAAAGTAACATTTTTGTGTTTGAAGATCAAAGGACTAATGATACAAGTGGTGTGCTGGCTGCTAAGAGAGGTTGTTAAGATTGTTAATCACAGTCAAGTTGTCTGACAGTTGTAAATCAGAAGAGCTGAATGAAAACAGTGAAGGGAGAGATAGAATAACAATACTAAAACCAAGAGACAAAAACATAACACATTTGAAATTAGAACACTGAAACTGGGAAATTGTAATTCATCTCATTTGGTATTTTTTTAATAATGCCTCTTTAAGCTCATGTTTCAATTTCACCTCATAATATTGTGATGCTATTAAAATAATATTGCTAAGATTCCTCCCTTTAAAACCCATTAAGAAATCCAAACTCTAAGAGTAAATTTTCAGAATGAATTGAGTTTCTGAAACCCAAAGATTAAGTTTAATTAAATCATGAAAACCATTTATGTCTGTTTTGGAGAACTGTACATTGTCAATTAAAGTGATCGAGTACAAGAGGACAGTAACTAGAAGATATTTTGGTTTTTATTAAACCCATAAGAAAACTAACTTATACCCTCCATGTCTGCTTTGTTAATCCTACAAACCACCTGAATATTCAACTGCACTTTAGCCAGATCATTGACAGACATAGGAGAGTACAGTACAGCAGACCTTTTGGCTCAGTGTTATGCCAATCTAACCCTTCCCTCCTACACGGCTCATAACCCTCCAGTTTCTTTAAATCCATGTGTCCATCTAAGAGTTTTTTTTAAAATGCCCCAATTGCATGGGTTCCCAACCTGAGGTCCTTCGACTCCCCAGTTAATGGCAAGGATCCATGACATAAAAAAGGTTGGGAAACCCCTGCCCAATTGTATCAGCCTCTATCACCAGCCCCAAAAGTGTGTTCCAGATGCAAAGTACATTTTGACATTTGTCCTAAACTTTCCTCCACTGACTTTTAAATAGATGTCCTTTATTATTGATTAATACCATCCTGGGAAAAAAGCACTGGCTGACTTCACTATCTATACCTCTTATAATCTTATACAACTTTATTAAGTTACTTCTTATCCTCCTTTGCTCCAAAATGGCTTGCTCACCCTTCCCTCATAAGACATGTTCTCTAGTCCGGGCAGCATCTGGTATATCTCCTTTGGACCCCTTCTAAAAGGTTTCACTTCCTTCTTACAATGAGGCAACCAGAACTGAACACAATACTCCAAGTGTGGTTTAACCAGAATTTTATAGAGTTGCGACATTACCTCATGGCTCTTGAACCCAATCCACCAACTAATGAAGGCCAACACACCTTGCACCTTCTCTACCACCCTATCCACTTTCATGTCAACTTTGAGGGATCTATGGACTTGGAATCCAAGATCCCTTTGTTCCTCCACACTGCTAAGGATCCTGCCATTAACTTGAACTTCGCCTTCAAGTTCAACCTACTAAACTGCATCACTTTACACTTTCCAGACTGACTTTCATTTGCCATTTCTTCACCCGTTATATCCTGCTGTAACCTACAATAACCTTTTTTCATTACCCATAACTCCATCAATCCTCATGTCATCTGCAAACTTACTAATCCACTCTTCCACTTCCTCATCCAAGTCATTTGTAAAATCACAAAGAGTAGAGGTTCCAGAACAGAGCCTTGCGGAAAACCACTATCACTGACTTCCAGGCAGAATATGTTCCTCTATTACTACCCTCCACCGTCAGTGGGCTAGATGTATTCACCACTTTCTGTAGACTTTTCCATTCCTGGGCACTGGTGTTTCCATACCTAGTCATGATGCAAACTTTTAGGATACTTTCCACTGTGCATCAATAGAAGTTTGTCAAAGTATTAGGTGACATGCTGAAAACACTTTATATGTATAATTTTTACATAGAAAATAGGCACAAACTGTATTTTTCTAACCCAACTTTAAAACTTACAGCCATTTCATTCCATTGAAGTCAATATAAACACTGCTCCAATGTCGGCTCAAACCCGGCAGAGGCGGTGAATGATGGGAAATGCCATGAAAAATGGACTCTCTTGTTGAATTCCATAAATCAGCGGTCCCCAACCACCAGGCCGCGGACTGGTACCGGGCCGCAAAGCATGTGCTACTGGGCCGCGAGGAAACGATATGATTTGGCGATATGAGTCAATTGCACCTTTCCTCATTCTCTGTCATGCCCTCTGTTGAGCTTGAATGCACGTGAGGTCATTACGCACGCGTCATCAATGTCAGCGCGGGAAGAAGATCAACTCCTCGAGCTTGGAGATGACGGCGGGCTGAAAAGTATGTTTGACATAACGTCTCTGCCGGCATTCTGGATCAAAGTCAAGGCTAAATATCCTGAGCTAGCCATGAAAGCACTCAAAACATTGCTTCCATTTCCAACATATCTCTGCAATGAATGCAATGAAAACTAAATTGCGGAATAGACTGGACATAAGGAACCTCCTTCAAGTATCGCTGTCTCCCATCACCCCTCGATGGCACCGTCTTGTTGCAGAGAAACAAGCCCAGGGCTCCCACTGATTCAGCGATATTGGTGTGTTGCAATGATTTTATATGTTCATACGGGGAAAATATGTGCTGTGTGTTTAATATCCAAACGTTACTTAAAATCTTATGATGCTATTGACTTATAAGTGACTTATACACCAATTCAGCGGTCCCCAACTACCGGGCCGCAAAGCATGTGCTACCGGGCCGTGAGGAAACGATGACTCAGCTGCACCTTTCCTCATTTCCTGTCACACACTGTTGAACTTGAACATAGGGTTGCCAACTGTCCCGTATTTGCCAGGACATCCTGTATATTGGGCTAAATTGGTTTGTCCCATACAGGACTGCCCTTGTTCCGTATTTCCCCTGCTAAGGTAGAGCATTCCTATGAGACCTTTCGTGCCAAAATGGCGTAAAGCGCAGAAGCAATTACCATTAATTTATATGGGAAAAATTTTTGAAAAAAAATAACCTATCAAATCATACCAAATAACACATAAAACCGAAAATAAATAACACTAACATACAGTAAAATCAGGAATGATATGATAAATACACAGCCTATATAAAGTAGAAATAATGTATGTACAGTGTAGTCGGGAAGATTAAGCCAAAACCGATTTGTGGGAAAAAAATCGGCGTGTATGTGCATGCGCACATCACACATACGCACACAGGTGCCCACGCAAGGTTTCATGGTCATGGTAGTCTTTCCTGGGGTAAACACAAGTGTCCCGGGATTTGACTGTTACTTTTGTCCCTTATTTGGGAGTGAGAAAGCTGGCAACCCAAACTGTAAAAGACATGTTGAGGTGAGTTTAACCCTACTTGAACACTCCCACCCCCGGTGCGCCGGTCCGCAAGAATATTGTCAATATTAAACCGGTCCGCGGTGCAAAAAAAGGTTGAGGATCCCTGCAGTAATTGACTTATCACTATATTCATGCAAGGAAAATATGCGCTGTGTGTTTAATATTAAATTTGTTAGATAAACCCTTTTAGAAATGAAATTCAGTGCATTAGCCACTAAAACTTGACTTATAGTTGACTAATCTTCTATATTCCGGTCGTGATTAACACCCCCTTCCCCCCACAAACAGAATCGTAAAAAACGATTTGTCGAAAAAACATCGGCACGTACACGCATGCGCGCACTGGTGCCCGCGCAAGGCCTCATGGTCATGGTAGTCTTTCTCGGGGTAAACACAATGTATTTGACGGATACTCTTGTTCGTTGGCAACCCTACCCACCCCCCTCCCCACCCCGGTCAGCTGGTCCGCAAGAATATTGTCAATAATAAACCGGTCCGCGGTGCAAAAAAGGTTGGGGACCCCTGCCATAAATAACCACTTACTTACACAAATCCTGGTCAGCTCTACTCAAAGTAGCAAAATCTCACAGGTAATACTGCATCCACAGAGGCAACTACTGCTATGAAATTGAATTACAGAAGCAGGGGAGCAAAATGCATGGATGAAAACTGACAGCAACTGCTCACACCTACGAAAAAGGCAGTTTCTCTTATATTGCAAGCAAAAGCACTAACAAATTATGAGACAAAGCTTATTACAAAAATAGTCCTGTTCAGACCTATAACTTCCAGTCCAGGGCACAGAAAGAGCTCAGTTTTAAAAACCACCTATGCAGGATTTAAGGCATCTTGCGAGAAAGACTTGGAAAGTCTTCACTCTCCAGGGCACAGGCCTGGGCAAGGAAGTATGCAAGACCAGCAGTTTGTATGGGAGACCAGCAGTTGCCCATGATGGGAGTCTCCCCTCTCCAAGACACCAATATTGTCCAAGGACATTAGGACCCATACAGCTTGGCACCAGTGTCGTCGCAGAGCAACATGTGATTAAGTGCCTTGCTCAAGGACACAACACATGTTGCCTTAGCTGAGGCTCGAACTCACGACCTTCAGATAGCTAGTCCAATGCCTTAACCACTTGGCCACGTGCCCACACAGGATCATGCACTGCCCAAATAACCTTACAAATATGCCCCTTGCATCTTTAAATCGAGCTCATGTGCTTTAATTCATCATTCAGAACATGTGATCAACCTTTCTATAGGGAAGATGGATCAAGAGATCAGAGAGGAAGCTGTTATACAAGAGGCAAATGTCAATAAGAAGGGAGAGAGGCAGAAGAGAGACAATTATAGGCCAGTTAGCCTGCTACAGTGGTTGGGAAGATGCTGGAGTCCATTATAAAGGATGAGGTTTTGGGGTACTTGGAGGCACATAATAAAATAGGCCAATACTCACAGGTGGATAGGGTAGTTAAGAAAGCTTATGGGGTGTTAGCTTTCATAAGTCGAGGGATAGAGCTTAAGAGTCGCGATGTAATGATGCAGCTCTATAAAACTCTGGTTGGCCACAATTGCAGTACTGTGTCCAGTTCTGGTCGCCTCACTATAGGAAGGATGTGGAAGCATTGGAAAGGGTTCAGAAGAGATTTACCAGGATGCTGCCTGGTTTAGAGAGTATGCATTATGATCAGAGATTAAGGGAGCTAGGGCTTTACTCTTTGGAGAGAAGGAGGATGAGAGGAGACATGATAGAGGTGTACAAGATAATAAGAGGAATAGATAGAGTGGATCGCCAGCGCCTCTTCCCCAGGGCACCGCTGCTCAATACAAGAGGACATGGCTTTAAGGTAAGGGGTGGGAAGTTCAAGGGGGATATTAGAGGAAGGTTTTTTACTCAGAGAGAGAGTGGTTGGTGCGTGGAATGCACTGCCTGAGTCCGTGGTGGAGGCAGATACACTCCTGAAGTTTAAGAGACTACTAGACAGGTATATGGAGGAATTTAAGGTGGGGGGTTATATGGGAGGCAGGGCTTGAGGGTCGGCACAACATTGTGGGCCGAAGGACCTGTAATGAACTGTACTATTCTATGTTCTATGTTCAAAGACAGCATGGTTTCCTTAAGGGGAAATCTTCCCTGACAAACCTGTTAGAATTCTTTGAGGAAAGAACAGGCAGGATAGACCAAGGAGTGCCAGTGGATACTGTCCACTTGGATTTTCAGATTGTCTTTGACAAAGTGCCACACATGAGGCTGCTTGTCAAAATAAGAGCTCACAGTATTACAGCAAAGATATCAGCAGGACAGAAGATTGGCTGATGCACAGGAGGTTAAAAGTGGGAATAAAGGCGATCTTTTTTAATCGGCTGCCAGTGACTAGTGGTGTTCCATAGGGGGTTGGGTGTCGGGACTGCTTTTCTTCCATGTCATATATCAATGATTTTGATGACAAAATCGATGGCTTTGTGGCCAAGTTTGTGGACAATTTGAAGATCGGGTGAGGGGCAGGTAGTACTGAAGAAGGAGACAGTCTGCAGAAGGTCTTGGATAGATTGGAGGAGTGGGCAAACATGTGGCAGGTAGAATATTGTGTTAGCAAGTGTATGGTCATACTTTAGTAGAAAGAATAAAGGCATAGACTATTTATTAAATTGAGAGAAAATTCAAAATCAGAGTTGCAAGGAGACTTGGGAATCCTTGTAAAAGATTCCCTAAAGGTTAACTTGCAGGTTGAGTCAGCAAAGGAAAATGCGACATTCATTTCAAAAGGACTAGAATATAAAAGCAAGGATGTGATGCTGAGGCTTTATAAAGGCACTGATTAGACCGTATTTGAAGTATTGTAAGCAGTTTTGGGCTTCTTATCTAAGAAAAGATTTGCTAGCATTGGAGAGTGTTCAGAGGAGGTTCACAAAAATGATTCTAGGAATGTAAGAGTTAATGTATGAGGAGCATTTGATGGCTCCAGAACTGTACTTGCTAGAGTTTAGAAGAAAGGGAGGGAGGTCCTCATTGAAACAAATCAAATATTGAATGGCCAAGATCGAGTGGATGTGGAGAGGACGTCTCATACACTGGTGGCATCTAGGACCATATGGCATAGCCTCAGAAATGAGAGACATCAATTTAGAACAGAGATGAGGAGGAATGTTTTTTAGCTAGACTGTGGTGTATCTGTGGAATTCATTGTTACATACGGCTAAGGAGGGCAAGTGATTGGGTATTATTTAAAATGGAGTTTGATAGGTTCTTGATTAATCAGGGCGTCAATGGTTACAGGGAGGAGGCAGGAGAATGGGGTTGAGAGGGATAATAAATCAGACATGGAGCAAACTCAATGGGCTAAATGGCCTAATTCTGCTCCTATGTCTTATGGTCTTATATCACATGCTGACAAGTTAAAGGGACAAAGAAGTTTTGTTTGCATTGTGGATATATTTTATATGTGGTCCTAAACTCCTCGCTGCAAAAAATGTGTTCTGGAATGCTTGGGAAAAGGGATGGAAGGCAATGATTTGAATCTTACCAATATCACATTAACTTCTGTACAACAACTTGGGAACAACAAATGGATCAAAGGATCTGGAGGTGAAAAGCTAGAATACAATCAATTCCAGACACCCCACCTCTCCCAGGAGTCTCCCGCATATTGATAGCGGCTCCCTGATGCCTGGAAATTATACACAATATCCCGGAAATCAATGAGAGGGGGAGGGGGGGGGGGGGAGGGCACATCCTGATAGGTCTACTTAGCACAAAGAGAGACCAATCAGTTTTCTCTGTGGGCGGGCTTTACAGTCAACCTCAAAAATAATGACAATGTTGCTCACTGCACTGTTTGCAACAGTGACTTTTCTATTACCCATGGTGGGGTAAAATGTAAATGACATATTGAGGTGAGTTTAACAGGTGTTATTCGTTCATTAGCATAGCTAACATTATTTAAACTACCTGGCTGGCTGCTAAGGAGCTACTCTATTGATGTCCTACGTGATGAGACCAAACTCCCTGTAGACTTGCTTAAAGTTGTAATAGAATAAACATTATAATCTAATATAATATAAGTACATATTTTAATGCCACATTTTCCGCACATACCCAACTTGGTTTACAGATTAGACAAAATCACTAAACAAAGTATTACATACACCCTTGGAGGTCAACGGGGCGGGGGGGAGATATGGGGTTGCTGGGGGCAGGGGTGCTACCTCCCTGAAATAAGTTTTTGCAGGGTGGGATGTCTGCAATTCCCTCTCTGATCTGGCGAATGTGAAGAGAATCAAAGGAAAGCACGAACATAAGACTGAATATTTAAGGCAACAGTGAAATAATGCCAATTATTTCTCCTAAAATTGGAAAATTTCATAATTTTAATACAATCAAAAATTACTCATTAAAGATAATAAACCAAAATGCTGTCTGTTCTACAAGTATTTCTGCATTTTTATTTCTAATATAATGTTGTTGCTCTCTATACCAAGTTATAATATCTGCTTAATAAGTACTCCCAAATTATACAAGTTACCATAAACATCTAAAATGATCTACCAGCCAGAACTAATTTCATTTAAAACGGAACAGAATAAAAATTACAAGCAAAGGTAGTTTCATATTCAAAAGGGAGGAAGTTTTAGGATTTTGACCCGGTGATGGTGAAGCAATGATATAGTGTTTCCAAGTTAGGACGGTGTGTGACATGGAGGGCAACCACTAGGTAGTGCTGCTTATGTGCTTTTACTGCTCTTGCTCCTCGAGATGGTAGAGGTCATGGTTTTGGCTCATGCTGTTTAATGAGTATTGAAGAGTTACTGCAGGGCATCCTGTTAATGGCACAAATTGCTGCTACACTGTGTGTCTGAGACAGTGAGTAAATGGTTTTGGATCTGGTGCCAATCAAGCAAGCTGTTATGTCCTGCATGGTATCAACTTTCTTCTGCAAAGTGAAGCTATACTCATGTAGGCAAGTGGAGAGTATTCCATCAGATTCCTGAAGAGCCAAATAGGCTTTGCGGAGTTACAAGGTGACTTGATGCAGCATTCCTAGCCTTGAACTGCTCTTGTACTCACAATGTCCAACTGTACACATAGTGTACAGATGCAAGAAAATGCTTGTGAACCCTTTGCAATTACCTGGCTTTCTACATTAATTACTCATAAAATGCAGGCTGATGTTCAGCTAAGTCACAATTATAGACAAACAGAATCCACCTGTGCTAGTACTTCTTCTCATCAATACTGAGTACACCATTTAAACAATCACAGTCTCGATTCAAAGAAGTATGCTACCCTCTGGGGTAATGCCTTGTACAAAAGCCTTTGGAGTCAGGTGTTCCAATCAATGAGATGAGATTGGAGGTGTGGGTTGTAGAGGTGCCCTGTCCTATAAAAAAGACACACAAAGTCAAGTTCCTGTAGAGATTGCGAAGCTGGGAAAGGCTACTGCAGCATTTCTAAACATCGAAGTCCACACTAAGAGCAACTGTCTGCAAATGGAAGAAACTCAGGGCTGTTGCTACCCGCCCCTCCCCCTCACCCCGGAGTAGCCATCATGCAAAGATCACACGGAGCACGGTATGCAATGCTGAAGGATGTGAAAAAGAACAGCAAAATGTAACAGCAAAAGACATGCAGACATCCCTAGAACTTGCTAAAGTCTCTGTCCACTGCTCTCCACAAAAAAACATTGCTGCACACCTCAAGTTTGCAAAAGACCACCTGATGTCCTACAATGCTTCTGAGACAATGTTCTGTGGACAGATAAGACCAAAATTGGAGAAATTTTTGGCAGAAATGCACACTGCTACATTTGGAGGGAAAAGGGCAATGCACACAACACCAAAGGCTCATCCCATTGTGAAGTATGGTGGAAGGAGCATCATGGTTTGGGGCTGCTTTGCTGCCTCAGGGTCTGGACATCTTGCAATCATTGAGGGAACAATAAATTCAAAATTATATCAAGACATTTTACTAGAGAATGTTAAGGCAGGAGTCCGTCATCTGAAGCTTGATAGAATTTGGATGATGCAACAAGACAAATGATCCAAAAAAAAAAGAGTAAATCTACAACAGAATGGTTTAAAACAAAAAGAAAATTTGTGTTCTGGAATGGCCAAGTCAGACTCCACACCTTAATCGAACAGAGATGCTGTGGCATGACCTGAAGAGGGCTGTTCTTGCAAGTTACCCCAGAAATATTGATATACTGAAGCAATTTTGTATGGTGGAGTGCTCTAAAAATTCTTTTTGCTGTTGTGCAAGTCTGCTCAGCAGCTACAAGAAATGTTTGGTAAAGGTTATTTCTATTTAAGGAGGTTCTACCAGTTATTAAATACAAGGGTTTGCCTATTTTTTTCCAGCCTGGGCTATGAATGATTAAATAATGTGTTCAATAAAGACAAGAAAAGTGCAACTGTTTGTACTATTAGTTTAGGCAGACTATTTGTCTATCATTGTGACATAGATGAACATCAGACCACATTTAAGAGTAATTAATGCAGAAAACCAGGTAATTGTAAAGGGTTCACAATCTTTTTCTTGCGACTCTATATGGCTGCCCCAATTATGTTTCTGGTCAATGGCAACACACAAGTTATTCATAGAGTGAGATTCAGTGAAATAATGCCATTGAAAATCAGTGAGAATTGGTTAGATTTTCCCTTGTCAAATATTATCATTGCTTCACACGTGTCGAGAATGTTGCTTTCCACCTATCAGCCCAGGCCTGGATATTATTTGAACAGCATTTGTACAGACTGCTTCATTATCTGAGGAGTAATGAGCAATGCTGAATATTTTGTTACAGCAAATAACCCTATTTCTGACATTTAAATACAGGAAGGTCATTGATGAAGCAGCTGAATATGACTGGGCCCAGGATACTACGCTAAGGAACTTCTGCAGAGATGTCCTGTGGCTGAGATGACTGACATCCAACCACCACAACCATTTTCTTTGTGCTAGGTATGGTTTTCCCCCTTTGATGTATTAAGTTTGAACTCCAGAAAGTAATATTATATCCTGTCAAAGCCTAAATTAACTTTGGTGAATGTTCATTTTCTTGTCAAATATAGATTAGTAGATAGCATAATGAGGTCAAATTTTAATAACACACTTTCAAAAATATATTACATTACTAAGGCTGCTTTATGACTTTGCTTAACTTATTACTTTAAACATATCTAAAGTTCTAATTAATTAAAGATGAAAATAGAATGGTGAATATCAGATGCAGGAATTAGTTGGAAGCATTATTTCAGTATTTCTTTTGATATTGCTTGTAATTCCGTAAAGGTCACTAAAATGTTTGAAATTATCAATATATGCAACAATTAACAATGATTAATATTATCAGCAACAAGGAATGTCTTATGAATGACTAAGACATTTTTATTACACTATTTTCTGAGTTATGGTATTTAATGTTTACTATAATATACACCAGGCACATCATACATTAAGAAAATGAGCCATTGCAGTCAATTTTTTGCCTACAACTGGGCAGAAGAAAAGAACCAGGACAGTGTGGAAAAAGGTACTATCAAGGCTAAATGTCAATATTTACAAGATTCAATATAAAGTAACCAAGGAAATACATCTGGACTGAGCATGCAAGTATAGAATTAAAACAAGCAAAAGCAAAGTAGTACTTTGCACTTCAGGATGACTATCATACGACACTAAGTATGTAGTTGCTGGAAGTTAAATGTGTTAAATAGAACACAGATCTCATCTCCATCTTTTTCTGAAACTCTGTCTTCCCCACCATGCCCCCACCTCATGCTGAAACATCCTCAGGCCGCTCGCTCGACGTCTGTGTGTTCAGCATCTCCAGCTTCGACCTGGCCAGCGTGGTACTCGCCGTGTACAGCCGCGGGGTGCGGGTCCGTGTTGTCACCGACTCCGAATACATGGCAGTGGCTGGCTCCCAGGTGGGCAAATTCCGGAAGGCAGGTATAGAAGTCCGACATGATCAGGATACAAGCTACGTGCACCACAAATTCGCACTGATTGATGAATCTATTCTTGTAACTGGATCTTTGAACTGGAGTGCCCAGAGTATATTTAGAAATAAAGAGAATGTAATCATAATTAAAGACATTGATGTTGTGAAAGCATTTATAGAAGAATTTGAACGACTTTGGAATGAATATGATCCAACAAAGTACAGCTTTTCTCCACAAGAGTAACTAGAAACTACTAATTTAATCCTTTATGGATTCTATTGTAGTCCATTGACAAAAATTGTTGTCAAATAACACAGATTTCGGTAGATAAGTATCTTGTTTTTCCTTGATGGTTTATATTTTTATAAAATATTCATGATAAAAAAACAAGTGACTATAATCCATGTTGTGTGAATAAAATCATCAGAAAGAAAAAAAAAAATCCTCTTGGTATCTATTCTGTCAAGCCTCCTCACCAAATGTTTCAATTAGCTTGTTTCATTCTCTTAAAATACGGTTTTGATCCATTTTCTTCAAATATTCCTCAATCCAGGAAGAAAATTAGAAAGCTTTGTCTGAGTGCCTCCACTGCAAGCATCTCTCTACTTAAACAAGGTGACCAAAGCTTTAAGCAATACTCCAGCTGAGATTTCATCAATTTCCTGAGCAGCTGTGACAAGATTTCTCCACTACATTCACCTATCAATGAGGGTCAATAATCAAAATGCTAATCACTTATAAATCTGATTGCTTATCTTGTGATTCATGTACGAAGTTGCCGGGATCCCTCTGTACAGCTGTATTGTGTATTATCTCTGCATCTAAACAGGCCTCAGCTTTCCTACTCTTATACCAAGTGAATAGCTTTACATTTCCAGTAGAAGGAAAATATATACTGGGGTAATGAATGAAGGCTTTTTTTAAAAAAAAGAGGAAGAGAACATGAGAGAAACAGAATTATTAACTGAACTTCAAAAACAAAAGTCTGAAAAAAAAATAGAAATCAGAGTCAATTCCTCTATCTCAAATTGATAAACTCAAAAGCCAGAATTTTGACAATGTAGGCTATTCAAAGTAGAATTGCCCATATGTAGACAATACCAAGTGAAGATGCCCCTGCAATTATACAAGTCCCAAATACACTGAAAGCACTTCATCGTTTCCCCACCATCCAAGCCAAGTCCTCTTCTCATTACTACCATCAGGCAGGAGGTACAGAATCCTTAAGTCCCACACCACCAGGTTCAGAAACAATTATTACTCTAAAAACAACCAGGCTCCTGAACTGACATGGAGAACTTCATTCAACTCTACTCTGAACTGATTCTACAAAGTACAGACAGGTTCACTTTCAAGGACTCTTCACAATTTTTAAAAAATTTGCATTTGCATACCGGTTTTTATCAGTCTTTGACTGTCTATGTATATTTTTTCTGTAAGATTTCATTGTATTTTTTCCCTGCAACTGCTTGCAAGAAAATGAATCTCAAGGTTGTATATGGTAAGATATTCACACTTGTGTGTAAATGAATTTACTTTGAACTTTGAACTGACAATATCTTGATTTCAGTTCCATGCTGGATCCTTCACAGAACACTGAAGTTGCTAAATCTAATCAATTCCAAAATATGAATTATCTGACGCTTCCTTGCAGCTACTGATTTCCATTCAAATGAATGGAGACATTGTCCCCACGTCAGGTCTAACCTAACAAATTCACTGGCCAGATTCCTGAGCATAAATGCCAGTGAACTGCCACAACTTAACACTTCATGAGTTCAACGTCGGAGCAGCTGTAGTTTATAACTTCTATATTCACAAGGAATCCAAAATCCTGATAGCATTAATGGAGGGAAATACCAACAAGCATAATCCTACCCGTAAAATTTCTATCATTACAATGATAAGCATTTGCAATTTTTGTCTTTTAAAATTTCCACCACTCACAGTATTTATCTGTATAATTTTGGATTTGCTTTTCACATGTATGCAACCAGCTAAAATGCTCTCCAAGGTATGTGTGCATAAATTTACGAGTCTTCAGTGACATACCAAGACTCCTCAAATTCCTAATGAGATATAGCCACTGTCATGCCTTATTCGTAATTACATCAATATGTTCAATAGGTACGTTTAATGTCAGAGAAATGTATACAATACACATGCTGAAATTCTTTTTCTTCGCAAACATCTACAAAAACAGAGTGCCCCAAATAATGAATGACAGTTAAACTTCAGAACCCCAAAGTTCCTCCCCAGCTCCCCCCCATACACAAGCATCAGCGCCCTCCACCGAGAAGTATGCATCAATAAAGACACAGATTTGCAGTACCCCAAAGACTACCCATTCACCCAGTAATTCGACATACCACAGGCTCTCTCTCTCCCCCAATAGGGGAAAAAGAAGTGTCCCCGTATCACAGTGCGAGGGGAGATATAATAAACAACTTGTTGATTTAGAAACATAGAAAATAGGTGCAGGAGTAGGCCTTTCGGCCCTTCGAGCCTACACCGCCATTCATTACGATCATGGCTGATCATCCAACTCAGAACTCTATACCTGTTGGTAGGCAATAACTAAATTGTGTGTTAGTGCCAGACTGGGACAGGTACAATATTTACATTATCACCTAATCCTTATTAATCTCAAATGTATTTAATCTCGAATTTAAACATTAGAAGTAGCCTCTACTTCCTGAGGAGACTGAGGTCATTTGGAGCATGCAGGTCTCTCCTTCACATGTTCTATCAGTCTGTTATCACCAGCACAATCTTCTATGCCGTGGTGTGCTGGTGCAATATTTCAACACAGGTGATGCCAACAGGCTCAATAAACTGATTAGAAAGACTGGCTCTGTTATAGGAGTCAAACTAAACACACTGGAGGCTGTGGTAGAACAAAGAACACTATGGACAATCCTGGCAATTCTGGACAAACACGAGGAAATCTGCGGATGCTGGAAATTCAAACAACAAATTCTGAACAATGTTTCTCATCCTCTGCATGCTGCCTTGGCTGAACAGAGGAGCAATTTGAGTAATAGACTAAGACAACCACACTGCTTCAAAGAGCACTCTATGAGGTCATTCTTACTCTCGGCCATTAGGCTCTATAATGAGTCAACCTATAGCCAGGGAAGCGATGACCCCGTCCTGTTAGACTGAGGCAACTTACTTTTTATTTTTTCTTATCTCTTTGCTAATATTTGTATATCTTTGCACTTGTAAAGCTACTGTGACAATGTAATTTCCTCTGGGATCAATAAAGTATCTACCTATTTAGTAGTTTGGATCTTACCCCTCTCCTACATCCCAATGTAATGACACAGTCTAAATCTTTGTCCTACAATTTTCAATTTTATCAGAGGTATTCAATCTTGCAACAACAGATCTGACCCAACATAAGATCCAAGGGACACTGCCCTAGCTAGAGAACCCCAACAAGACCAAGTACTTTCACTAGATTCCACAAGGACTCCAGAGTTGAAGCCACACAAATCTGTCAAGTCAGTCAGATTTCCATGTTTCACTTTGCATGTATGGAATTTACTACAGTTTCAATAACTAAGTGCCAACATTGGTTCACATTGATAGCTACATAATTCAGCCCAGTATTTCAGATGTTTGAGGTGCTATTAAGAACTCATAATATAATTCGTTGCCACAACACCTTAACAGTGTCAGTGGAATGTTTATCTATTCTAAATCTTATAACAGTAGGATTCAGGCAAAATCTGCCACACTTAAATGTCTAAGCATGACTTACAGTGCAATGCTACTTCGCCTTCACCCACCTCCCACACATTCAATGATAAATGATCTGTTGCATTACAAAATTTATTTAAACAAGGAATTAAAATGCCTAAGATTGTGAAACGTTTCTCAAATACCAGGATTAGTGTGAGAAATTTTCTGCTGAATGCTTTGGATTTAACAACACACAGATCAAGGTACAGATGCTTAAATAATTACGAGGAATAACATGGTAATGCAATATACACTCTTCAGATCTGCAGCACAAGTTTGCTAGGGGTCAGGACAGACTAAAAATAGTTGAAGTGTACTCATGTTATTGAAACTTCGTTTTATTTGATCTTTTCAATAGATACATTTGAGCAGAGAGTGGAAGAGGGTGCTAGTCCTAAATTTATAGCTGATTTGCAATAACTTTGATTATTTTAAACATAAAATATTCTGTGAATATTGGAAACCTTGACCAACACACATAAAATACATTTTCTGTGAACTCTAGTTATTGGAGGTGTGCAATCAGAAAACTAAATAAAAAAGACTGGTACTAGTTATCATAAGCAAGTTTTCCAATGCAAAAAGTAGCTCAAAATATTGAACAGATAAAGTAGGATTTTATGGGAAAAAAATAAAAGCTTTGTTGATGAAGTTCTCACAGCTACTTTTGCTAATACTTTCAAATTTCAAGCATTGGGAATAATTTGATTATATTCTTCAAAAGAACCTGGTATACTGACTTGATCTAGCTCCATGTGACCCGAGACCCACAACACATGGTTGATTCTTAATGCCTTCTAAAATAGCTTAGTAAGTCAGAGTTGCCAGAGTAATCATTATCATGACCTTCTCAGGGTCGTTATGGATAGCTTTCCAAAAACAATAAATAGAAACATTGGCACTTTTTGACTTACCTAGCAGCTGCTGTGGTTGATAGCATTGATACTATTCATGTACTTAACTTCTCTTAAAGTGGAATACTTCTACAAAGGAGTACATCAACACATGTTCCAGGATTTAGAATTCTTGCTTAAGTTGTTAAATATATGCTCCAACAACCAGATGGCATGTTAGAAAACATTCTTATTACTTCCTATCAAGGACAGTTCAAGAGTAGAAAAACTAGTTCAAAATGCAAGTAACTTGAGAAAAGTCTGAATGGACAGTGCATTCTTATTCACGGAATTGATATTTACTCGAAGAATGAGAGATAAATAGGGAAAAAATAAAGATAAGACAATATCTAAAAGCCAAGTTTTGACTGAATTCCAGGGAAAAGCAAGGCAAAATTTAATTTCCTGTGAGATCAATTACAATTGCACATAAACATCTATTTGAGTGCCTAATTATTTTTCATATTATCTCAATGTGCACTTGTGAATGTACAAATTAATATAGATTTACTCACGTAAAAAATGGAAAAGGTTATATATGTAAAAAAAAATGTGTATTACTTGTGAATACCTTATCCAAATAAAAACAAATTTTTAAAAAAATTCCTGTGAGATCAACAAGTGGAATGCAGAGCTTAAGTGACAGGGAATTAAAAGCAATTACATTATTAAATGGAGACAAACCTCTTTGCTGCACTGAAAGTACAAAACAGATCACTAAACATCAGTCAGAAAGCAATATTGATAATCAAGAAGATGAAAGGAATTGCAATAGAAGCAGTGGTAAAAGGATATTAGTTGAGAACTCAGTTCAGATTTAAACCAGGTATCAACATTTCAAAAGTGAATTTCAGCTTGAAATACCAATCAGGAGTCAGTACAAATATAGATTTTGAGGTAGGAACCAAATATAACAAGTCTGGTCATTCCAAACGACTAATGAAAAACATTATATCACTTCAGACTAAAAGTGAAGGCACACATCAGAAGAATAATACTGAAGCTGTCATGATGCCATGTTGTTGTCATTCAGTGCTAAAATGAAGATGAGAAAGGTGACAATCAATGTTGGAATTTTTGGTGTTTTCCAAATGTACTGATATACAAATGGACACAAGGTCATTATTCCAGAAGTTTTAACAAAGCTGAACAATAGAATGAAACCACATATAGTAAAAGTAGTTCCTTAGAACTAGGTTTTTAATCTCCTCTTGTTTGTTGCTAACATAGGTAGTACCAACATAATGCCCATCTTTAGTTTTTTTTCTTCCAAAGTCATTTATGAACTGCTTCAGGAACTGCTGCCAGTCCCATGATGAAGATACTCACAATGAACAACAGAAGGACTAAGTAATTATAGACTGCCAGCAGTCAGCAGGAAAGTCTGTTGAATTTGCTTCTGTAAATTTTCTGCCATTAGGTTTAGGTCCATTGCCAGTCTTGCTTTCCTTACTTCTCAATAACTAATATCTCTAATCTATAGATTAATAAAATATTAATAATTTACAAACCTATTGCAGTTAATTAACAATTTTAGATGACCCACTACAATTGATAAATTTTTATTATTAGTTTTTGATTGTTAATAACAGCACATTCGGCAATGCCCAAAAATGCAATTTTTTGCAATTTTGTTGGCAAGTTGCAAGATACCAGAACATTTTCACATGAAAACAGAAAAAACATACACAATGAAATTAGCTAGTATAGCTAATATATAGTATATATAGCTAATATATACTAGTATAGTAAATTAGATATTTCATAATGGTATTTATGAGATTTAAACCCACCCTGAATTTAGATGTCAATGCCGATGATTGGAAACAGGTGTTCGACAAGACTGATGAATACAATGCACCAAATTAAATCATATCTTTGCTTTAAAAAGGAACTCTACTCTGGAAAACAATGGCAAAAATATTAGAAACACTTAGCACGTTGGTCACGAACTGCAGAAAATGGAGATCATTCCAAGATTTTGGGGGCGGAGGGGCCCTTCACCAGAACAAATATACTGTACGTCTGAAATGTTAATTTATCCGCTCACTCAACGCATTCTAATGCCTCTGAATGCAATCCATCTATTTTGCTTGCTTCAGAGTTTTTAAAATTTTTATTTCAATCTTTTGTTTTAAATCTTTTTCAACATATCTTCCTGACACATCCATACATTTAAAATACAGTTAAATCCCATGTCATTCACCCTGATTATTTTATTGAGGTTGACAGCTGTAGACAAGGAATTCAATTCCTGCTCAGAGAAATCATAGCTATTTTGTCAAGCTGAATTGTATATTTTGTGTAATCATTCTTTTAATGATTTTTTAAGAGAATGTTTTTAGGAATCAAAAAGGGAAAGATAATCATGCACGTTATTGAAATCCACTCTCAGCATTTCTTTTTCACTTGACAGATAACATAAGTGTTAAGGAAAGACTGTTCAGACAAAACTGATAAAATTTGTATTTCAAACTAAACATCCTTTGTTCATTTATACACAAAGAAGGAAATGAAGGAAAAGAGTCAAGTTTGTTTCTGCAAAAGAAAATTTTAATTGACATCTTTTGTTGTACATCAGCTAAATAAAGCAGTAAATGCCTGAATCATTGTAGCATACATAAGATTGGTTTAAATAATCATTTCTAGTATAAGAATAATAAATTCTGTTCTCACAATGGATGAAAATCATTGAACAGGAAATACCATTTTCAGGAAAATTATGTTGTTATCAAGATGCCCATCTAACAATGCACTGTAAACAAGAGATTCAAATAACTGCCACCTATACGGTGAACAGCTGGGACAATCACAAATGGACACACGACACACTCTGGGTTTAACCATCTGTGTAAAGACACACATCAGAGACTCCGATGTATTTTTTACTAGCTAGCTACAATGGGGCAGCACGTTTTTCTAGTGTGCAACAAAACAGGTTTGTTAAATTATCAGAACAACCCACTCTGCCTTTAATATTAACAATATGGAGTGGTTGGTAAAAATTCTGTTTGTGTAAGAGCATGCAACTGAGTAATAATCACTATTTCTTATCTGTTTAATTTAATTTAGTTGGTTTAAATTATTTTTCTAAGATTTGGGAAACACAGGTAAGATCAATATTTACTGCCATTCCAGGGATCGCAACAGTCACCTTCTTGAACCACTTGTTTTTCATGCCAACTTGTTAAATTCCACAGCTGCCATGATTCAATCTGAATTCGGGTCTCAATCTAATTTGATTGTTGCACCACCACCATACTCTCATAAGTTGCTTAGGATGTACAGGTGTTTAAGATCTAGTGGTAAAAATCAATATTTTATTCAGCCTTTAAAATGCAAGGCTGCAGTGGACAACACTTCCTAAAGACATCAAATTGAGACTAAAGCTCAAAACATATATTTCCAAAGCACATATACAACCCTTGCTGCACACATGAGGGGGGGTGCCAATGCTTTTTTTGCTGTTGGGGGAGGAGGGATCATTGCTTTGCTGTTGCTTATGTTTGGGGTTCTAACATTTTACTGCCATTCATTCTTTGGGGCACTCGTCTGTTTTCATGGATGGTTGCAAAGAAAAAGAATTTCGGGATGTATATTGTATACATTTCTCTGACATTAAATGTACCTTTCAATCTTTTGAAACCCCAAGATTCATTTTCCTGTGGGCATACTCAATAAATCAATAACTATAATAGAATTAATTAAACACTGCAATAATAGGGTGGACAAACAACCAATGTGCAAAAGATAACAAACTGTTCAAATACAGACAGGGGGAAAAGGGGAGGGGGAGGGGGAAAGCGAGAGAAAGAGAAAAAGCAAGACAAAGAGAAAGCCAGAGAGAGAGAAAGTGAGAGATAGTGAGAGGGAAAGAGAGAGACAGCGGCGCAGCTAATGTAGATGAACTGAACACACTGGTGAGGGAGAAGGAGAAGTGGAGAGTCTGTCATCATGCCCAACGCCGGTCCCCAGGCCTGAGTTGACATAGTAGGAGGGAGGGAGGGAGAGGGGGAGAACAAGAGGGAGCGCGAGAGAGAAGCGTGACAGAGAGAGAATCCAAATACACAAGGAGGCATTGAGGCCAAGGTCTTGAAGCTTATTGATTTAGTTTTGATGGGATGATAGTATTGAATGTTCAGCTGCAGTCGATAGAGAGCATCCTGATGTCTGCACTTGCTGTCAAGATGTTATAGGATTGAGTGAAGACCCAATAAAATTAAGCATAACATCAGAATTAGAATCAGATTTAGTATCGCTGGCATTAATATTAAATTTACTAACTTTACAGCAGCAGTACAATGAAATACATGGTAAACAAATATACAGAAAAGAATGAGTTACATTAAAAAATATATAGTGTAAAATAATAGAAATAAAAAAGTGGTGTAGTGTTTGTAATAGCGTGATGGCATGAACATTGACTTCTCAAACTTCTGCTAACGCCCCACCTCCCCCCATACTCCATCCGTTATTTATATACACACATTCTTTTTCTCACTCTCCTTTTTCTCCCTCTGCCCCCCTCACTATACCCCTTGCCCATCCTCTGGGCTTTCCCCCTCCCCCTTTTCTTTCTCCCTGGGCCTCCTGTCCCATGATCCTCTCATATCCCCTTTGCCAATCACCTGTCCAGCTCTTGGCTCCATCCCTCCCCCTCCTGTCTTCTCCTATCATTTTGGATCTCCTCCTCCCGCTCCCATTTTCAAATCTCTTACTAACTCTTCCTTCAGTTAGTCCTGACGAAGGGTCTCGGCCCGAAACATCGACTATACCTCTTCCTAGAGATGCTGCCTGGCCTGCTGTGTTCACCAGCAACTTTTATGTGTGTTGAGTGAAGTAGTGTTCATGGGCTTGATGTCAATTTAGAAAATGGATGGCAGAGGGAAAGAGGCTGTTCCTGAATTACTGAATGTGTGCCTTCAGGCTTCTGTACCTGCTTCCTGACAGTAACAGTGTGAAGACGGCATGTCCTGGGTGGTGGGGATCCTTAATGATGGACGCTGCCTTCCTAAGGAATTGCTCTTTGAAGATACCTTGGGACCATGGAGGCTGGTACCCATGATAGAGCTGACTACTTTTACAAGTTTCTGCAACTTATATATTTTGATCTTGTGCAATAGCCTCCCACCACCACCCCCCCACCCCCCCCACCCACCAAATGATGATGCAGCCATGCTACATTTGGAGAAGTTTTCCAGTGTTTTAGCTGACAAATCAAACCTTCTCAAACTCCTAATGAAATACAGTTACTCTCTTGCCTTCTTTATAGCTGCATCAATATGTTGCATCCAGGTTAGGTCATCAGAGATACTGACACCCAGGAACTTCAAACTGCTCACTCTCTCCACTTCTGATCTCTTTGACGATTCGTTTGTGTTCCCTCATCTTACCCTTCCTGAAGTCCACAATCAGCTCCTTGGTCTTGCTGACATTGAGTGCGAGGTTATTGCTGCAACACCACTCAACTAACCCATAACTCTCGCTCCTATATGTCCTTTCCTCATCATCTGTAACTCTGCCAACAATGGTTGTATCATCAGCAAATTAATAGATAATGTTTGAGCTATGCTTAGCCACACAGTCATGGGTGTCACCAGAGTAGAGCAGTGGGCTAAACACACATCCCTGTGGAGCGCCAGTGTTAATTGTCAACAAGGTGGAGATGTTATTTCCAATCTGCACAGATTGCGGTGATTAGACCTGGTGTGTGCTGTTTTTATAAAATACTGCAATTTAATTAAGAAAGGCTTTGAATGAAGCTAGATAAAAATACAAGTAAGATCAAACTATGCTGGGTAAGTCACCAACTATTTACCATGAAAAGCATAAATCTAAATATAGAGCAGCAATTTGAACAGTCAACTTTTAAAGTAAATTGGATACAGACAATACTTTTAGGTAAAAGTAAGTGGCATTACATTTATTCAGGCAACTGGCAGTCCACAACAATGTAAAGAATTGGTACAGGTCGACCTTCACTAATCCAGCGCCATTGGGACCTGAGGAGTGCCGGCTTAGTGAAAATGCCGAATTACAGGAGGATCACATTAAGCATAATCAGTGTCGGATTATCGAAGGAACCGGATTACAGGTAGTTGGATTAGTGAAGGTCGACCTGTATTTTCAAAAGAAATGCAAGTGATCTTTGAATTTTTATTTTTTAATCCAAGGGTGAATCTACATTAAACATCTTGGCACCATCACAAACTATCCCACATCCCACAAGCAAGAGCATAGGCTAATTTTCAGAAATATTTGCACATGATATTCATGTTACATTCAGCCTTTTCCTTTCAATGGCCATATTTTGTCACATTAATGCCAAGGATTTCCAATTCTGACAAGAAAACCATCAGCAAAATATCAACTATATTTCTTTTTCTGTTGATGTTACGTCTTACTTAGTATTATCAAAACTTATTCTTATATTTCAGACCTTTCCTTACAAACTGTGCCTTAGACTGAACATTTCCCTGATTACACTGGGGCAGAAATCTGTGGTCTTTCTATATGCAACTCCATTCTCATCAGAGTGTTTGATTCTTAATTGTCCTGAGTCACTTGTCTCAAGAGATGGCCAATAAACAATACTGGCAGATATTCAGATCTTCTGCGAGAGGATTTAAAAAAAAAACGTTTTTGGCCAAGATTCTGCACCATTGAACTATGACTTCCTCACTTTTGACAATGTAAAATTAGCTTTTTTTGACCATGTTTATAAATGCACAATAGATTTTTAGTGATCTGCACACATGGCACAGAGCATCTCTTTGGCCCACCAAGTCCAGATTGACCATCAGGTATTCTACACTAATCATACACTTGCCCTACTTTATTCTCCACAGATGCCCATCAACTCCTTCCAGATTCTACCATTCTTCTGCATTACAAAGGTAATTTTAAATGACCAATTAATTTACCAACCTGCACGTATTTGGAACGTGGCAGATACCTGGAGAACTGGGACACCCCCATATGGTCACAGGGAGAACATGCAAACTCTGCACAGAGAGCACTGGGGATAATTAAACTACTGGAGCTGTGAGGCAGTAGCTCTACTAACTAAACCACAATAGCATACATTATTCATTTTACTTTCATACAGCTTCACACTTCTAACTGAAAAAAGATTCCAATTCTTCATTCTTGTATCCAAAAAGCAGGACTTTATGCTTTCCTCTATCACCTCCATACCCTAAATAAAATCAATACATCTGCCCCAATTCCATTTTCACTTCTCTTTTCCTACTTTCACGCTAATAACTGAAAATCTGGATATACAGCATAAAACTGAAGGAATGATATAAGTAGTATAAAGGTCAAGTACCCCTTATGAGAAATTCCAAAATCCAAAAGCTCCCAAAATCCTAATTTTTTTGAGCACTAACACGACCTCACAAATGGTAAATTTGTAAAGGCACTGGGAAGGTTCCCAGGTGATGTACAGGTCTCCGCCTACCACAGACAATTCTGAGAAGTGACTTTACATATGTAATGACTAGAGGTTATCGAAAAATAGAAAAAGACTGCATAAAGTGAAAAATTAATATGTTGATTGTGTATTGAAAGAGTGGATTTGTCAGCATGAGTGAACATATGCCACTTAGCTGCTGATCATAAAATAAGCAAAGATCTATCACAACAAACTGAAAATTGAAGGTAATTGTAAAAAAGCAGGCTGGCTGCAGAAACCTAAGAAAGGGCACAACATTAAATTTTTAAAGATTTAAAAAAATGTTTAAGATAAAGCTTTTGTTGATCACGAAGCAGCAGATAAATTTGATATGTTTGCCAAGAATGTTGCTGATGAAAATCTAACATCAGAACATGATTGCTGATGCATTTTTACTTACATAAAACTTAAAATGTAAAATATAGATACACTGTACTGTAACCCTTCAATCAAAACAAGAGATCGCTGGCAGAGACTAAAAGCATGCTGTTTGTTGTTGTTCAACAGCTGATTCAGGTATTCTCTCCTGATGTTACTGTGCCACTTTTGTTACTCCGTACACATTGCATTTTCATTTTATTATTGTTTTGTCTTTTTTTTTACTGTTTTACTGTTAAGTACATATGAACAAGTAAAGACAAAGACGTACATAACGTACATAAGACCAGTCGTACATAACTTAAGAATAAAAATGATGGCTAACGTATCACATATTCCAAAATCTGAAACACTTCCGGCCCCATGCATTTCGGGTAAGGGGTACTTAACCAGTACTTCAGAACAAATAAAAACACAGAACACTGGAAACTATAGATCAGGCAGTTTCTGTGGAAAAAGAAACAGAATTAATATTTCAAGTTGAAGACAGTACCAAATACCTGGGCTGTACCGCTTGCCAATTCCTATTAATATTAATTAACCTCATCCCTACTTTTTAAGCTCTCTACATCATTGCTTGGTTAAAATACCCTGCCTGTATGATGATAGGAACTGCATTTCACAATCTCCTTTCAAAAGAATCTAAAGCAAAATGACAAAGATTAATTTCATCTCTGCTGGTGCCCCAGGAGTACAAAGTATGAATAATTTGCAATGGACTTCACGGGGCCAACCAAGCTCGAAGTCACTCTGCCATGCCATCCAAAGGTTGGTAAGCACTTGAGCATCAGCTCTGAAGCCTCTAACCTTGGACTGCCCTGGAAGCCTCACATCACTTGTTAGTATGAAAAGTTTTAAATAACTTTAAAATGCAATGTTCAGATAGCTTTAAAAAATGTTCAAAATAAATAATAAGTTACTGTAAACGATTAAAATTATTGTTAGAAATAAATTACAAATATAAAGTAAAATGAATGCAAAAAGCAAGTCATTTAGATTTTTGATCAATATTACTGACCCCAATGAAAGGAATTAAAGTTACTGGTGGTTTCTCTCAATACATCAACTCCTGATGAATTTTGGTCGTGGAAGTGTGTGGTCATCCACTTGAATGCCAAGTACATTTGACCCCTCAGCTCAGATTGGTGCAAGCGCTGGTATTTAACAGGCAGCTTCTTCCCAACTTCTATTTTGTGTAGCCCCCCTGGCAAGCCTCAGGGTTGCTCAACTTGCTGTCGTCTAGGGAAACAGCCCTCGGCCCAGCCAAACTGGGTAATTAGTTTGTGTGGATGCTGTGTGATGTACCCCACCCGCCAAACAACAGACAATACACCATATACGATTAATTGAATTACAGTTTATAGATATTACTGGAACTATATAATTAATAGAGATAAAGTATAAAAGGAAAATAAAAGGCGCCACACTTATCAAAGTTCAATCTCTTCGTGCACAACAGTTGGAGCTCTAGTAACGATCCTCTCTTCACTGTTCCATCCCCTCTGACCACCTTGACCTGCCGCCTGGGACCAACCACGGTGGTCGACCAGACGCTCCACACGAGTATGTCTCCGTCTCCTCTCCTCGCCAAAGACCCTGGACCTCGGACTTCTGCTCGGGGTCCGACCCCATTAGCCAGCTCACAGCACCTTGTCCATTCTCTCTCTCCATCGCACCTTCTGCCCAAAAACCAGCGCATCACGATAACTTACAGACACACTAGAAAGAATAACATCTATCCCAATTGGTTCGTTCGCTCTCTTATCAATAATATAACACAAACAAGCTGCTAGCGAGAGAACTTTCTCAGTAGTTAACATAACAAAGAAGCCATTTTAATTAGCCTACACAATAACATAAAAGAAGGAACCCCTTATATTTGCAATGCACAGGCACAAATATCAGGAACAAACTGATCTGCAAAGTACAAATAGCTGGCAATTCTCTCTCTGTTGAACGGCTGGCCGAAAAATGGCATGATCCAGCGGATTAATAGACAATAGACAATAGGTGCAGGAGAAGGTCATTCGGTCCTTCGAACCAGCACTGCCATTCACTGTGATCATGGCTGATCATCCACAATCAGTACCCTGTTCCTGCCTTCTCCCCATATCCCTTCACTCTGCTATCTTTAAGAGCGCTATCTAACTCTTTCTTGAAAGAATCCAGAGAATTGGCCTCCACTGCCTTCTGAGGCAGAGCATTCCACAGATCCACAACTCTCTGGGTGAAAAAGTTTTTCCTCAACTCCGTTCTAACTAAATGGTCTACCCCTTATTCTTGAACTGTAGCCTCTGGTTCTGGACTCCCCCAACATCGGGAACATGTTTCCTGCTTCTAGCGTGTCCAATCCCTTAGTAATCTTATACGTTTCAATCAGATGCCCTCTCATCCTTCTAAATTCCAGCATATACAAGCCCAGTTGCTCCAATCTTTCAACATATGACATTCCAGCCATCTCTGGAATTAACCCAGTGAATCTACGCTGCACTCCCTCCATAGCAAGAATGTCCTTCCTCAAATTTGGAGACCAAAGCTGCACACAATACTCCAGGTGGGGTCTCACCAGGGCCCTGTACAACAGCAGAAGGACCTCTTTGCTCCTATACTCAACTCCCCTTGTTATGAAGGCCAACATGCTATTAGCTTTCTTCACTGCCTGCTGTACCTGTATGCTTACTTTCAGTGACTGATGAACAAGGACACCTAGATCTCATTGTACTTCCCCTTTTCCTAACTTGACACCATTCAGATAGTAACCTGCCTTCTTGTTCTTGCCACCAAAGTTGATAACCTCACATTTATCCACATTAAACTGCATCTGCCCACTCACCCAATCTGTCCAAGTCACCCTGTATTCTCATAACATCCTCCTCACATTTCACACTGTCACCCAGCTTTGTGTCATCTGCAAATTTGCTAATGTTACTTTTAATCCCTTCACCTAAATCATTCATGTATGTTGTAAATAGCTGTGGTCCCAGCACCGAGCCTTACAGTACCCCACTAGTCACTGCCTGCCATTCTGAAAAGGACCCGTTAATCCCTACTGTTTCCTGTCTGCCAACCAATTTTCTATCCATGTCAGTACCCTACCCCCAATATCATGCGCTGTAATTTTGCCCACTAACCTCCTCTGTGGGACCTTATCAAAGGCTTTCTGAAAGTCCAGGAACACTACATCCACTGGCTTTCCCACGCCCATTTTCATAGTTAGATCCTCAAAAATTTCCAGAAGATTAGTCAAACATGATTTCCCCTTCATAAATCCATGCTGACTCGGACCTATCCTGCTACTGCTATCCAAATATGCCGCTATTTCATCTTTTATAATTGACTCCAGCATCTTCCCTACCACTGACGTCAGACTAACTGGCCTGTTTTCTCTCTCCCTCCTTTCTTAAAAAGTGGGATAACATTAGCTACCTTCCAATCCGCAGGAACTGATCCTGAATCTATAGAACATTGGAAAATGATTACCAATGTGTCCACGATTTCTAGAGCCACCTCCTTAAGTACCCTGGGATGCAGACCATCAGGCCCTAGGGATTTATCACCCTTCAGTCTCATCAGTTTACCCAACACTATTTTCTGCCTGATGCGAATTTCCTTCAGTTCCTCTGTTACCCTAGGTCCTCTGGCCACTATTACATCTGGGAGATTGTTTGCGTCTTCCCTAGTGAAGACAGATCCAAAGTACCTGTTCAACTCGTCTGCCATTTCCTTGTTCCCCATAATAATTTCACCCATTTCTGTCTTCAAGGTTCCAATTTTGGTTTGGTCTTAATTATTTTTTTCCTTTTCACATACCTAAAGAAGCTGTTACTATCCTCTTATATATTCTTGGCTAGCTTATCTTCGTACCTCATCTCTGCCCCCCGCCCCCCCTCCCCGTATTGCCTTTTCAATTATCTTCTGTTGCTCCTTAAAAGTCTCCCAATCCTCTGGCTTCCCGCTCATCCTTGCTATGTTATACTTCCTCTCTTTTATTTTTACACTGTCCTTGACTTCCCTTGTCATCGACAGTCGCCCCTTACTCCCCTCAGAACCTTTCTTCCTCTTTGGAATGAACTGATCCTGCACCTTCTGTATTATTCCCAGAAATACCTGCCATTGTTGTTCCACTGTCATCCCTGCTAGGGTATCTTTCCAGTCAACTTTGACCAGCTTTTCCCTCATGGCTCCATAGTTCCCTTTGTTCAACTGCAATTCTGACTCTTCCGATTTTCCCTTCTCCCTCTCAAATTGTAGATTAAAACTTATCATATTATAGTCACTACCTCCTAATGGCTCCTTTACCTCGAGTTCCCTTATCAAATCTGGCTCATTACACAACACTAAATCCAGAATTGCCTTCTCCCTGGTAGGCTTCAATACAAGCTGCTCTAAGAATCCATCTCTGAGGCTCTCCACAAACTCCCTTTCTCGGGGTCCAGCACCAACCTGATTTTCCCAGTCTACCCGCATGTTGAAATCCCCCATAACAACCGTAGTATTACCTTTGCGACATGCCAATTTTAACTCTTGATTTAACTTACACCCTATATCCAGGCTACTGTTTGGGGGCCTGTAGATAACTCCCATCAGGGTCTTTTTGCCATTACAGTTTCTCAGTTCTATCCATACTGACTCTACATCTCCTGATTCTATGTCTCCCCTCGTAAGTGACTGAATTTCATTCCTCACCAACAGAGCCACCCCACCCCCTCTGCCAACCTGTCTGTCCTTTCGATAGGATGTATCCCTGAATATTCATTTCCCAGCCCTGGTCCTCTTGCAGCCATGTCTCTGTTATTCCCACAACATCACACTTGCCAATTTCCAATTGAGCCTCAAGCTCATCCACTTTATTTCTTATACTCCATGCATTCATATATAATACTTTTAATCCATTCAAATTAATACTTTTACTCCCCTCACCTTTCACATCGATTCCTATTGCACTTGGCTATACTCTCCGATCCCTTCCTGAGCTTTCTGCCCCGTTAATTCTATTGTCTTTCTTAACTTTTCTTATTCTCTCTTTCCCTTTAACTCCATCCTTATATTTCCAGTTCTTCCCCTCCCCCCCACTACTTAGTTTAACCACACCCGTGTAGCAGTGGCAAACCTGCCTGCCAGAATGCTGGTCCCCCGTCCGTTAAGGTGCAACCCGTCCCTTCTGTACAATTCATCCTTACCTCAAAACAGATCCCAGTTGTCCAAGAATCTAAATCCCTGCCTCCCACACCAGCTCCTCAGTCACACATTCAGATCCCCTATCTCCCTGTTCCTGCCCTCACCAGCACGAGGAACTGGAAGCAAACCGGAGATAACCACCCTGGAGGTCCTGCTTTTCAGTCTTCTTCCGAGTTCTCTGAAGTCACGCTACAGAATTTCTTTCCTCCTCTTCCCGATGTCATTTGTGCCGACATGCACCACCACTTCTGGCTGTTCACCTTCACCCTTGAGGATGCCCTGTAATCGGTCTGTGACGTCCTGGATCCTGGCACCAGGGAGGCAACACACCATCCTTAAATCCCGCCTGTTGCAGCAGAAACCCCTTTCTGTACCTCTCACTATGGAGTCCCCTACTACCATGGCTCTGCCGGGCCTGTCTCCTCAGCTTCGTTTCAGCGCCAATTTTTGACTCGCAGACCTGTCCGCCTCTCAGACTAGCACTGTCTTCTGTCCCAACAGCTTCCAAGAGGGTGAACCTGTTTTCAAGAGGTACATCCCCCGGGGTCTCCTGTACTCCAAGCATCCATCCCTTCCTCATCGTCGCCCCCTCCCTCTCTTTGGATATCTTTGGTGTAACAACGTCGCTGTAGGTCCTGTCCAGAAAACTCTCGGTTTCCCGGATAAACCTGAGGTCATCCAGTTGCCTCTCCAGTGCCTCAACATGGTCCTTCAGGAGCTGAACCTGGACACACTTTCCACATTTGTAGCAGCCAGAGGCACCATCAATGTTCCTGACCTCCCACATCATGCAAGCAGCACACTGAATCAGTTGACCTGTCATTTCTTCACCACTGCTCACCCCTTCCAACTGTGGCGTAGTCTCCTCCCTCAGCCTCCTTGCTGAAGACTCTCGAGACAAAGACTCGCACTTTTCTCACAAGGCACTTCCCTCGACAAGGCCGCTCCCCTAGAGCAAACATTGATTATATTGGCTGATATTCTGACTACTTCGTTTCACTTGTCACACCTTGGCCGACCTCGAACGTTTGTGTTGCTGGATGGTCCCGACCGATTTTTAAATCAACCGCTCCTTCTCAGCCAATCCCCTCACCCCTAATCCCTTATTATGCTTGCAATTTGAGTTTTGCATCCGCCTTGAATGGCTGCACAAAGATAATGAAATATGCAGCAATTATATCAGCGTTATGGTCACCAACAACTTGCAGAATCTGTGGCGTGCTTGTTGCAGTGCTCCTAACAACTGCTGATGGACTAAAATTGTCATCGACTTTCTGGAATTCACTTTACTAAACTCATTTGGCTTTGCAAATTACTCATTTCTCACAGAGAATTTTGTTGACTTCAAGGAGAGCAACGTATGAAAACAATGTGCATTTATCTTCGCAAACACGAGGAAATCTGCAGATCCGGAAATGCAAGCAACACACACAAAATACTGGTGGAACGCAGCAAGCCAGACAGCGTCCATAGGAAGAAGCACAGTCGATGCTTCGGGCCGAGACCCTTCGTCAGGACAAACTGAAAGAAGAGATAGTAAGAGATTTGAAAGTGGGAGGGGGAGGGGAGATCCGAAATGATAGGAGAAGACAGGAGGGGGAGGGATGGAGCCAAGAGCTGGACAGGTGATTGGCAAAGGGGATATGAGAGGATCATGGGACAGGAGGCCCAGGGAGAAAGAAAGGGGAAGGGGAGCCCAGAGAAAGATGGACAGCAGGCAAGGAGTTAGTGTGAGAGGGACAGAGAGAGAAAAAAGAGAGAAAAAAAGGAAAAAAAATAAACAAATAAATAAGGGATGGGGTAAGAACGGGAGGAGGGGCATTAGCGGAAGTTAGAGAAGTCACTGTTCATGCCATCAGTTTGGGAGGCTACCCAGACGAAATATAAGGTGTTGTTCCTCCAACCTGAGTGTGGTTTCATCTTGACAGTAGAGGAGGCCATGGGTAGACATGTCAGAATGGGAATGGGACATGGAATTAAAATGTGTGGCCACTGGGAGATCCTGTTTTCTCTGGCGGACAGAGTGCAGGTGTTCAGCGAAACGGTCTCCCAGTCTGCGTCGGGTCTCACCAATATATAGAAGGCTGCACCAGGAGCACTGGACGCAGTATATCACACCAGTCGACTCACAGGTGAAGTGTCGCCTCACCTGGAAGGACTGTCTGGGGCCCTGAATGGTGGTGAGGGAGGAAGTGTAAGGGCATGTGTAGCACTTGCTGGCTTACAAGGATAAGTGCCGGGAGGGAGACCAGTGGGAAGGGATGGGCGGGGGGGGGGAACGAATGAACAAGGGAGTCGCGTAGGGAGCGATCCCTGCGGAAAGCGGGGGGGGGGGGAGGGAAAGATGTGCTTGGTGGTGGGAAGCCGTTGGAGGTGGCAGAAGTTACGAAGAATTATACGTTGCACCCGGAGGCTGGTGGGGGTGGCAGGTGAGGACAAGGGGAACCCTATTCCTAGTGGGGTGGTGGGAGGATGGGGTGAGAGCAGATGCGTGTGAAATGGGAGAGATGCGTTTGAGAGCAGAGTTGGTGGAGGAGGAAGGGAAGCCCCTTTCTTTAAAAAAGGAAGACATCTCCTTCGTCCTGGAGTGAAAGGCCTCATCCTGAGAGCAGATGCGGCGGAGATGGAGAAATTGCGAGAAGGGGATGGGATTTTGCAAGAGACAAGGTGGGAATTCCAGGTAGCTGTGAGAGTCCATAGGCTTATAGTAGACATCAGTAGATAAGCTCTCTCCAGAGATAGAGACAGAAAGATCAAAAAAAAGGGAGAGAGGTGTCGGAAATGGATCAGGTAAATTTGAGGGCAGGGTGAAAGTTGGAAGCAAAGTTAGTGAAGTAAACGAGCTCAGCATGCGTGCAGGAAGCAGCACGAATGCAGTCATCGACGTAGCAAAGGAAAAGTGGGGGACAGATACCAGTATAGGCTTGGAACATGGATTGTTCCACAAAGCCAACAAAAAGGCAGGTGTAGCTGGGACCCATACAGATGCCCATGGCTACACCTTTAGTTTGGAAAAAGTGGGAGGAGCCAAAGGAGAAATTATTAAGAGTAAGAACTAATTCCGCTAGATGGAGCAGAGTGGTGGTAGAGGGGAACTGGTTAGGTCTGGAATCCAAAAAGAAGCGGAGAGCTTTGAGACCTTCCTGGTGGGGGATGGAGGTATATAGGGACTGGACATCCATGGAGAAAATAAGGCGGTGGGTGCCAGGGAACTTAAAATTATTGAAAAAAATCCAGAGCGTGAAAAGTGTCACGAACATAGGTGGGAAGCGATTGAACAAGGGGGGATAAAACAGTGTCGAGGTATGCAGAAATGAGTTTGGTGGGGCAGGAGCAAGCTCAGACAATGTGTCTACCTGGACAGGCAGGTTTATGGATCTTGGGTAGGAGGTAGAAACAGGAAGTGCAGGGTGTGGGAACTATGAGGTTGGTGGCAGTGGATGGGAGATCCCCAGAGCTGTTAAGTTTGGTGATGGTGTGGGAGACAATGTCCTGGTGCTCCTTGGTGGGGTTATGATTGAGGGGTAAATAAGAGGAAGTATCAGTGAATTGTCGCTGTGCCCCGGCAAGGTAGATGTCAGTACATCAGACAACAACAGTGCCCTCCTTATCAGTGGGTTTTATAGTAAGGTAAGGATTGGTGCTGAGGGAGTGGAGAGCAGACCATTCGGAAGGAGTGAGGTTGGAATTGGAACAAGGTGTGGTGAAGTCGAGACGGTTGATGTCCCGTCGGTAGTTAGCAATAAAGAGATCCAGAGCAGGCAGAAGACCAGAGCAGGGTGTCCATGAAGAAGAGGAGGGTTGAAGATGGGAGAAGGGGTCATTGGTGGGGGTGGGAGAGTCCTTGCCGAAGAAGTAGGTTCAAAGACGGAGCCGGCGGAAGAAGAGTTCAGCGTCATGGTGCACGCTGGACTCACTGAGGTGTGTGCGAAGGGGGACAAAGGTACGGCCCTTACTGAGGACAGAGTGCTCTGCCTCAGAGAGTTGAAGGTCGGAGGGAATGGTAAAGACCCGGCACAGATGAGAGCTGGGATCTGAGGGGGGAGGAGGAGGGGGAGGGAGGCTGCTAGTGTCAGTGGAGAGGGTAAGGTTGGGGTGAGAGGAAGATGGAGCCTCTGAGGGCCCAGGAGCTGATGATGGGATCTGAGGGAGACGGGGTTGCAGATTGGTGGTGGGGGAAGGGGAGACGGGAGTCACAATAGCAGCACATCTTGCGCCTTCAGCTCTTTACGCCAATTAAGTCCTGAAGTTTCAGCACTGCTATACAAAGAAAAGTTTAGAATCTGCAGTCACGCACACAATGTGATAAAGATAAGATGTTTGAAGAGCAAACGATTGGTTGAAGGGCAAATAGTTTCAGTAATTCAAGATACTAAGATCAGGGAGGTTTTGTAAATCAGCTTTGAGATGAAAAATAGATAATTATTAATTGTAAATGTTAACAATTCATAGGGAATTATACTATTTAGCTATCTCAAGATTTTTTTCATGTTGGATTAACAGCCACCCACTTCATGCAAACACAAAAGAGCATAATTTGTCCATTCTACCATTAAAGGTTAACAAAGTTCCAATTATCCACCTTGACAATGTAAAAGTAAATCAGTACAATTCCACATAATCACAATGTCTTACAACAATGGTGTTCATCCTGCCAATCTAAATTAAATGAGTTTCTATATATTCTTTAGTGTAGAAATCTAATGTCTTTCACGCAATGATGAGTATAAATTTCACAAAGATATTGAAATGGTAGGAATATTGAGAAGGGATTCCATTGCCTGGTTCAGATTTACACAGAATTAATAAAAGGAAATAACATCTTACACAAATTGTAAATTGGTTGTATTCCATCAATATTACCAACTGTATAAATGAAGTCAAAAGTCTACAACATAGAATTTTAAAATGCAAACTGCATGTTGGAAATTTTCAAAATACAAATACAACAAATTATGATTCCATCTGATTTCTTTGTACAAACTATGACATTTTTGAGTATTCCTGACAAATCTCTTTTGCTGAAGATCCAAGAAATAATAACCAATGACATATTTACTTGAGCAGGCTTCATTAACTGCCAAAGAGACATCATTATTTTCTGCATATTGCTCTTTCCAAATCTGTTTAGAATAAATTCATGCAAAGTAGCTTCGTAACTTTAGCTTCCAGTAGATGATCTGGCAGGTGCATACTTTCTCAGATACATTGCTACATTTTCCATCTGTTTCTACTGTAATCTGCACCACATATGCCAATGGGTAAACAAAATCTCAAAGATGTGGATGAAAAGCAACAAAAATGTTTCATGAGAACATACATCTCTACAGCACTCATCACAATAACATAAAAGGTTAGAAGCATGCAGAGCATAGCTGCAAAAGATCTTGACTTAAGGCAAAGTAGCTCTTGGAGATTTCGAAGTACATGCATGTCAGTGAGTGGTGGGAATCCTGAGGAGCTTGGCAGATATAAAAACCAGGCAAAGTGGCAGTATTCAAATTAAATTGTTACTTGTGGCAAATATAACCAGACTTTCACTTGGGTACATGATAAAAATTCTCAGTTTCCATAGATATCCAGACATCCTACCTCTCCTGGAAGTTCCCGGAGTCTCCCGCATATTGATAGTGACTCCCTGATGCTCACAAATTATATACAATATCCCGGAAATCGATTTTTTTGAGAGTGAGCAAGAGAGCACGTGAGAGAGAGAGAGTGAGAGCACGCGAGCATGAGAGAGAGAGAAAAAAAAGAAAATATAAAACGTACGTCACCCCAGACTACACTAAAGTGTACCCCTGCCTAATAGGGGTCAAAAATAATGACAGTGTTACCCGCTGCACTGTTTGCATCAGTGACTTTTCTATTGCCCATGGTGGGTTAAGACTGTAAAAGACATGCTGAGGTGAGTTTAACAGGTGTCATTCGTTCATTAGCGTAGCTAACGTTATTTAAACTAGCTGGCCAGCTGCTAAGGAGTTACTCTACTGTAGACATCCCACCTCTCCCAGAAGTTCCGGGAGTCTTCTGATGGTGCTACCTCTCTGAAATGAGTTTCTGCAGGGTGGGATGTCTGGATATGTAACTGTATTTTCTTCAAGTTCCTCATCTAGATTAAGTTTTGTCAAAGTTTTGAAGGTGACGGTATTAAACAATGATGATGCAGCTTCTTTTGAATTTTCCTGCAAATGAAGAAATTTTAAAAGGAAGAAAAGAAACGACTGTGCACTTCGATTTGTCATTTTGATATATGCAATTGCGTTAGCATTTCTTAATTAAACATTTTGAATTGTACTTAAATAAATCAGAAGGAATAATTATAACTTATACAGTGACAAATTTAACTTGGACACCACACATGCATAATGCCAACAGTAACCAGTGCTATTTACTAGCATGGCTTAATCAGACAAAGTTGATCCTGTTATTTAATAAAAGTTAAAGTTGAACAATGCTGATGTAATGCAATTCAACCCTTGTTTTTTTTCATCATTGCCAGAAGACAGTGAACAAGATCAGCGTTAAAATAGTCTCAGACCAAACTAGCTGCTGCCCTTATGGAAACTGGTTACCCTTTGAATATTAAGGAAATTAATGTAAGAATAATTCAAAAGCTAAATCACAAAAGTTAATCGTGTAACATTTTTTAACAGTACATATTCTCCAACATTGTCCAAAATTACATACCAATAATGATTTTATCTAAATTGTTACTAAGCAGATATGAAGCTTAACTAAAAAATTATAACTAACTCACTAACTAAATTATATTCCCCACTGGAGATATCGACCATATTTTTTAACTCACTGTATTAAGCACCACTTTTAAAATAAGAATATCAAACACAAAAACTAAAGACCAAAACAAAAAAAATGTGATGAAACAACCAATAGATCTGGTGAAAAATACTACAGGTTAACCAAACTGCTTGGGCCGGAACTGTTTTGGGTTTTGGATTTTGGAATATACAGTATAATGAGATAACTTGGGATCACCATCATTTCCGACTGAATTTATGTGCTGCTGGTAAGCAGCCTTTGTCTTACATTTGTTCACCACACACACGTACTTACTAATAAAATGTATTACATACTATTAATATAATGTGTGCAGAGTAACAAAAGCAGCACAGCAGCATCTGGAGAGATACCTGAATCAGCTGTTGAACAATAACAAACAATGACAGGCTCTCAGTCTCCACTTACGATGCCGTGTTTTGATTAAAAGGTTACAGTACACTGTATTTAATTTATTTTAGATTTTATGTAAAGTATAAAAACAATCAGCATTGTAGACTAGTTCTGGCGTTAGATTTTCATCTGTGACAATCTTGGCAAACTAACGAATTTCTCTGTTGCTTCATGATCAGCAGACACTATATCTTTAAAAATTTAATGCCATACCTTTTCTTAAATCTCTGCAACCAGCCTGCTGAATATTTATAATTACCTTCAATTCTTAGTTCATCATGATGGATCTTCGCTTGTTTCATGGTCAGCATACCGTTAAGTGGCATATGATTACTCTGACACTGACCAATCAACTCTTTCAATACACTATTGAGGTCTTAATTTTTTACTTTATGCAGTGTTTTTCTATGTTTCATTAACTTCTATTCATTACATGAGGTAACTTCTCAGAACCGTCTGTGGTGAGCAGAGATCTGCGCTTCACCTGGGAACCTTCCCGGTGCCTTGTGGAATTTTCTATTTTTGACATTAAAAATATTTCAGATTTCAGAGGCTTTCAGAATTTGGATTTTTGGATAAGAGGTACTCAACCTTTAACTGTTTCTTAAAAAATCACAAACTCATGGCTCAGGAGGCAACCATTTGTTTAATGGGCAGATAGATAATTTCTATGTAAAATATTATGAGAAAAATAGTTTGAGGTATTTGCACAAGTCACAGGAGATTTGTTGACAAAATAATATTTTTAAGTATGTTTTAATTGTCGAGAAATTTAGTGGCTCAGTCTATAAAACTGACACTATGCTGCGGGGAAACAATCTTGTAGACTTTGCATTAGTTATTTAATGTTTACTTAATAAACTTTGTTGATGAAATTCACATTATATATTTATGCAACATTGAAAATGGTAAATTAAACATAATCAAACATGCTTACATATCTGTGAACAGTATTATATTCAGATAGAGATCCCAATTTTACATCTGCCTCACCTGTAATGTCATTGATTTATGCACTTAGCTTCAAGACAAATGAGAAGTCAATGTCACATAAATTTCTCTGCACAGCGGTATATTCTACTGACTTTTGAAATCTATTTAAGCTCGATCTCAAATATTTAAGGATATATTCCACTGGATATGAGCAACTAATCTCAATTTTGCCCAAATATCCAAGAACTCCCAAGGACACTGTAAATTTCCATGGTCAACTAGCTTTGTTCACCATGACACTGCCCATTTTATGCAATATTTTAATGCAGGTACAGTGGATTCCAGTTAATCAGGACAACCACTTACTTGGGACAACCCTTAAAGAACAAAAACCAATTCAGAAAATAGCCAGGATTCTCATCGTTTATTTGAGACACTATGCTACTCCATTGGGGTAGGGGACTGTTAGACCACAAGACAATAAGATATAGTAGAAGTCGGCCATTCGGCCCAATGAGTCTGCTCTGCTATTCAATCATTGGCTGATTCAATTTCTCCAGTCAAACTCACTCCCCTGCCTTCTCCCCATACTTTTGCTGAACAGTTTCTAACTAGCAACAGACACGTGCACTTGTGTGGCCATTAAACACTGTGTTTAAAGTGAACAGTTTTTAAATAGCATCAGTTGCGTGTGATTGTGATTATGCTTGTTCAAAAAGCAATGACTTTTGTGACTGATAGTTGGGGAGAAATAAACATTAAGACAATTCAAAACTGTTTTACTCACTGCCGTTTCAAATATTCAGGCCTGACCATGCCAGAAATGAAAATGGAATGATGTCACTCCTTCAACAAGTTAGGAACAACGAAGAATTTGAAGGTATTATTAATCATCTTGAATGTTATAATGAAAATGAAGATTTAGAAGATTCAATCGTCAAAAGCATTGTATGACGACAACCCATCCTCTACACCAGATCTAACTCTGCATTGGTTTTGTTCATTTACAGTCCATCAAAAGAATACGGTAGCATTCACTGGATGAATTCCTCTGTCAATAAGATTTAAGTACTAACACACAGTTTTATAATACTGTAGTTGTATTGATAGTTTGTTCTAATTTGATCTGTATTTCATTTATATACATAATTTGTCTCTCATTTAAACAGTAGTTCGTCTTTTATTAAAACTCTTTTAATTATTTCAATGAAACTTCAGCTCATTGGGACAGCCACTTAATTGGGCCAAAATCTACTGGTTCCAATGTATCCAAATTAACTGAAATCCACCATATTACTATATATGTGATTTTATATTTTTATAATCAAAAGCGATAAATGTTAATTTATAGCGTATTAAAGTGTATAATAACATAATAAAGCTGCCAATATTAATACATAGAAAATGTATCGGTTAAATTTTTGCACGTGAATAAAGATTTAAGAAACAACTGAAAGTACACAAAAAATATGACCAAGATATATAAAATAAAGCTCGTTAATAATGAAGATAAGCTTCTTAATGCTCATAAGGTATCCTTATGCCCTTCAAAGGTTAGCAAACTTTTGCTGGATTTCCAGTATTGTTTATTAATCACCACAAAATCAAGTATCCTTGGTAAGGAAAGAAATTTGTAATTTCTTTACATACATTTTTTTGTTTGTCTGGCAAAACCAGAACAGGATAGCATAATTTAATTGATGAAAAACCTAACTAGGAGAAGCATTAAACATATTGAGGTTAAAAAGTCAACAGCCTCAAAGAAAACCAAAAAGGGCTTTAAAAATGTTTTCCCTTCCTCCACAAAAGCTTCAACTCATCTAGTAGAAAATTCCTTTCTCTGCCACCTTCTTCGTTCTCTATTTCTAAATTACAATGCTCACTCTGATAAAACCGCATGATTTAACAAAAAGCTTAATTTAGTGACCATATTAAAAAAAAATCAAATTCTGATAAAAGTACAGTTCTGCATTAGCTCAAACCACGCTGCAATAATCACATGGCACATTCCATCCTTTAAACAGCTATGGTAATGACATTCCACTTCCAGTCATCCTGACAAATAAAAATTCCAACCAGAAGTTTAATTAAAGTATAATTCATAAAGATTCTTCACAGTGCAGAAACTAGAGACCAATCACAAAGTTCAAATATTCTTTTATTATTTATTATACATTATAGGAGTGTGTACAAAAATATAATAATCACAAATCCTCATTAACCTTAAAAGCAAAGATAAAAGCTGAAAATAACAAGTGACATATAATATTAATTATTATAATTGTAATTATTTTGCAGGAATACTGGATTTAATAAATAAAAAAGGCTTATCAAACACGAAGAATGAAATACCTACTCTGCAAAATCTAATAAGTATTATGGTCAAAAATGCAAAATTCTAGCTCAAACCAAAAACAAACATTGATCAGCTCAAACAGCTTAAAATGAAAAGAAATTGGAAATAAACAAATCATCAACCTCATTGCATCTGAACGCAAAACAATTCTTCAGCAAAACATTCTGTTGGAATAGTCAGCAAAAGGGAAAAAATGTACAATGAAACATGCATCTGAGGCATTTACTATAGAACCTACCTGCATACTGCACAATGAACATTCCCAACCACTTTTTAAAAGGGTAGAATGTACGTTCTCTTCCATAGACTGAGGAAAGAGCAGTAAAGCTCTGCTTTTATCCTCCTGAAAATCTCAGCATATAAGCATCTGAGTTAACTGCAAGCAGAGCCAAAGAGATCTTACTAATACCACCACACAAAAGGAAGGCAATGGAAATTACAGGAACCTCCAGGGCACGGCTAGAATTGGCTCTTCTGATCCAGTGCTGCATGTGTCACCATCTGTCTTGAGTGACTGACAGTTAAGAGCTGACAGACTCGGAAAGGGAAGGGCAGAGGCAGGTGGGAAAGTAATTAGCACTATGCTCATCTGTGAATTCATAGGGGATTTCATACATCAAATCCTTGAGAAGCAGTCTGCAGGCAGCAAATCAGGAGCTTATGATTTGCATGCCTGCAAAGAGCTCCTCCAGACGCAACACGGCTTGCTGAGCTGCTATCAAAACTAGAGGGTGGTAAAGCAAAACAACTTGGATAGGCATAGGCTGTACTGCGTAGCTTGAAGGATGACTGATACCAGCCACAAAGCTCAAAACAATCTTAACATTACATCAAAGCCAAGTAAATTAGGTCATGAAAGAAAAATTGCACTGAAATTAGCAGGAATCAAGTATCACAAAAGGTGACTTTTTTCTGAATAGAAAACAGTAATCGTTTAATCAATATACCTAGGATTCTAAGATACTGAATCATATCTAAATGAACCCCTAATGAAGTTTTTATTTTGAAATGCCTTAACATTAACAATGCCTTTTTGAGAATTATGAGGATTATTTCAATCCTGTAGCTGTGAAATTGTTCCAGAAGAATAATATTGCAAAGAAGTGAAATCATTTTGAAACAGGAATACGGAAGATGATTCTAGCAGTGAGTGAAGATGTTACAATGACTCAGCGATCACAAGAAATTAATTTCATCCTACTCTCAAGATGTCTTAACTGTTTTGAAATACTCACCAAAAGCGATTCCAAAGGTAATGTAAATCCTATAATGCAAATATCACTTAAACTTAAGCTGCCTACATAGTTAAACTTTGCCTCTTGTCAACATGGATTTGGAATGCGTAATTTTTTTAAGAGTAAAAATGAGCTATTGATTTAATTAATCTTAAACAAAGCACTTGCTAACTAATTTAAAAAGAAGCTGGCAGCTATTTTGGGGAATTCAGCTCACCTGGCTAGATAAGGTATGTGAAAACCACTCCAAGAAAGACCATTATGAAAAATGACAATGTGCAGTGTTGTGGCTTTATTGAAATTCTTGTACAAAGGTGGTGAATAAATAAGGTTCTCGGCCAGCATCTTTTAAAAGTGTTGCCGAGGTTTGGAAAACCACCCAATTGCAATTTTATTTTCAGTAGATCAGTTTCTACCAGAGCTCAACACTATTGTGCTAAAGCAGAACAGTAATATTATATTTTTGAGCACAAAATAAGACAAATGAAGTGGTCTTTTCATAAATTTACAAGCCCTGCAAGCATAAATATTTTAATCATATCACTCAGAAATTACTTGATTTACAGCCAGTTTTTTAAAGCACTAGGGAATAAGTAACCACTGACTACGGACGTGCTGAGCATTAGCATGAAGATGCATGCTATTAGGCAATCCAATGTACTGATACTGGAATGTACAGCAAACATCAATTACACTGTAACCATCTCACTCTATTTTTTTTATCTGCTATAACAAGGCAGGACTACTATACTAAAGCCACTACCCATAGTAAAAATAAGGAGTTTAAAAGTCACAACATATGCTTCGCTTTCTGAATCTACATGGTTAGTGCACCCTCGCCTTTCTTTGATGCATGAAGCCAATGAGATGAAAGGCAACAGTCCAGGGATTGCTGACAAAAATGTATTATCTTATCAAAACAAGCATTTTTTTTGAATAACAAGTTCTATGTACAGAACTTGAAGCAAGGTTAAATTACTGACACCATGGTTTTGAGCCAAGCCAATAACTACACATTAGTTTGATATCTATCTAACACTGCTCAATATCTTGCTTGATCCAAAGATGAATAGGAATAGAAAGGCAAACAACAGGAATTCTGCAGATGCTGGAAATTCAAGCAACACACATCAAAGTTGCTGGTGAACGCAGCAGGTCAAGCAGCCTCTGTAGGAAGAAGTGCAGTTGACGTTTCAGGCCGAGACCCTTCGTCAGGACTAACTGAAGGAAGAGTGAGTAAGGGATTTTAAAGTTGGAGGGGGAGGGGGAGATCCAAAATGATAGGAGAAGACAGGAGGGGGAGGGATAGAGCCAAAAGCTGGACAGGTGATAGGCAAAAGGGGATACGAGAGGATCATGGGACAGGAGGTCCGGGAAGAAAGACGGGGGGGGGGGACCCAGAGGATGGGCAAGAGGTATATTCAGAGGGACAGAGGGAGAAAAAGGAGAGTGAGAGAAAGAATGTGTGCATAAAAATAAGTAACAGATGGGGTACGAGGGGGAGGTGGGGCCTAGCGGAAGTTAGAGAAGTCGATGTTCATGCCATCAGGTTGGAGGCTACCCAGACGGAATATAAGGTGTTGTTCCTCCAACCTGAGTGTGGCTTCATCTTTACAGTAGAGGAGGCCGTGGATAGACATGTCAGAATGGGAATGGGATGTGGAATTAAAATGTGTGGCCACTGGGAGATCCTGCTTTCTCTTGGCTCCATCCCTCCCCCTCCTGTCTTCTCCTATCATTTTGGATCTCCCCCTCCCCCTCCAACTTTCAAATCCCTTACTCACTCTTCCTTCAGTTAGTCCTGACGAAGGGTCTCGGCCTGAAACATCGACTGCACCTCTTCCTACAGATGCTGCTTGGCCTGCTGCGTTCACCAGCAACTTTGATGTGTGTTGCAGGAATAGAAAGGCATGTTCACTGAACTTGTGCTATCACCAGGCACTAAGGTCCATCGTTCTAAGTTCATTTCCTCAACCAGTATACTCCACATGCATCATTTTCATTTGATTCAATTTTCAGAGATGCAGAAGAGCAGCTGACAAGATTTCCTTTAGTTTTCCTTTTTCCACCAAGATAATATCAGAAAAGGAGCAGAAGGAAGAAATAAATCCAACTTCCACTTCACATTTTTACTCCGGCCTGCTGTTATCACTGTATTCCATAAATTACAAATTCTATACCACTCAATTTGGTGCCACGACGCAAACCTTTCATACATCGTCATGATCCAAATATAGTAAAACTTTTAGTCCAAAACCAAAATCGGATTTAAGAAGCATGGGAAAGTAGTCTCATTTTATATCATTTAGAAATCACACTGGCATGACAGTGGTCTCAGCAGGTCAGGCAACATCGATGGAAATGAATCAACAGTCAAGAGTTCAGGCAAGAGCCTTCAATAGGACTGGAAAGGAAGGGAGGGAAGATGCCAGAATAAGAAGGTGGGAGGTGGGGAAGGAGTACATGCGAGAAGGTGATAGCTGGAGTCTAAGTGTGTGGTGGAGTGGGGGAAAGAAGTAAGAAACTGGGAGGTGACAGGTGGGAAAGGCAGAGGGCTGGAGAAGAAGGAACCTGATAGAAGGGGAGAGTGCACCATGGGAGAAAGGGAAGGAGTAAGGACACCAAGCACAGGTGTCAAGAAGAGGCAAAAGGCCAGAGTGGGAAATTAAAGAAGAGCGAAGGGGGAGGGGAGAAATCAATGTTCATGCCATCAGGTTGGAGGCTACCTAGATGAAACATGAGGTGTTGCTCCTCCAACCTGAGAGTGGCATCTTCATGGCAGAAGAGAAGGGCATGAACTGACATGTCAGAATGTGAATGGAGAGAGGAATTAAAATGGTTGGCCACCAGGAAATTTTGCTTTCTGCAAATGGAAGGTGCTCTACCAATGTAGAGGAGGTCACATCGGGACGACCGGATACAGTAGACAAGTCCAATAGATTAGCGCATGAAGTGTTACCTCACCTAGAGGGTGGTGAAAGAGGAGCTGAAGACTTCTGCTGTTTGCAGGGATAAATGCCAGGAAGATTAGGGAGATTAGTGGGAGGGAAGAATGGACAATGGAACTACAGAGAGAGCAATCCTTGCAGAAAGTGGAGAGTGGGGTGGGAGGGAGGTAAAGATGTGTTTGGTGGTCATGTCCCACTGAAAATGGCAGAAGCTGTGGAGAATGATGTATTGGATATGGAGGCTCATGAGGTGGTAGGTGAAGACAAGAGGAACTCTATCCATGTTCATATGGCTGGAAGATAGAGTGAGGGCAGATGTCCAGGAAATGGAAGAGGGGCGGGTGAGGACAGCTTCAATGGTGGAGAAAAGGAAACCCTGTTCTTTGAAGGAAGAGGACGTCTCTGATGTCTTGGAAAGGAAAGCATCATCTTGGGAACTTATGCAGCGGAGACAAAGGAACTGAGAAATGGAATGGCATTTTTACAGGAGACAAGATGGGGAAGAAGTACAGTCAAGATAGCTTTTATAAACCTACTGATTCCTGTTGCTATCAGTTGTTAGTTTGTCTCCAGAGATGGAGACAGTGAGATCGAGAAAGGGGAAAGAGGTGTCAGAATTGGACCAAATACATTTGTGGGTAGGCAAAGTTGATGAAATCAATAAGCTCAGCATGGGTGCATGAAGCAGCACTATTGCAGTCATCAATGTAGTGTAGAAAAAGCTGGGGAACATTACCAGGGAAGGCTTGGAACATCGACTGTTCCACATAGCCATAGAAAAGGCAGGGATAACTGAAGTTCCAGTGGGTGCCTATGGCTACAGCTTGAGTTTGGAGCAAGTGGAAGGAAACAGAAATTGTTGCCCAGCTCTACCAGAAAGAGGATGGTGGTGTTGGAAAGGGGATCTAGTCAGGTCCATTGTCAAGAAAAAAGCAGAAAGCTTTAAAGCTCTCTTGACTTACTTCCAGAAATGATGCCTGACCTGCTGAGTTCCTCCAGCATTTTGTATATGTTGCTCTAGATTTCCAGCATATGTAGAATCTCTTGAGTTTAAGAGCTGGTCTCATACTATTTTTTGCTTCCAGATCACTTTTCACATTACACAAACCACGTATCATTTATAAACAGTAAATAGCACAGGCAGGTGTAACTCATTACCAAACAAAATACCATCCCTTTTAAATATTGTATTTGAATTGATTGGCTGAATAATACATACCAAAGCTACCATGATTTTCTTAGTTTGACTGAACACAGTGTTTGTAACCTTGCAAAAATACAGCTCTTTTTCCAGGACTTTGCGGGCATGTGTAAAATAAAGTGCAGCCAGTGGTTTCCTACATGGAATAGTCTCACATGAAGGAAAGTGATCCCATTATTTTCAAGTGCTGCAGAATTTTCCACTCAATGGCTATCTCCAACAAGAACAACCTAATTGTTTTGCATTGTTATTTTGTTTAAAAGGGATGGGTTAATAAAGTACTTCATGATTGCAAAAATTAAACAGCTGAAAAAATGCAGTAAGCTGAGCAGCATTTGTGGAGAGAAAGGAACTGTTGACATTTAGGGTCTCAACTGCTGTGCTTCTAGCCATTGTTTTTTTTTGCTTCTGCTGTCTGTTGTGACTTTGTATATCTCTCTCCTTTCTTAATTTAGAAAGCAGTCACAGATTCATTCATATGGAATTTTCCATTCACATCATCCATTCTTATGTCATTTCTCATAAAGTCTTCAATTTTGTGCCATTATAGGTTAGAACAGTACAGAGGACAAATAATCCTCTTGCCCTCTTTGCACCTTTAATAATTTCTTTTACCTTGCACCATCTACCTTTACCATTTCTGTCAAATAATCACCCTACTTCTGCCTCATCAATGACCTTTGCTCTTCCTAGCATTTCATTTAATCTTTTCTAGATTAAAATTTACTATAGCTCCTTCTTTGTCAGCGTTGTGACAAAGGTCAATTACAACATTAATTACAACATTAGTTGTTTTTAATCTCTTCAGAATTGTTGGAAAATTCTAATTTTTTTTATTTGCTTTTATTTCAGTTACTACCATGCAAGTTGTTTTGCCAACATGCAAGAAATTTACAACAAATGAGCACTGTACAAAAATTATATTTGTGCACGAGCAGATCAATGTTAAAACTTGATCTTAGAACATATGATTATTCATAATGCAAGTAAGAATGATGGGAAGATGATGATAAACAAAATTTTCAATAAATGCATGAGCATATTATGAAAAGCATTTTAGAAGGATTCTATTCCACACTCTGGTCTCTTGACTCTTCTCGTTCGCACCAGGGTCGCCTCCTCCTTCCCTTTCTCCTATGGTCCACTCTCCTCTATCAGATCTCTTACTCTCCAGCCTCTTACCTTTCCGACTCACCTGGCTTCACCTATCACCTTCTAGCTTGCCTCCTTCCCATCCCCCCTCACCTTTTTATTCTGGCATCTTCCTCCTTTATTTTCAGTCCTGAAGAAGGGTCTCAGCCTGAAATGTCGAATGATTATTCATTTCCACAGATGCTGCCTGACCTGCTGAGTTCCTTCAGCATTTTCTGTTTTATTTTAGAAGAATATTTACCAGATATTTGGTGACATCTAGAGTGAAAATTAAACCGCTCCATAAAACATTAATGCTGTCCAAATCGTTTCTTCTTTAGGCCTTACATCAAGGAATTTTCTGTTGTTTAAAAAAGGAAAAGAAACCAATTAATAAATGTTAATAGCTTAAAGCTTTTCAAAATATGCTCATGGGATGTGGGATGGCTGTCAAGGTTAACATTTATTGACCAACCCAACTGAACTTGGAAAGGTGATGGTGGTTGCCTTTTAGTATCTCTGCAGTCGTGCTGGTGAGAGCACCCAACAGTATAGGTGGTTACAGAGCTCCAGGTTATTGTCATTGTATTAATGAAATCAAGATGGTGTGCAAGGTGGAACTCTCTGACTTGGCCTCCACAAGCTGCTTGTGGCAATGAATTCCACACATTCACCATTCTCTGGCTAACGAAATTCCTCATCTCCATTCTAAATGGACATCTCTCTATTCTGAGGCTGTGTCCTCTTATCTTAGACTCCCTCACCCACAGGAAACATCCCCTCTACGTCCACTCTTTCAAGGCCTTTCAGCATTCGATATATTTCAATGAGATCTTCCCTCATCCTTCTGAATCTGAGTGAGTATAGGCCCAGAGCCAACCGGTCCTCATATGAAAGGGCTACCATTCACAGAATCATTCTCGTGAGCCTCCTCTGAACTCTGTCCAATGTCAACACATCCCTTCTCACATAAGGGGCCCAAAGCTGCTCACAGTACTCCAAGTGAGGCCTTCCAGGTGCCTAATGTAGCCTCAGCATTACATCCTTGCTTTTATATTCTAGTCTTCTCGAAACGAATGCTAACATTGCATTTGCCTTTCTCACCACTGACTCAAATCGCAAATTAACTTTCAGGAAATCCTGCATGAGGACTCCTAAACCCCTCTGCACCTCAGATTTTTGTATTTTCTCTCCATTTAGAAAATAGTCTATGCTTTTATTTCTTCTAACAAAGTGCATGACTGCGCACTTCCTGACAGTGTATTCCATCTGCCATTTCTTTGCCCATTCTCCTAATCTGTCTAAGCCCTTCTGCAGTCTCCCTGTTTCCTCAACATTACCAGCCCCTCCACCTATCTTTATATCGTCCACAAACTTGGCCATAAAGCCATCAATTCCGCCATCCAAATCATTGACATGTGACATAAAAAAAGCAGCCCTAACACAGACTCCTATGGAACACCACTAGTCACCAGAGACAACCAGAACAAGGCTCTCCTTATTCCCATTCTTTGCTTCCTGCCATTCAGCCAATGTTCTATCCAAATTAGTATCTTTCCTGTAATACCATGGGCTTTTAACTTGTTAAGCAGCCTCATGTGTGGCACCTTCTAAAAGGCCTTCTGAAAATCCAAGTACACAACATCCAATGCTTCTCTTTTGTCTATGCTGCTTGTTATTTCTTCAAATAATTCCAACAGATTTGTCAGGATAGACTTTCCCTCAAGGAAACCATGCCGACTTCAGCTTATTTTATCAAGTGCCTCCAAGTACTCTGAAACCACATCCTCAACAATGAACACCAACATTTTCCCAATCACTGAGGTCCTTTCTTCTGCCTCTCTCTCTTCTTGAAGAGTGGAGTGACAGCTGCAATTTTCCAGTCCTCCGGAACCATGGCACAATCTATTGATTCTTGAAGGATCATTACTAATGCCGCCACAATTTCTTCAGCCACTTCTTTCAGAACCCTGGGGTGTAGTCCATTTGGTCCAGGTGATTTATCTATGTTTAGATCTTTCCGTTTCCCAAGCACCTTCTCCCTAGCAATGGCAAATTTATTCAATTCTGGCCTCCGACACACTTGAACTTCCAGCATACTGCTGGAGTATTCCACAGTGAAGAATGATGCAAAATTCTTACTCAGTTCATCTGCCATTTCTTTGTCCCCTTTAATTTGATCTCCAGCATAATTTTCCAGCAGTCCAATATCTACTCTTGCCTCTCTTTCACTCTTTATATATCTGTAGAAACATATGGTATCCTCTATAATATTATTGGCTAGCTTACTTTCATATTCCATTTTTTTCCCATTTTTAAACTTTTTTTTGGAACCTTCAGTTGGTTTTTAAAAGTTTCCCAATCCTCTAATTTCTCTCTAATTTTTGCTTTATCATATGCCCCTTCTTTGGCTTACATGTTGACTATGACTTTCCTTGTCAGCCACAGATGTGTCATCCTACCTTTAGAATACTACTTCTTTGGGATGTATCTGTCCTGCTTCTTCAGAATTACTCCCAGAAATTCCAGCCATTGCTGTTCTGCCATCATCCCTGCTAGTGTCCCCTTCCAATCAACTTTGGCCACTTCCTCCCTCATGCCTCTGTAATTCCGTTTACTCCTCTGTAATACTGATACATCTATATCAATTGTAGGGTAAATTCTGTCATATTATGATCACTTGCTGCTGAGGTTTCCTTTACTGTAAACTCTCTGATCAATTCAGGTTAAATGCACAACACCCAATCCAGAACAGTTGATTCCCTATTGGGTTCAACCATAGGCTGCTCTAAAAAGCCACCTTGTAGGCATTCTACAAATTCTCCCTCTTGATATCCAACACCAACCTGATTTTCCCAATGTACCTGCATACTGAAACCCCCCATGACTAACGTAACATTGCCTTTTTGACATGCCTTTTCAATCTCCAGTTGTAAATTTTTAGCCCACATCCTGGCTACTGTTCTGAAACCTGTATATAACTCTCATCAGGGTCTTTTTACCCTTGCAGTTTCTTCTCTACCCACAAGGATTCTACACCTTTGTCACCTCTTTCTGAAGATTTGATTTCTCTTTTTTTTAAACCAACAGAGCCACCCAACCCCCTGCCTGTTAAGATCCCAACTATGTTCTTTCAGCCACGACTCAGTGATACCCACAACATCATACCTATCGATCTCTAACTGTGTCATGTTCATCTACCTTTTACCCCCTTTTCACAACTCATCCCGCAGAATGCAATGATACCCAATCAGCAACCTCTCCTTGCTAGCAGTCTCACTACACACTGCCTCATCCTCAGCTCTATCATTCCGGTTCCCATCACCCTGTCGAATAAGTTTAGACCCCACCCCCACCTCCCCAAACAGCTCTCGCAAAACTGCCACAAAAATACTGGACTCTCTTGGGTTCAGATGTAACCCATCCCTTTTGTACAGATTTCACTTTCCCCAGAAGAGATCCCAATGATCTGGAAATATGAGCCCGCGCCAGTTCCTCAGCCATGCATTTTTCTGTCAAGTTCTCCTATTCTTAACCTCACTGACATGTGGTACAGGCAGCAATCCAGAGATTACTACCCTAGCAGTCCTGCTTTTCAGCTTTCTACCTAGCTCCCTAAAATCTCTCTTCAGGATCTCCTCACCTTTCCTGCCTATGTCACTGATGCCAATATGTGCCAAGATTTATGGTTGCTCACCCTTCCCCTTTAGAGTGCCATGGACCTGAACTGAGAAATCCCTGACTCTGGCATCTGGGAGTCAACATACTAACCTGGTGTCTCTATCACTTCCACAAAATCTTGTCTCTATTCTTCTAACTATGGAATCTCCTATCACTACAGCAGTCCTCCACGCCTCTCTTCTATTCTGAGCCACAGTGCCAGACTCAGTACCTGAGACATGATCACTGCAGCTCCCCCCTCAACAGTAGCCAAAATAGTATACTTATTATTGAGGGGAACGGCCACAGGGCTACCCTGTACTGGCTGTCCATTTTCCTTCCTCCTCCTGACAGTCACCCAGTTACATGCTTCCTGCAACCTAGGGTTAACTACCTCCCTGTAGCTCCTACCTGTCTCTTCCTCAGTCTCCTGTATGAGCCACAGGTCACCGACCTGTAGCTCCAGTTCCTTAAAAAAATTCTCTAAGGAGCCGCAGCTCGGTAAACCTAGTGCAGATGTGGTTATGTGGGAGACTCTCGGTTTCGCAGAATTCCCACATATCACACAAAGAATATAACACTGGCATTTTTAGTGCTCTAACTATGCCCTAACAGATGAAGGGAGGGAGTTAATATTCAAGATGGTGCCTATCAAGCAGGCTTCACAATTCTAGATGTTGCTGAGATTTTTGAGTGTTGGAGCATCTGGTGACCCTGTTATCTCTGTCTCGGAAGCTGACATCAGAACATTTTTAAAGAGGGTGATTCTCGGAAGGTGTCAGGCCCTGATGGTGTACCTGGTAAGGCCTTGAAAACCTATGCCAACCATAGGACCTTAAGACAAAGCAGACATAGGCCATTCAGCCCACTGAGTCTGCTCCGCCATTCCATCATAGCTGATCCCAAATCCCACTCCACGCCATATCCTTTGATGCCCTGACCAACCAGGAAGTGATCAACTTCTGCCTTAAATACACCCATGGACATGGCCTCCACTGCAGTGTGTGGCAAAATATTCCACAGAGAGTATTCACTACTCTCTGGCTGGAAAAACTCCTCCTTACTTCTGTTCTAAATGGTTGCCCCTCAATTTTGAGGCTATGCGCTCTAGTTTTGGATACCCCCACTAGAGGAAACAACCTCTCCACATCCACCTTATCTAGTCCTTTCAACATTCTGTAGATTTCAATAAGATCCCCATGCATTCTCCTAAATTGCAGTGAGTACAGGCCCAAAGCTGCCAAATGCTTCTTATATGTTAACCCCTTCATTCCCAAAATCATCCTTGTGAACCTCCTCTGGACTCTCCAATGACAATAAATCCCTTCTGAGATTAGGGACCCAAAACGGTTGACAATACTCCAAGTGCAGCCTGACAAATGTCTTATAAAACTTCAGCATTATCTCCTTGTTTTTATATTCTATCCTCTTGAAAAAAATGCCAACATTGCACTTGCCTTCTCTGCAACAGACTCAATCTATGAATTAACCTTCTGGGAGTCCTGCACGAGGACTCCTAAGTCCCTCTACATCCCTGATGATTGAATTTTCTCCCCACGCAGCTAATAGTCTGCACTACTGTTTCTTTTACCAAAATGCATTATCATATATTTCCTAACACTGTTATTTCACCTGCCACTTTTGTGCCCGTTCTTCCAATTTATCAAAGACCTGCAGCAATCGCATTGCTTCCTCAGCACTATCTAATCCGCCACCTATCTTCATATCAATTGCAAACTTAGCCACAACACCATCAATTCCATTATCCAACACACTGACACTGTGAAAAGTAGCGGTCCCAATTGTGACGGGGTCCTAAATTATCCCTAGGAACTGTGTTTTTGAAGAGAGCGGGAGAGTTATTTAACACAAACACCTTGTTGTTGTTAAAGAGAGAGACAAAGACGGCTTTGAGATGGTGTTATGGTTTTCTTGGCAGCATGTTTACACTTTTGCAAGGACACCAGCAGCTTCCAAGTTCTTATGGAGAGAGAAGGGAGGAGCTGTTTGATTGACAGTTGGTATTCAGCATGGTGAGATAAATAGAAGGTCAGCTGTTAGATCTGGAGACACATGGTTTTGAACACTGAATGAGCTTTGTTGTGCCCACAGAAAAGTGGATTTTGGAGGATCAATCAGGTGGATCGATCAGTGGCTCTCGCAGTGTGAAAATGGAGTGACTGGTGGGGAGTTAGTCGTGTGTCCAACACTTGCCTGGGTTGATAATTCCATCACAGAAGAACGGTCCCCTTTGTTATGGTCACAGTCGGTGACCTCAGAAGGATTTCGAGGATTTTTGAGGACAACGGGAAGGTCGACGGCATCAGCTCACCTGAAGACCTGAAGACTCAAATCTCTCCCTCTTTCTCTCTCCATCACTACGCAACTCAATACCACAAACTGAACTGAACTTTACTCATCATTGTAAGACTATCTATTTACTCCTAGACTTGAAGAAGCTTGGTTTTCATATATTTCCACACTTACTTATATATATAATCATTGCTAACCTGTTTGATATATCTGCATTTATATTGCTGTATTGCGTAGTTACTAATAAATACCATTAGTTAATAGCAATACTGGACAAAGTATTTTCCATTTCTGCTGGATCTTTAACCTGTCACAGGGTACGTGACACAATACTGAGGAACACCACTAGTTACTGGCAGCCAATCAGAAAAGACCCTCTTTATTCAGGTGGGAGTGTTCCAAGGACACCTTCAATCCTTCACTTCTGTATTTGGAGGTTCGCACCTGCTTCAAAAGGGTGACAGTAATACCAGTGCCCAAGAAGAGCATTGTCTACCACCCACTGGTACTCATGTCTACTGTACTGAAGTGCTTCGAGAGGTTGAGTGATATCGCAACAACAATCTTGCATTGAACATCACTAACACAGGAATTAATTGTGGACTTCAGGAAGGGAATGTTGAGGGAACACACAACAATCCTCATCAAGGATCAGCAGAGGAAAAGGTGAGCAGTTTTTAGTTCCTGTGTGTCAACATCTCTGAAGATCTATCCTGGGCCCATCAAAGGTAGCATGACAGTGGCTATATTTCATTAGGAGTTGAGAACTGGTATGTCTGCAAAGACACTAGCAAATTTCCACAGATGTACTGAGGAGAGTATTCTAACTGGTTGTGTCACCGACTGGTATGGAGGGGCCACTGCACAGCATTAGAAAAAGCTTCAGAAGGATGTAAACTCAGCCAGCTCCATCATGGGTGCTAGCCTTCCCAGCATTGGAAGCCTTCAAAACGTGGCATCCGTCATTAAGAAACCTTATACTGTATGACTCAATTAAATACAGTGGGAAGATTTAACTAAATAAGCAGCAAAAAATTACAAAAGTACTGAACTAGTACCAACTACATGTCAGGATATTAATTAATAACAACAATACCATGAGCAAACGGCAGAAACCGTCAACCAAATGAAAATCACAAACAGGTTCACTGATTAAAGAAGCTGCTGTTGTAATAATGCCAATTCATTACAACCGTATTTTGAAAAATCCAATTTCCCCTTGCATATTTAATGGTTTTCCAATAAAGTAACACCGACTATTAAATGGCCCTTTGCACAAGATCAAAAAAACGTGTTTATTTCATGGGTTTTATTTTTAAAGCTTCCATTAAGACACCATCAAGCTGGCTTTCAGTTTTATTTACTTTTTTGTTTCTGACAGAGGTGTGGACAGCACTGAACAATAATACAAAACAATAAAAATCAAAATTAGCAGTGTTAGAATTTCCAGTATTTCCAAATGTCTGTATTATTTACTGATTATTTTGCCTCATGACTTTAGCAGTTAACTTAGCGTCTTGTTATAAATACAAGAGATCCTGCAGATGCTGGAAATCCAGAGCAACAGTCACAAAATGTGGTCAAGTAGCCACTATGAAGAGTATAAACAGTCAACATCTATATACTACTAAAACTCTCATGTTTTGTTTATCTGTCTGTGACCTCCAATTAGCACAAACAGTGCATTACAGCGACACTATTTCTGGCTAAATCAACTTAAAATTCACTAACTTACAGAATGCAGGCAAAGTTCAGGGTTATATATTCATTTAAAATTGCTCACTTGCAAAAATCAACAGCCCCGCTTTCACCCGAGAGCCGATGTCAGCCATGATGGAAACCACGACGCATGCGCACGGCCAGCCTCAGAAGCGACTCACGATGCTCACAGCAGCGACACTAACTGGAGCAAAAGGACAGGGCAGCTCTATTTTGAGTGGTCACTTTCTGCTAATCACCATCAGCATGGGCAGGATTGAGACAGATCAAACTGAGACCCATCAATAAGAGATAACTAGACAACGGGGTGACCCATTGGGGCACCCTTTGAGAAAAGGGTAATGCAGTCTGATGTGACCAGAATGAACATTAAATTTTCCTGAATGCTAGTGGTATCGCTTTGCTTTGGAAACTGAAGTAGAAAATCTCAGTTTATTAAAGAAGAATGACGCGTAGCAAAGCAAATATAGCTGTTCCTCATTTAATGAAAGACACTTTTGATGGCATCATTTCTGGTTTACCTGCCACCCTTGTGGCTCTCGTTGTCATTCTGGAGACGTGCAGCCCTTTCATCCCCCGTCTCTTCATCTCTTCCGCTGTTTGTTGTTTGTCTCTGATCCTGGAGACATGCATGCCTCTCCTCCTCTGTCTCTTTTCTCTCATCTTTTTTTTTGTCCCGACTCTGATCTCGGAGTCGTGCGGCCCTGGCCTCATCTGATTCTTGTCCTCTCCCTCTCCTTGCCGCTTCCTGACGACGTTTGGCATCATCTCTTGACCATAATGTCCCCCTTCCCTTTCCATGCGGCGTAATTAGGCTGACCATTTTTTGTTACCCTAATGCTGGATAGAAGATATGAAGCAGTAACGTCAAAGGATGCTGATTATTCTCGATGATGTGGTTGGCGCTCTCCTAAATGGACGTGAGATAGTCACCGCTGTCCTTTGACTGCAGCAAAGAGGTTTATGGGTGTCTTGAAGTATGTCATTACAATAAGATTTAATTACCTCTTATTGATGGGTGACAGTTAGATCTGTCCCAATCCTGCACATGCTGATGTGATTAGCAGAATGTGACCCTTCGAAATAGAGCTGCCCTGCCCTTTTGCTCCTGTAGGTGTCGCTGCTGAGGCTGGCCGTGCACATGCGTCAGGCTGTCGCGTCCCGATTTCCATGATGGCGGATCGGCTCTCGGGTTAGAAGGGAGCCTGTTGATTTTTGCGAATGAGCAATTTTATACGAATATAGAACCCTGAACTTTGCCTGCATTCTGTAAGTTAGCGGATTTTAATTCAATGTAGCCAAAAAAAGTGCCAATGTAATGCACCGTTTGCGCTAATTGGAGGTCACAAACAGACAGACAGAGCATGAGAGTTTTAGTAGTATACTAGACTAACTCTTATTGTAATGACATACTTTGAGACACCCATGAAACCCTTTGCTGCAGTCAAAGGACAGCGGTGACTATATCACATCCATTTAGGAGAGCGCTAACCACATCATCAGGAATAATCAGCATCCTGGAGGCTGTGGTGTTACTATCCCAGCATTAAGGTAAAGAAGATATGGTCAGCCTAATTAAGCCTCGTGGAAAGAGAGGGAGGATATTATCACGCCAAACGTCGTCGGGAAGTGGCAAGGAGAGGGAGAGAACAAGAATCGGATGAGGCCAGGGCCGCACGACTCTGGGATCAAAGAGTCAGGACAAAAAAGGTGAGAGAAGAAGAGACAGAGGAGGAGAGGCATGCACGTCTCAAAAATAACAACAACTGGCAAAGGAGGAGGAGAGGGGAAGAGACAAAGGAGCTGAGAAATGCACGTCTCCAGGATCAGAGACAAAGAACAAACAGCAGAAGAGATGAAGAGACGACGGATGAAAGGACTACACGTCTCCAGAATGACAACGACAGGCACAAGGGTGGCAGATCAACCAGAAATGATGCCATCAAAAGTGTCCTTCGTTAAACGAGGAGGAGCCATATTTGCCTTGCTACGCGTCGTTCTTCTTCAATAAACTGAGGTTTTCTTTTCAATTTCCAAAGCAAAGCGATACCAATAGCATACAGGGAAATATAATGTTCATTCTGGTCACATCAGACTCCACTACCCTTCTCCCAAAGGGTGCCCCAATGGGTCACCCCGTTGTCTAGTTTTGGGTTAAGACTGTTAAGACTGTTCATCAGGACTGGAAAGGAAAGGGAAAAAGCCAGAATGGGGGGGGGGGGGGAGTGGAGAGGAAGGGGTATAATCTGGCAAGTGATAGGTAAAACAAGGAAAGGGGGAAAGTGGGGAAGAAGGGGATGAAATGAGGAGCTGGAAGGTGATAGAAGAGGTAAAGAGGTGAAGAAGAGGAATCTGATAGGAAAGGAGAGTTGACCATGGAGAAAAAAAGAGGAGGGGTACCAGAAGGAGGTCATGGACAGGTGTGGAGAAGAGAAGGGAAAGAGAAGAGCCAGAAGAGAAGGGGAAAAGACAGAAAGGAGACTGGGAAGAAATTACTGGAAGTTAGAAACATTGTTATTCTATGGAGAGAGAATGCAATTAAGAAGAAGGCACAGCAGCAGCTATATTTCATTAGGATTCTGAGGAGATTTGGTAGGCCACCAAAGGCTCCAGCAAGTTTCTACAGATGTACTGCGGAATGCATTTTAACTGGTTGCATCACTGTCTGGTATGGAGAGGGCACTCCACAGGATCGGGAAAACTGCAGATGGATACTGTTATGTTTGTGGTACTGGGAAGCTGGGTGGCTGTGAATAACATGTATGAGAGACAGATTACATTCAGTATGTAACACAAAGGGAAGCTTGACAGCAACCATAAGATTCAAAATATACATGAATACATAACACATCCCTCCCCTATTCTTTTAAAGGTTTCTACCCCTTCTCAT